>NC_059193.1:24568295-24911628 GCF_020615455.1 Coregonus clupeaformis
CAGGGAATGGAAAGCCTCTGTGGAAGCCAGTGGAGCGAGTAGCTGATTGTGACAAGAATGATGACTATCCTTCCCCTTTCTCACACACAGAGAGGAGAGAGAATAAAAGGTAAATGGTTAAATGAGAGAGCCTTTGAATTTAGATGTGATGCTGAGAAGGTGGAGATTGATATGCACATGCATGCACTTAACGGAACAGAACACCAATGACAAGGTGAAGCAATGCATGCTCCTTGACCATCAAAACAATCTCAAACACCAAAAATCCATTCATTCCTAAATCCTTTAGGTGATAAGGCAGCTGACTGGGACTGTTTTAAATCTACAGTACAACAAAAAACAGGATGGTTTTGTTGTGTAACTAAAAACATTAAGAAACAGAAGGGGTCTAATTAAAAGTAGTAACATCTGCGTTTTGAGAAGTGTCCACAAGCTACAGGCATCTCTTGCTCTACTTGGCTCCATGTAGCTGAGTGCATTCCGTATATATTTCAGTGAGGGCGGCACAGGCAAGGCAATCAAGGCTGTAACCTACTTCCATGTAATACCAAGCCATTACGCTAGTTATGATTTCATCAAAGTGGCATCATTATGATTACCGTAACCGATGGACATAACTGTGGGCTCCTAAATATATATATGCATTCCAGTCCGCCTCTTAAAGTTATACAGCGGATGGTTTAAAAAAATAGGGGGGAAAGGAGGTGGCAGAGTGGGCGAGTTCGTTTTGCATGGCCTGGTGCCCCGGGTGTGTTGAGATGTCACTTAAGTACCAATGGAATGGTCTAAGAATGTCAAACTCCTCTCTCCCGGGGCACCGGGCGATGCAAAACGAACTTGCCCAGTAAGAGGACGAGAGGCGGGGAGGAGAGCATGTAACCTGCCTACAAATTAACACCGCAATCATAAACTCTAGCGGCGAGTTTCCTCATGTTTCGCTCTCGTGTCCTCGAGGTTTGCTTTACTGTCGATTCTCCTTATCTGAATTTTTTGGCCGTCTTTTCCTGATCATCATTCCGCGTGAAGCAGCAGTCTACTTCTGCGCGACTTCAACAGCTCACAGAAGACCGAGCCCGGAGAACAAGCCAGCACAGCTCCTTCCCGAATAACTGGATCTTCGGCTGCCAGACCCGATATCCAAGGTGTCAAATTCAATACGAACATAGCAAGAGATGGAGAATTCTGCGCCCACGATGACCGTGGAATAATTGTGCAAAATGATACGCTTATCTGATGACACAAAAAGCAAAAGCGGCGAGACGTTTTAAATCTGACAAACTCGAAGATGGACGGAGGGCAATTACTTTTCCCATATTTTATCAGTATGATAAAATCGTCATAGCGGAGTGGGATTTTATTCAAATATTCCGACAGACACACAGCATTATAGGACTAACACAAAGCAACCGATGAAAGTCCTAATTTAGGAATCACAGATTAGCATTTTTGGCCTTTAATGTTTATCCAGGGACCGTTCGAGTTCGACTAATAGGCGACGTGGATCTCAATCAAGCCAGGAGGAGCTGCAAAGAAAGAACGCATGCTTTGGGTAACTAGCTATCCCCCACTTTGAAAGAGTTGAATTATGTATGCACCTATTAATAAACGGGTAATTATGTAACAGGTGGTGCATTAAAATGGACCATAAATGAGAGTGACTAGATGTTAAGCGTGTGGCTCCAACATAACGGTAGACAAAATCCCCCATAGAGAGGGGATTTAAACAGATTTCTGTTGAAATTATCATGGGGAAAAAACAATTAATTTGGGGGACATGCTCCAATACCTATTCAACCCCTACACATGTAATAGCCTATAATAGCTGTTCCCATAGGCTTACAAATGCCTCATGAGACATCAACAGAAGTTATTGCTGGATGGCAACTCAGTCACCTGGATGAGACACGATTTGCCAATACTATTCCATTAGTTGGACCATTTTTTCCAGGTTTTACCTCCATAAATTAATTTAGTTGAAATTGAAGACAAATCCCTTTTTCTCTCTAACAAGCAACCCACTCAGGCTTTCACATACCCCTTCCTTGTACAACTTAGGCTAGACTGTGATATCACCCCTCCTGCTGGGTAAGATTACATTCAATTTAGTTTGTAGTAAGACAAATATCCTAGGGAGAATGTTTTTAGATGAATTATAGGTCTAGAGCAATTCATCTTCCTTTTACCTGCCTCGCAGCGCACCTGGCAGACCACCAATATTAGAGAGGAAAACAGATGTGACAAAAAAAGAGGCGAGGTGTGTGTGTGTCCATGAGTGTAGGGGAGCTAATTTGAAAACCATAACAGATTACCTGGGTGATTGGTGAAAACACTCCTTTCTTCACCACACAATACACACGACACGCATAACAAACAAGAAATAAGTCTTTCTTTTTGTCCTTGTACACCTTGGGCTGAAAAATCACAAACAAAATGTTTACCTGTCCACCTTTACAGGCCCATTCCTTACACTTGCAGCGGAATAGCCTGAATCAGCCTGTCAGTTACAGTCCCGCTTTCTAATGATAGGGACGATGAATTTGGTCATTATTGATGAGCAGAGTCGACCCACGGCAGTCATCCGGGCCGCTCACTCAGAACAAAATCAATGCGTGTCAAAACACAAACACAGGCTGACAGAGGAATGCCAGGGTTCCAGGGTACAATTTAAGACGCATATAGAAGTGCCAACAGGCATGTTGGGAATGAGAAAGGCAAAAACACACTGTCTGGGGTGGCAGACTACCTTTCTCCCTCCACGGACTGCAGTTTGGGGGGTTTGTTCAGATAAAGCACCATTTTCAATTCCAATATTCTCAGTCAGCGGATTGGTACACTAGAATCCATTCCAGCACTGATAATCAGGTTGCAGTGAAACAAAAAAAGCCCTCAGTCTGATAATCAGATATTAGTGAAGCTGACATTCGTGCCCCTCTTTCCTCACCATGCCCCTAGGAGGATTAGTCAGTCTAGGTCGTTTCCTCACCATGCCCCTAGGAGGATTAGTCAGTCTAGGTCGTTTCCTCACCCATCCATTTCCACTCCAGATATTGTGTTTAATTTCTTCTGATCCCTGGTGATGAATACATTTGAATCTATTCATACAGAGTTGGTGTAAGATGCCATGTCTTTTTTAGCTCCCTGCATCAACATCTTCTGTCTGCAGCTTCCTCTTCATCACTTTTGGCTTTAATCTCATCTCCCCTCCAATTCTCTCCAAGCGGAGTTAATTTATGAACTATTACCATCATGCAGTAATACTTTATTAGGCATGTAGACAGCCAAGAGCATCCATCTCTTACTTTCAATCCCCTCTCCCACAAGTCTCTCCTGCAGACCTTTTGACAGTCTCTCTCGCTCAGTGGATGACAGGGCTCAGATGAGTGCTGCATTGAAAAGATTGATGCCGGTCGTCAGTCAGAAGCAGACGTAAACACGTTATTAGCTCCTCGATGGCCGCAGAGCCCGCAATCGTTTCGCTCGATCACGCACTCAAGTGTTGCCATTATGGCATATCTGAGGTGGTAATGATTTCATATTAAAATGCCATCGATCCCATGGAGTGGTTGACACCCTCGGCGGTGCTAGTCAGATGGCCGACACCCCTCTTCAGCTCTCCTGGCTCCGTATGCTCAGAGACATACGCCAAAGCCTCAATATGATAAGGAGTGTCGTGTTTTATTTCACCGTAAGGTCTGATCATTTCTCACTCCCAATCAATACTGGGGATTTATACTGTTCACTGCTGAAATATGGATAAAAAAAATTAACACATTGGTATTCCATAAATGGGCAGATTAGCCAATTAGAATGGCTTGCACGCACACACACAATTTAATGAACGAACACACGTGTGTTCATGACAACAAGCAATTACCGTCAAAAACACCTCAGAACAAATATTAATAAGATATGTTATTAACATTCGGCCCTAATGAGAAGGCAATTTTCTGCCGATTTAAGACTGCGGCAGGCAGCAACAATGAGAATCAAACAGGCTGAGTAAACAGGAAGGATAATTTTTTTTTTTCTGCACTTTAATACAATTAATTAATAATGAATAAGGTAAGAGCACCCAAGCAAAACACCATGGCAGGAAACCTAGGTAATTCTCAGAGTTTTAGCCAAGGTGCCAGGAGGGGTTAAAACTTTCATAGCTGAAGAGGCCCATTAAATAAAAAAGCCGCAGAGGAGTGAGAACTAACACTGCTCCTCAGGATGCATGACCAGAGAAGAACGGTCTCTGACCCAAAGCTCACTGCTGAACTGGCACGAAAATGATCTTTATCCATAGCAACAAGCAAGAAAGAATGACTAGAATCACTGTTAAGTAGACAAGTCTTTAAGAACGCTTTCGTCTATCATACAAGTGAAATTCACATTGGTGAATGAATGAGGTCAGAGTCTAGACGGGAACAAAACAGTTCTTCTATTCTGCATTATTTCCCTTCTCTCAATTTTGTCATGTTTCTGTGTTTCTCTCCCAGGCATGGTGCCTACGCCCCAGGTGTGCGTATCAACCCTGGTCACGGTGAGCACCATGGCAGTGGTTGACCTTTACCTGCTGGAGCAGAGCATGCTGGGAGCCCGTGGCAAGGCCGGGCCCAGCGTGTGGCCGTGTGCCGCCGTATTGCTAGGTGACCTGGGCTTCCTGCTGGCTCTGCGTTTTGTGTCGGCAGGCGTGGTGTCGGAGGCGCGCTCCCCTCGCCGAGGCTTCGCCAACGCCCTCTGGTTCCTCTTCCTGTCCCTGCTCCAGCTCAAACTCTTCTTCGTCTGCCAGAACTACCGGACGGAACGTCGGCCACCTGACCCCCTGGCCAGGAAGACCCTCACCTTGCTGCTGTCCGTCTGCCTGCCCTCCCTGTTCCTCATCCTGACTGGGGCTGACAACATGACGCCCCTGCGGAGGAAGCAGGAAGTGCGGGGGAGGCTGCTCTGGGTGGTGGTGGACCTGCTGGATGTTCTGGACCTGCAGGCCGGGCTGTGGGAAGCCCACGCAGGGGCCACTGACCTGAGGGTGCCCCTGTGGGCCGAAGGCCTGGTGTTCTTCTACTGCTACGCCCTGCTGCTGCTGCTGCCCTGCGTGGCCCTCACTGAGCTGGGGGCCGCCGCCCTGCCGGGACAGAGGGGGCCCCGTAAGGAGGCCCTGTATCCCTGGCTCAGCCTGGTCACCATCAACGTGTTCACACTGGCCCTCAGGGGCACAGGCATGCTGTGGTACAGGGACCCCCGGGTCTCTACAGTGTTCCTGGGGAAGAACCTGCTGGCCCTGGCTGTGAAGCTGAGCTCTGCCTGGGAGAGGCACAAGCAGGGTGGGAGCAGGGGGGCAGGGATGGGGGCTGGGGTGGGCGTAGAGACAGGCATGGACTCCACCCTGGCAACCCAGAGCTCTGAGCAGACAGAAGTCCAAGCCCAAGGCAAAACCACCCCCAGGCCGCCCTCTCGCTTCCACACAATGTCCCGCTCCCAGAGCCACTCCGTGTCCCATGTCAGTCTGGATCCTACAGAGACCTCTCTGGGCCCCTCCTTCATCTCCCATGAACTCTAGAAACTGTACAGACAGAGACAGCTCGGCTTCAGCTGTCAAGCTATCTGATCTCCCCAGTCAGGGAAGCATTTAGCACTGAAGAGCGAAGACTGTTGGCCTCACACAGACGGACAAACTAAAAACTACACACGTACACCCCTCGCTCTGTGGACCAGCCCAGGCAACCACATCAGTAACTCATCCAATTAGCTCACTTTGGTTAAAGGGATGATTTATCCACCCCTGGGTCCTGTCAGCCTGTAGTATTTGGTTATCCGGGGGAGAGAGAGGGCTGAGGGCTCAGGGCTGGGGCGGAGTGATGGGGGGTGAAAGATGTACAGCGAAGAAGTGCCTTGCTTTTCAAGGAGCTACAATCCTCAGTACTGGTTCCACACAGACATGATTTGTGTCATATGGGACTTAGACATAATGCCGTGGTGTTAGTCAGTGTGTATACTGTGAAAGCTCTTCCACACCTGTTGTCAGCTACACCTCCAGGACAGCTTCCAAACTGTAATAAAGGGTTTCATACTCACAGGCTCTGACACTTTATTGGCCATGTGTGGGAGGGTATTGGCAGCCTGTCACAACATTGGAGAAGACAGGATCAGAGGCTGATCATTCACAGTTAGAGGGCCTCAGGGACATACTAGCTGTCACTAACTTTCAAAACATCCACTGCATCAAAGCAAATGGGTTTCCTCTTTACATATTCAGTGAAAACATCAGCATTTCTTTGTTGAAGATGCAGGCCGATGTTATGGATAGGGAGCTACTGTTATGGATAGGGAGCTGCTGGGGCGAAGCGCTCCACACATCTGAGGCAGGCAGTGCAGCGCACTGTGCTGTGCTATGCGAAGAGAGAGTGACAGACAGTGGAAAAGCTATCATTTATCACAATTAGACCTGCAGCACCAGCCTGATAAGCATGCAGTGATCCTTCAGCTGTCTGGCTGCTGGTCTGGCTCCAATTTCAACAGGGGAGCCTGCAGACGTGCTAAGGTTTGTGTGTGATAGTGCTGAGCGATTAACCGTCATTAGTTTTTTCCCCCAGTTATTAAACAACTAATTGACTGACGTTGGTTCAATTACTTGAATTCCATTTAGTTCGTTTTTTTTTTGTGAACCCTAGAGAGAAATCAAATCATTCACGAAAACAATGACATTATTCACGAAAGCAATCGTGTCAAGAACTATGTGGGACGCTAGTCTGAAGGGAGTTGTAGTTTTCAATAAACAAATATTCAACCTAGTTCAGCGCAGAAACGTGGTAATTAACTACAATGACCATAATCCACTGCGCCAGTTTTTTCCAGATCAGAGAGGAAGAGGCGAAGCAAGAGGTTTCACTCGCCAAAATCTGTCCAAAATAAGCCCAATGCGTTTCTATGGGCTTATTTTGGACCTATGCTTGTCACCTGCCTTCCCGCCTTTGGGACAACGACTCCCATTGTTAGGGAGGAGACATGAGCATCTCATCATTATATACAGATCTCTGGACTGATACACTTCTACGCCTGCTAAATTAGGTTAGATATAGATGAGATCGAAATATACACAACACAACGACGAGAGAGAGGGATAGACAGTTTGTGAAAGTATCCTTGATCTACTTTGAAGAACTAGTAAAATGATTGTCAGACAGCTCTGCAGCATACTTAGACAGGCTAGCTAAATAGGATGACTGAAGACACTACAGTATGGGGAGCACATCATGTTAGATGGCCTTGCTGACTGACTGCTACTGCCTGATGACTGTAAGGAATTAAAAATAATAAAGCAGTCAAATAAAACAAAGCAATATAAACAACAAATATTTTATTTCATAGTAATTTTCTATTTTTCTATTGATGTCTACCCAATGTGGACCTGATCAGAGACAATGGAATATTTTCAATGTTTTACAATTGAATGTTCACTATTTGGGGCTTTGGAATTTCCATTAAAAAGTTCTAAAATCATTGTAACGTAATTATTTCGTAATGCATTTCATGTTATAAAAAAAATATAGAACCGAAACCAAACCGACCTCCAAAAGCACTAATCGCTCAGCACTACATTTTACATTTTTGTCATTTAGTAGACGCTCTTATCCAGAGCGACTTACAGTTAGTGAGTGCATAAATGTTTCATACTGGCGCCCCGTGGGAATCGAACCCACAACCCTGGCGTTGCAAACGCCATGCTCTACCAACTGAGCTACACGGGACCACTAGTGTGAAAGAGAGAGGAAGGGTCTATTCAATCTCCATCAGTGGTTCCTAATGCACTCCGCAACCCCTCTGCCTCCCCTCTAACCATTAATGCTCCTATTCACTGAAATTGGGACCCATTTGTCTAAATGCTAACAGCTTATACACAGCTTTATGCCTGATTTACAGGGCATATTTACAGGATCCTTCAGCTGTCTGGCTAAACACACACACACACAGTTAACAGTAAAGCTATACCTCCAGGGAGTTTCTCTGTAGTTCTGAGAGAGAGGGGGAAACGTCAGGGATGTGTTCAGTTCAGTAGACCGGGAGTCCGCTTCTCTCTCGCTCTTTCATCTCTCACTCCCTCTCCATTTCTAAACTACGCATTCTGGATGCACTCCCAGTTGGGCAACGTCTCTCATATTTCTGATATAAAAGCAGTAACTACATCGGCAACAGCTGCAGCAAATGACTACTTCCTTGAATTTGTTACACCTGTTAAGCCCTGTGTATAATCCTCAGCATTAGTGGTCCCGCTCTTCTTTCCTCCTTCTCTCCCTCACTCCATTCTTCTCCTTCATTGCAGTGTGCTAATTTCACTATGGACTGTAATTATTCTCCCCCACCAAAGCTGTCAGTTCTTCCCTTTGGTCTCCTGCTTCCCATTTTATTTCTCTCTCGTTTGTTTAAATTTGCTCCGCGGCCGACAGCCTACCTCTTTGCGCTCCCCCTGTCAGGGGTGGTTAGTCATAGGAGATAAAGGGAAAAAAACAAGGGAAGAGGAGAGAGGGAAGATTAAAGGGCCAAGGCCGATGCCTAAAGCCTAGTGGCTGCCGACTGGCACTTATTTACAGTTTACTTCACACACACACACTCAGCGCTTGATGGTGCAAGGGAACAAAGAGAGAGACAGAGGCAAAGAAAAACTCACTGGCATGGCGTGCTGCAACACTGACATATGGCATATGAAACCATTGAGAGGGTACCTTTAGCCAAACATACGGGTCTGTTTTGCCTGGATGCAACTCATCTCACCTCATTACTGCTCTCTCTACCACATGAAGGCATCTTTTCTTGAGCTCTCCAACCCACACAGTGTGGGAAAGGGAGAAACTTAACAGAAGGAAGTCTAAATCATTCATCATAGCTCAGCCCTCAAAAGGCACCAACACTTTCTTTTTGGCAGGAACTTCAAGTATATTTCAAGAGCAACCGCCAACTGATGCACAAGAACCTGACACTCCAAGACAAGTAAAGAATTTGACACAGAGTTTCTCTTCTTGTTTGAAGGGAAATAGAATAGGAGAGACAGGAAGTGGAGTCTGAGCAGTAAGTTTACCTGTCCCAGGACAGGACCCAGAGGGGGTCCGGGAGCCGCCTGTCCTGACCTCACGATGGCCCGGATCACACCCCCAATGTCCACCTTCTTCACGGCCTTAGCAGCCTTGGAGATCTTGGACATCGCAGTCTGTATGGAATGCCCTCTATCCGTCTGTCTGTAAGGAGAAAGAGACTACAGCGTAAGAAATCTGAGCAGAAAAAAGCTATTAACTTCACCCACCAAAGACATCACCTTAAACAACTAATTTACAAACATGCTGGGCTCATTAAAATATCACACAGTCTAATCGATAGAAGACACCCTCGGGCTAAACCCGAGTTTTCTATTTCGTAGCAGTCTAGTAATTAAAAAAATCTTTGCCTTCGATCTCCGTGCAAGTCACCTGGAGGGCGTTTGTGTGGATCAGTGAGTGTCTGAGTGAAAAGCAAGGCCCTTGGTCCTGGCTGGATTTAGAGATTCTGAGATGAAACATTGGTTGCATTCCAAATGTCTCCACTGTATCTAATCTGATACCACCACCGAAGCAGTACACAGTATAGAACCATTGTAAGCTGTATGACTCATTACCATCATGTCTCTGTACTGATCCCTGATGGGCCGTTATCTCTGCACAGCCCCCATCAGCAGAGGTGAGGGGTCATTTGGAACCCAGCCAAGACAACGTCAGGTGGATAACCATCGTCACTCTACAGTAAGGGCAGAGAGGGGTCTTCTTTTTCATTCCACCTTCAAATGCATTTACCAAATTACCAAATTACCAGTCAATTAATGGAGTGGGGAGAGTGGGCTGAACTCTTGGCCCTGCTCCGCGGAAAGAGCCAGAACACATAAATAGCAAGCCTGTAGACTGTAATACCCACTTGGAAAAGACCACAGCTGTAAAACCCAGAGATCAATGGGTGTACACAAGAGACAAGTAGGGAGTTTTAAGGTTTAGCCAGGTGATATTGGGTGAGACCTGCATTCAATAAAAGTTAGAACTTCAAAAGGAGTGGAGAGGAGACGTAAAAACAATTCAGTTTGGGCAACAGAGGGTAACAAATTAGATCAACAACAGCTGAAGAGCAGACACAATCAAAAAGATATATCTGGGCACTTTTGGTGTTTCAAAGTAGAAGTTGCCAATGAGAAGCTGTTGTTCTATGTAGTGTAGCTGGGTTTGTTTAAGGGCAATTTCAGCATTTGCAAAATCTAAACTTTAATGTCTCACAGAATGGTCTAACAAAATAGAAATGAAACTTTTGATGTGTGTCTATAGTACCCCTTGGGGGAAGTGTACTGTTCCTTCAGAAAGTATTCACACCCCTTGACTTCTTCCACATTCTGTGTTACAAAGTGGGATTAAAATGGATTTAATTATCTTTGTCAAAGATCTACAAAAAATACTCTAATGTCAAGGTGGAAGAAAAAAATCTAACATTTAAATTTTTTTTATGAAAAATAACACTAATATACACATGACCAAAAGAGTGTGGACACCTGCTATCCAACATCTCATTTCAAAATCATGGGCATTAATATGGAGTTGGTCCCCCCTTTGCTGCTATAAAAGCCTCCACTCTTCTGGGAAGGCTTTCCACTAGGAACATTGCTGCGGGGACATGCTTCCATTCAGCCACAAGAGCATTAGTGAGGTCGGGCACTGTTGGGCGATTAGGCCTTGCTCGCGTTCGGCATTCCAATTCATCCCAAAGGTGTTCGATGGGGTTGAGGTCAGTGCTCTGTGCAGGCCAGTTAAGTTCTTCCACACGATCTCAACAAACCATGTCTGTATGGACTTTGCTTTGTGCACTGGGGCATTGTCATGCTGAAACAGGAAAGGGCCTTCCCCAAACTGTTGCCACAAAGTTGGAAGAACAGAATCGTCTAGAATGTTATTATCATTGTATGCTGTAGCTTTAAGATGTACCTTCACTGGAACTAAGGGGCCTAGCCCGAACCATGAAAAACAACCCCAGACCATTATTCGTCCACCAAACTTTACAGTTGGCACTATGCATTGGGGCAGGTAGCGTTCTCCTGGCATCCGCCAAACCCAGATTTGTCCATTGGATTGCCGGATGGTGAAGCGTGATTTGTCACTCCAGAGAACGCATTTCCACTGCTCCAGAATCCAATGGTGGCGAGCTTTACACCACTCCAGCCGACGCTTGGCATTGTGAATGGTGATCTTAGGCTTGTGTGTGGCTGCTCGGCCATGGAAACCCATTTCATGAAGCTCCAGATGAACAGTTATTGTGCTGACGTTGCTTCCAGAGGTAGTTTGGAACATGGTAGTGAGTGTAGCAACTGAGGACAGACGATTACATTTTATTTTACCCATCTACCAATCGGTGCCCTTCTTTGCGAGGCATTGGAAAACCTCCCTGGTCTTTGTGGTTGAATCTGTGTTTGAAATTCACTGCTCGACTAAGGGAGCTTACAGATAATTGTATGTGTGGGGTACAGAGATAAGGTAGTCATTGAAAAAGAATGTTAAACACTATTATTGCACACAGTGTGTCCATGTAACCTGTGACTTGTTATGCACGTTTTTACTCCTGAACTTATTTAGGCTTGCCATGACAAAGGGGTTGAATACTTATTGACTCAAGATATTTCAGCTTTTCATTGTTTATTCATTTGTAAAAATGTCAAAACACTTAATTCCATTTTGACATGGAGTATTGTGTGACAAAAAAATCTAAACTTCATCAATTTTAAATTCAGGCTGTAACACAACAAAATGTGGAAAAAGTCAAGGGGTGTGAATTCTTTCTGAAGGCACTGTGTATACCCCAAAAAGCAGACTTCTAAATATTGGAGAAATTAAGCAAATCAAATCAAATCAAATTTTATTGGTCACATGCGCCGAATACAACAAGTGCAGACATTACAGTGAAATGCTTACTTACAGCCCTTAACCAACAGTGCGTTTATTTTAAACAAAAAAAGTAAGAATAAAACAACAACAAAAAAAAAGTGTTGAGAAAAACAAAGAGCAGAAGTAAAATAAAGTGACAGTAGGGAGGCTATATATACAGGGGGTAACGGTGCAGAGTCAATGTGCGGGGGCACCGGCTAGTTGAGGTAGTTGAGGTAATATGTACATGTGGGTAGAGTTAAAGTGACTATGCATAAATACTTAACAGAGTAGCAGCAGCGTAAAAAGGATGGGGTGGGGGGCAGTGCAAATAGTCCGGGTAGCCATGATTAGCTGTTCAGGAGTCTTATGGCTTGTGGGTAGAAGCTGTTGAGAAGTCTTTTGGACCTAGACTTGGCACTCCGGTACCGCTTGCCGTGCGGTAGCAGAGAGAACAGTCTATGACTAGGGTGGCTGGAGTCTTTGACAATTTTGAGGGCCTTCCTCTGACACCGCCTGGTATAGAGGTCTTGGATGGCAGGGAGCTTTGCCCCAGTGATGTACTGGGCCGTACGCACTACCCTCTGTAGTGCCTTGCGGTCAGAGGCCAAGCAGTTGCCATACCAGGCGGTGATGCAACCAGTCAGGATGCTCTCGATGGTGCAGCTGTAGAATTTTTTTGAGGATCTGAGGACCCATGCCAAATCTTTTTAGTCTCCTGAGGGGGAATAGGCTTTGTCGTGCCCTCTTCACGACTGTCTTGGTGTGCTTGGACCATGATAGTTCGTTGGTGATGTGGACACCAAGGAACTTGAAGCTCTCAACCTGTTCCACTACAGCCCCGTCGATGAGAATGGGGGGCGTGCTCAGTCCTCTTTTTTTTCCTGTAGTCCACAATCATCTCCTTTGTCTTGGTCACGTTGAGGGAGAGGTTGTTGTCCTGGCACCACACGGCCAGATCTCTGACCTCCTCCCTATAGGCTGTCTCATCGTTGTCGGTGATCAGGCCTACCACTGTTGTGTCGTCGGCAAACTTAATGATGGTGTTGGAGTCGTGCCTGGCCATGCAGTCATGGGTGAACAGAGAGTACAGGAGGGGGACTGAGCACGCACCCCTGAGGGGCCCCCGTGTTGAGGATCAGTGTGGCAGATGTGTTGTTACCTACCCTTACCACCTGGGGGCGGCCCGTCAGGAAGTCCAGGATCCAGTTGCAGAGGGAGGTGTTTAGTCCCAGGATCCTTAGCTTAGTGATGAGCTTAGAGGGCACTATGGTGTTGAATGCTGAGCTGTAGTCAATGAATAGCATTCTCACGTAGGTGTTCCTCTTGTCCAGGTGGGGAAAGGGCAGTGTGGAGTGCGATAGAGATTGCATCATCTGTGGATCTGTTGGGGCGGTATGCAAATTGGAGTGGGTCTAGGGTTTCTGGGATTATGCTGTTGATGTGAGCCATGACCAGTCTTTCAAAGCACTTCATGGCTACAGACGTCAGTGCCACGGGTCGGTAGTCATTTAGGCAGGTTATCTTAGAGTTCTTGGGCACGGGGACTATGGTGGTCTGCTTGAAACATGTTGGTATTACAGACTCGGTCAGGGACATGTTGAAAATGTCAGTGAAGACACGTTATGAAGAAGAAGCGTTATGGATGTTACATGAAATGGACAAGCTTTTGGGGGAGACTGAACATATTAGCAAAAGTCTGAGTTTGTAAGTCTTAGCTGAAACCATGGATAGCCTTGGTTGAACACAAAAACAATAATTTCGAAAATATTTCCTTTATTGCTTTAGAGAACAAAAACAACCGTTATCGATATTACTCTGTTATAGATGTTACAGAGTCTGAAATAGACTTTAAATCGTAAAGATGTCTTGGTCAAAATATATCATAACACATTCGTTGTCATTCAAAATGTTTTTAAAATGTCAGCAGACGGTATAGTACCTAGGATTGCATAATTACAGGTAGCCGGAATACTATACAAGGCCAGACACCACACCCTCACAGGTATTTAAAAAAATCTTTATCCATATACAAATGAACCTTTACCAGTTGAATGCAGACACATACAGTGGGGAGAACAAGTATTTGATACACTGCCGATTTTGCAGGTTTTCCTACTTACAAAGCATGTAAGAAGAAGGATGAGTACAACCCCAAGAACACCATCCCAACCGTGAAGCATGGAGGTGGAAACATCATTCTTTGGGGATGCTTTTCTGCAAAGGGGACAGGACGACTGCACCGTATTGAGGGGAGGATGGATGGGGCCATGTATCGCGAGATCTTGGCCAACAACCTCCTTCCCTCAGTAAGAGCATTGAAGATGGGTCGTGGCTGGGTCTTCCAGCATGACAACGACCCGAAACACACAGCCAGGGCAACTAAGGAGTGGCTCCGTAAGAAGCATCTCAAGGTCCTGGAGTGGCCTAGCCAGTCTCCAGACCTGAACACAATAGAACATCTTTGGAGGGAGCTGAAAGTCCGTATTGCCCAGCGACAGCCCCGAAACCTGAAGGATCTGGAGAAGGTCTGTATGGAGGAGTGGGCCAAAATCCCTGCTGCAGTGTGTGCAAACCTGGTCAAGACCTACAGGAAACATATGATCTCTGTAATTGCAAACATAGGTTTCTGTACCAAATATTAAGTTCTGCGTTACTTATGTCATGCAATAAAATGCAAATTAATTACTTAAAAATCATACAATGTGATTTTCTGGATTTTTGTTTTAGATTCTGTCTCTCACAGTTGAAGTGTACCTATGATAAAAATTACAGACCTCTACATGCTTTGTAAGTAGGAAAACCTGCAAAATCGGCAGTGTATCAAATACTTGTTCTCCCCACTGTATTATCTATTTCTTTTCATTACCATTTTTCTGAAATATTTTAACACATTATGCAAATTAGACAATATACAGTGGGATCCGAAATTGTTGACACCCTTGATAAAGATGAGCAATAATTACTATTTAATAATTCAAATACTGAGCTATATTTTATGCAAAAAAATTTGAGAAATTATATTTTATACTAATACAGAGTAAGAGATTTTGTTTAACAAGTAATATTTGTTTTTCTAAAAAATGTAGGGGTCACCCCTAAAGATTCTTATAAAGTAGTCAAACGTTTAGTATTTGGTCCCATTTTCCTAGCACACAATGACTACATCAAGCGTGTGACTCTACCAGTTCGTTTTGGTTGTTTCAGATTATTTTGTGCCCAATTGAAATGAATGGTAAATAATGTAGTGTCACTTTGGAGTCACTTTTATTATAAATAACAGAATATTTCTAAACACTTCTACATTCATGTGGATGCTACCATGATTACAGATGAGCGAGAAAGTTACAGAGGTTCAAAGAACATACCCCCCAAGACATGCTAACCTCTCACCATTACCAATAACAGGGGATATTAGATGTCTTGGGGGTATGATCTTTGATCCTCTGATGTTGTCATTGCGTTCTAGGAATATGGGACCAAATACTAAACTTTTGCCTCCTTTACTTATAACAATCTTTAGGGGTGTCAATCATTTTGACCTCTACCTTAATGGGGAAAAATGTTATTACTTGTTAAACAAAATCTCTTTCTGAGCAATTGTATTAGTATAACATAATTTCCCAAATTTTTTGAGTATACAATAATAGCTCAGTATTGGAATTATTTATTTTATACAGTCATTATTGCTCATCTTTATTAAAGGGTGTCACTAATTTCGGACCCCCTGTACATGTGCCTATACTGCCAATCCACTTTTCTGGACACTGGATGAAGTGAGTATATTTTGGGGGGCTTTCAGTTGAAAAATACACTCCAGGACTAGAAATTATTTTCAGCATATATTTTCCAAAATAATCTTATCATTTTCAAGACATCAACAATTGCTTCAGTAAAAGTCTGAAGAATACATTTCAGAACAAGCACACAATGTGGTGAACGCACAAGGTTCTGGAGCTTAAATATGATACAGCAATATGCATCACATCAACAACCATTATGGATGTTACGGATATCTGAAAAAGGATACTGACAATGAAAAGAGAGAAACCAATTATAGACCATATAAAACATTGATGAAAGCTAGCTGTACATAGAACGTTTCAAGATGATTCAATGTAAGGTGCATGCTTAAAAAAAATAAAAAAAACTCATGGATGTTACATTGCCTGTCCCAGTCACCCCCAGTCATCTTTACAAGACTGTAGAAACACGCAAACAAAACTAAAGCGCCTTTGAGACTTGGCACCATACTTTTTAATGGTCAAAATCCATAAAATGTCCTACTTAAACGTTTCAAATAAAGCCTGAAATCCAACATATATACTGTACCTTAAGGATAATTATGAACGTGGTTTCATTCGGAAATGGCTAACTTTATTTGTGGATGCCCAGGTTGACTTTCCCACGGAAAAGGCCTTAAATGAAAAGCAATTATGGGGCTTAGTAAGAATGTTAACGGTATTAAACTGGGTCGCTTACTGTGGGGCAACACAAATATTATTTTCGTTTTATGAACTCTACTCTAGCCCCTTCCTTGAAAATATCACTCACGCCTGCCACTACATTTCAGCAGTCAATTTCATGCTACTCACATAACGTGTAATTCCACTGTAAAATAATCATGTAGCAGCTCAAATCGATTAGGGAGCGAGTCAGAAATAGAGAATAGAGAGTCCAGCATGCATAGAGCAGGGTAATCTGCCCAATTTCAGGTGGGGAAAAAAGCAACGATCAAAGAAAAACCACAGAACTTCAAATGAATTAACAAAACACCTGCGGAAACTGACAAACTCCCTTAGAGTTCTATTCCTTTTTTAAATGGACCATCATCCTAAAACACATACGCCAAGACACACTGACATGCAAGGCAAGAAGTGGAATTATTGTAAAACATACTAGACAATAATTTGGAATGGCAGCGAATGTGGGGTTAGTACTCCAAATATGGGAATTTGGGAATAGTTGGGAATAGTAGTGTGAGGAAATGACAGTGTCATGCTTTCATGCACCACAACTCAAGCCCGAGTATGAATAATGAAAACAGCAGTTCCCGCTAAAAATGAAATTGTTCATCAGAAGGCCAAGCACAGAGGGCTGGTGAAGCACTGACCTAGATAACAGCAACAACATTTCACAATACTGCATTTTGCATTCATAAATCACACCTCTCTTTGTGACTCAATATTCTATAGAGATATGTAGCTGATACATTATTTGAAGGTGATATGTGTATTGCTATTTCTGCACCTGCTGTGCTTCTAGAGCCAACATACCATTGATGAGCATGCTAAAACACTTGAGGCTGGATAATCATTAACAAATTAGGAATCGACTTTCTTTTCCTGGCCAAACATTGATCAAAGGAGTGCATTAACCTATGTATTATGGAACAACAGACAAATTGGGACATAATTTGAAGATATTTCTGCAAACAACACACAAAGGCTTGGGGCCTTGTATGCTCCTAGCCTCAGTAATCAGTCAAAGCCAGAAAGAGGGACGCCGGTCTTACATGTTCTCTGAGTGCATAAAGCTTTGCAAGTCAAACATTGTGATGTTATGCAGAGCAATTAATTGTTACCACAAAAGTCAATAGAACCCCACTGAATCACACCATAGGTCTTGATGAGATTAAGATAGTTTAGCCCATCAATTAAATGCAAAGGAGGTCTTGAAGTTGTGATCAATACCGATATGAACATAGATAAGATGAAGAAAAGAACAAAGCAAAATAAAAGACTACGGCCAGAGTTTAGCCATGAGGTTGCACAACTTTTTAAGTCAATGAGACTCGTTTTAGTCAAATTATGATCTATTTGGGCATGAAGTGACAAATCCGAACTGCTCACTTCATGCAAATCCGGGTGAATGCAGTGTATTTTCCTATGATATGACATACACATTCTTTTCAGCCTACGTTTCGTTTCAGGGCTGGGTTTTAATTTAAACGTTACCACACACCAGCAGGTTTATTAATCAGAAACAGCTGCAAAGTTATTCCTCTTCGTGACTGAGATGAGCCCAACAGCCTTGTGTTCACTTGACTGCCTGAGCCATGGAGCAAAATAAAAAGGGAGAGAAACGTATGTTTTTGCACCTCCACTTCAAACATTTTACCCGAACATTTGTCAATTTTCACTTATTTTTTGCTAGTCTGTATTTTATTTATATACTGTATACACACAAACGTGGCCAGTTTATTAAGTACACCCATCTAGAACCGGGTCGGACCCCCCTTTAGCCATGAAGGGATGCAACTGGTCAGCAACGACTTTCAGATATGCTGTGGCGTTCAAACGTTGCTCAATATCAAGGGACCATAACGTGTGACAGGAATACATTCCCCACACCATCAGCCTGTACAATTGACATCAGGCAGGATGGGGCCATGGACTTCTGCTGTTTACGCCAAATCCTGACTCTGCCATTAGCATGACGCCACAGGAACCGGGATTAATCGGAACAGTTCATGTTTTTCCACTCCTCAACGGGGTGGTGTACCTAATAAACTTGCCACTGAGTGTATAAATGACCATTTTATAAATGGTATAATTGCGTGATATGATAGCATTTTGCAAACCTGCTCCCCCCGTTGCCCCAAGATGAATGGTTTTGACCACTAAAGCTTTGCTTCACTACACGCACCACTGCTTTGCTTGGTGTAACGTTAGCTAGAAACCACAAGTGTCTATCCAGATAATGAAAAGGCACCCCGAAAGAAAATTAAAGGAATTTTTAGTTACATGTCATTTGCGACGTGAATGATCATGAGCGAAATCATTGTAGCCTATCATTTCACTTCCCCTGTGAGAACCGTTAGCACGGGCTGACTTGGCTTTGCTGTACCGCAGCCTGCCAGCAGCCTACCTACCAACGGTTGCACTGTTTCCATTACAATTGAAAAACGCATATAAACCATCTTTCAATAGTTATCCAAATTACCGGGCAGAGGGTCATTTTATTATTTCTAACTATTTATATGGCGGATTCACGGCCGCAATTTATGGAAGATGCCAAAACTTCAGATGACAATTGATGATGAAGTCAAAGATAGGCCAGCGGTTTCCATCTGTGGCGAAATTCTCCCTAAATCAATGCTTATGACAAATCCAGTTCCAGAACCAGCCATAGAGCCAGCTGGCTAATCATTTGAATATGGTGTAGTTAAAACAAAAACAGCAACAGCATCACATTAGCTAGCTAGATAAAGTTAGCAAGATATCAAAATGTTCATAACTAACCCAAGATAGACCACACCCTGTCGATTCCAATGGAACAAATGAGTCATAGTGGGCAGAACAAGCAAGGAGGGGGCAGAGCCAAGCAGGAGCTAGCAGTATCCTATTGGCACGTTCTAACATATATTTGCATATTTCCGTTAGGGAATGCCTACTTGGTGAAGTGCACTTTTGCAATAACTCAATTCACCCTTGCGCTTCTTCTAAACAATGCAACTTTTGGAAACTTTGGCAAAGAGTAAAGTCTAAAAAACGTAGTCCACTCTGTTCGTAACATATTTTAATTTTGGGAACAGAAAACTGTATTGAGATCAAATGTTTAGTCAATGAGAACATTAGCAGAATGTCAGCCAAAATCTGCTACCACTGCCGGCCACTGGGCTTCCTCTCACCACCATATTTGGTAGTGAGTGGAAACGCCAAGCGGATGCTTCATATTTATACATCCAGTGAAATATCTGTCTTATTGTTCGATCTGTGTAGATAAGGTTAGCTAGCTAGCTCCACTGACAGCTGTCAGTGCCCTATGTGTTGATGTTTAATCAACTCCACATGGAAATTCCCACACCCAATTCGTGAATATGTATAAGTAGCCTTCGTCATTCTTCGGAGGTGCAACCTAAATGAGCATAACACTGAAATAGTGACCAGAGCTGCCATGGTCTATCCATTTCAACTCCAAATTTTGCACTGTGGTTTTCACAGTCATCTGAGAACTCTGGAATGGACAGCTATTTGACACAGATGGGATCGTCTATCTAAACAACAATCCTGCCATGTAAAACAAATGAGAACGCACCTAACATATGCTGTAAGGCTTTGATAGGCAAACTATTATGATATGACTTTGTTAAGATGTCTAGTTAGAAGACATAACTATTTGGTTAGCATTTTTCACACATTAGCATTCAGTCTTTAAAACTCTGCAGCCCCGTAGCTGAATATCTATTGCAGTAAAGTCAGTGTCAGGCATTCTGAAGGCCAGACAAAGAACTCAAGTAAAGTCTTGGAGAAATGCTCGCAAAATGCTAACTGACAATGTCTAGACAAGGCTATAGATCACTCTACCAAGCCCAAGCTTAATATTGATCAAGCTGATATCTCAAAATAGTGATCATGTCAGGCAGCTGCTGCTGCTAATAGACTTTGGCTAGAATCTGGGCTGACGGGCCTCTGATCTTTTCCTAGGGCCTCATTTATAAACCAAGCTTAAGTACAAATATTCCCCAAAATGTGCATGCGCCAGTTCACGCAAAAGTTGGCATTTATAAAAATGTAACTTGACATGAGAATGTGCTCACCTCACCGCAAACTTTAGACCATGCATCTGCTAGTGGTTGAAATATTGTATTGCAAGCTGGAGAGTAAGTATTTTGTGCAAATGGGGGATATAAATCTTATTCATACAAAACAAAAAAGTATTAACAAGAACGCTGCCATTTACCATTAGTGAGAAGGACATAGGAATCTTTTTCCTATTTATTTTAATAACCATCTCAGAATATATTCCTCACCTTTTCTGGCCGTGATGGGTTCATATTCCCGAAGGTGCCATAGCCTACAACAAATTACCATGTGCATCTCTAATTTAATTGGACCTAGTAGCCTAGTAAATAGATAGGCCTAGCCTATATGTATTTTAAGTTTAATATCATAGGCAGTGCAGTTTATAATACCGGTATACAGTCGAATTTAACAGCTGATCTATACTGAACAAAAATACACTATATATATATATACATACACATATATATATATATATATACATACACACACACATACATATATATATACACACACACACACACATATATATATATATATATATATATATATATATACACACAAAAGTATGTGGACACCCCTTCAAAATTAGTGGATTCAGCTATTTCAGCCACACCCGTTGCTGACAGGTGTATAAAATCGAGCACACAGCCATGCAATCTCCATAGACAAACAGTGGCAGTAGAATGGCTTTACTGAAGAGCTCAGTGACTTTCAACATGGCACATCATAGGATGCCACCTTTCCAACAAGTCAGTTTGTCAAACGTCTGCCCTGCTAGAGCTGCCCCGGTCAACTGTAAGTGCTGTTATTGTGAAGTGGAAACATCTAAGAGCAACAACGGCTCAGCCGCGAAGTGGTAGGCCACACAAGCTCACAGAACGGGACCGCCGAGTGCTGAAGCGTGCAGCGCGTTTAAATCGTCTGTACTCGGTTGCAACACTCACTACCGAGTTCCAAACTGCCTCTGGAAGCAACGTCAACACAAGAACTGTTCGTCAGGAGCTTTATGAAATTGGTTTCCATGGTCGAGCAGCCGCACACAAGCCTAAGATCACCATGTGCAATGCCAAGCGTTGGCTGGAGTGGTGTAAAGCTCACCACCATTGGACTCTGGAGCAGTGGAAACATGTTCTCTGGAGTGATGAATCACGCTTCACCATCTGGCAGTCCGACGGACAAATCTGGGTTTGACGGATGCCAGGAGAACGCTAACTTCCCGAATGCATAGTGCCAACTGTAAGGTTTGGTGGAGGAGGAATAATGGTCTGGGGCTTGTTTTCATGGTTCGTGCTAGGCCCCTTAGTTCCAGTGAAGGGAAATCTTAACGCTACAGCATACAATTACATTCTAGACGATTCTGTGCTTCCAACTTTGTGGCAACAGTTTGGGGAAGGCCCTTTCCTGTTTCTGCATTACAATGCCCCTGTGCACAAAGCGAGGTCCATAAAGAAATGGTTTGTCGAGATTGGTGTAAAGAATTTAACTGGCCTGCACAGAGCCCTGACCTCAACCCCATCGAACAACTTTGGGATGAATTGGAACGCCGACTGCGAGCCAGGCCTAATCGCCCAACATCAGTGCCCGACCTCACTAATGGTCTTGTGGCTGAATGGAAGCAAGTCACCGCAATGTTCCAACATCTAGTGGAAAGCCTTCCCAGACTGCGAGCCAGGCCTAATCGCCCAACATCAGTGCCCGACCTCACTAATGGTCTTGTGGCTGAATGGAAGCAAGTCACCGCAATGTTCCAACATCTAGTGGAAAGCCTTCCCAGAAGAGTGGAGGCTGTTATAGCAGCAAAGGGGGGACCAACTCCATATTAATGCCCATGATTTTGAAATGAGATGTTGGATAGCAGGTGTCCACACTCTTTTGGTCATGTGTATATTAGTGTTATTTTTCATACATTTTTTTTTTTAATGTTAGAATTTTTCTTCCACCTTGACATTAGAGTATTTTTTGTAGATCGTTGACAAAGACAATTAAATCCATTTTAATCCCACTTTGTAACACAGAATGTGGAAAAAGTCAAGGGGTGTGAATACTTTCTGAAGGAACAGTACACTTCCCCCAAGGGGTACTATAGACACACATCAAAAGTTTCATTTCTATTTTGTTTGACCATTCTGTGAGACATTAAAGTTTAGATTTTGCAAATGCTGAAATTGCCCTTATACAAACCCAGCTACACTACATAGAACAACAGCTTCTCATTGGCAACTTCTACTTTGAAACACCAAAAGTGCCCAGCTATATCTTTTTGATTGTGTTGGGGGACCAACTCCATATTAATGCCCATGATTTTGGAATGAGATGTTCGATGAGCAGGTGTTAACATACTTTTGGTCATGTAGTGTATAAAAGCGACATGTAAAGTGTTGGTCCCATGTTTCATGAGCTGAAATAAAAGATCCCAGACATTTTCCATACGCACAAAAAGCTTATTTCTGTAACATTGTGTGTACACATTTGTTTAGATTCCTGTTAGTGAGCATTTCTCCATTGCCAAGATACTCCATCCACCTGACAGGTGTGTCATATCAAGAAGCTGATTAAACAGCATGATCTTTACAAAGGTGCACATTGTGCTGGGGACTGAGGAGTATTTCTGTCTGTAATAAAGCCCTTTTGTGGGGAAAAACTCATTCTGATTGGATTGGCTGGGCCCCTGCCCAGTCATGTGAACTCCATTGATTAGGGCCTAATGAATTTATTTCAATTGACTGATTTCCTTCTATGAACTGTAACTCTGTAAAATCTTTGAAATTGTTGCATGTTGCTTTATACTGTATTTTTGTTCAGTATACATTGAAGTAGGCCTATGTATGCTATTGTAAGTACTGTAATACAATTTTTTGGAGTCGTCTACAATGTTTCAGAATTTGCGGGCAGTCCATAATGTTTAGGTTGGGGGAATAGTCGATGCAAAACATTGTTGAATTCAAAACGTTCTGCTAACAGGTCCACGACAATTTGACATTGTCCGTTTCTGAAAGAGAAAACAGTCCTTATCCAGATACAGCATAAATTACTGCTAAAGATAAAAAAAAATCTGCCTACACAGTAAATAGACTGGTAGTTTATGGACAGTATTTTACAGTATGGCTAGGCTACAGTATTGCTGTGTGATAGATTAAATAGGCAATGATGTCGTGCTCCTAAGACCCTATACCAAGGCACGGAATATAAACCCAATAATCTATTGATAAACTACAGTGCCTTCAGAAAGTATTCACAACCCTTGACTTTTTCCACATTTTGTTGTGTTACAGACAGAATTTAAAATGGATTAAATGTAGATATTTTTTTGTCACTGGCCTAGACACAATACCCCATACAAAGCCGAACTGTCTTGAGTCAATACGTTTTCAAACTCTTTGTAATGGCAAGCCTAAATAAGTTCAGGAGAAAACATTTGCTTAACAAGTCACATAATAAGTTGCATGGACTCACTGTTTGCAATAAGTGTTTAACATGATTTTTGAATGACTCTCATCTCTGTACCCCACACATACAATTATCTGTAAGGTCCCTCAGCCGAGCAGTGAATTTAAAACAGATTCAACCACAAAGACCTGGGAGGTTTTCCAATGCCTATCAAAGAATTTCACCCATTGGTAGATGGGTAAAAAATAAAATAAAAAGCAGACATTGAATATCCCTTTGAGCATGGTGAAGTTATTACACTTTAGATAGTGTTTCAATACACCCAGTTACTACAAAGACACAGGCGTCATTCATAACTCAGTTGCCAGAGAGGAAGGAAACCGCTCAGGGATTTCACCATGAGGCCAATGGTGACTCTAAAACAGTTACAGAGTTTAAATGGCTGTGATAGGAGAAAAAAGAGGATGGATCAACATTGTAGTTACTCCACAATACTAATTGACAGAGTGAAAAGAAGGAAGCCTGTACATAATTTTAAAAAATCCCAAAAATGCATCCTGTTTGCAACAAGGCACTAAAGTAATACTGCAAAAAATGTGACAAAGCAATTCACTTTTTGTCCTGAATACAAAGTGTTATGTTTGGGTCAAATCCAATACATTACTGAGTGCCACTCTCCATATTTTCAAGCATAGTGGTGGCTGCATCATGTTATGGGTATGCTTGTAATCGTTAAGGACTGGGTAGTTTTTCAGAATAAAAAAAGAACCGGAATGGAGCTAAGTACAGGCAAAATCCTAGAGGAAAACCTGCTTCAGTCTGCTTTCCACCAGACACTGGGAAATTAATTAATGTTTCAGCAAGACAGTAACCTAAAACACAATGCCAAATCTACAATGGAGTTGCTTACCAAGAAGACAGTGAATGTCCCTGAGTGGCCGAGTTACAGTTTTGACTTAAAATCTACATTAGAATCTATAGCAAGACCTGAAAATGGTAGTCTAACAATGATCAACAACCAATTTGACAGAGCTTGAAGAATTTAGAAAAGATGTGGTGAAAAGGTGTGGAAAGCTCAGATACTTACCCTGAAAGACAGCTGTAATTGCTGCCAAATGTGCTTCTACAAAGTACTGACTCAGGGTTGTGAATACTTATGTAAATGAGATATCTGTATTTCATTTTAAAACATTTGCAAAAATTTCTATAAACATGTTTTCACTGTCAATATGTGGTATTGTGTGTACATGGGTGAAATAACAATAAATAAAACATATATTTTGAATTTAGGCTGTTCCACAACAAAATGTGGAATAAGTCATGGGGTATGAATACATTCTGAAGGCAATGTAAATATTAAACAATTCGTATTTTGCATGTCATGGCATAATGCCAATAGCTCCAAAATTATACAGCAAATAAAGGGCATTATTTTCACCATAAAAGGTGGAGTTTCAATGCTCGTTCCCACGCGCACAGTTTTACAACAGTTCTGATTTATAACGGGAAACATGCGTATGAATGGCGTGCGCCAAGTTAATAAATATTTTGGTATGCGCAGACTTTTCAGAAATGGTGCACGCAATAGTTTAGTGCGAAATTTACGCAACGGTTATAAATGAGGCCTCGGGGGCTGCTCCAGTTTACATCTGCAGCGCGGTGCATGTTTCAATTACCTGAACAAGCCCATGGGGTCCTGTTCAGACCTTATATTATAACTAGGGGTGCACCTTAGGGGTGTATTCATTAGCCAGATTCCGTTGCAAAATATTTGGTATGTTGCTAAATGTTTTCCAATTGAAACAGTTTACTCCAAACGGAAAACGTTTAGCAAAGAAAACGAGAGCTTCTATTTGGTTCCTAAAACGGTAAACGTTTCCGTTGCAAGACGTAATGAATACACCCGTTTACTTCAGAGTAAATGGTAAACGGTTTTTGGTGCAAAACGTTTTGTTACAGACCAAACGTTTTGCAATGTAATCCGACTAATGAATACACCCCAGGCTCCCTCGTCTCTTTTCCCTCATATACACTGATGAGAATGAGCTGAGAAGCAGTGTAAAGCTAATTCCCAATTAGCATCCACCATTGCTTTCAGTGTTATTAGATGAGTGCAGAATGAAGGAAAGAAGACAAGGACAGTTACTGAGACAGGGAGAGGTGGTTAGTTCAGGTGCAAATACCATTTTGTATTCCCTTCAGTTCTTCAAAGACGGAAGACAAATAACTAGTACATTACTGATACTGTACTGGAGAGTTCGAGTGATGTCACGGTGATAGAAGGCTTGATGTCTGTAAAGTGTGTTTGGTGTTTTATTTGATTATTGACAAACAATGCACTTAGCTACTCGTCAATGCAACTGAAACACGGTGGTCCTGCTAATTCCTGCACACGACACCAACCATAGAAATATGCATACAATACAGGTTTGAGCATCAGCGTAAAGACGCACACATTTAGCTAATATTCTCATTTTGCTAGTTAGTGTCAGCTCGTGCTAGCTACATTGCAGAATAGGAGCTATCGTTAGCTAGCTAGCTAACGGTAAGTAAATAATATACACAATAAAACGAGATGACAAACTAATCTAGCTAGCAGACACTTAAATTGAAGTTTTTTTAAAAAAGTGTCCCTTTTACCGTACCTGTCCGTTATTCAATGCTCAAAGCAGAAGCACCTTCACACTTTACAATTTACCTAACGCTCAGGGCGCAGCCATCTTGGATGAACCAGAAACACTCACTGGTGAGAGCGCCACCAACAATGCTGCCAACTAATGTGTTGGAGGCTAACTGAAGAATAGCATTGCAGGCAAGAGCATTCAGCAGAGCAGAGTAGCGCTAAACATGATACATTGAGCAGAGCTAGATCATTGAGCTCTACATTTTTCATGATTTAGGCCTACAATAGGTACTATCAAATCAAGAAGATATAAGACATAAGTATTTTCATATACCTTCTCATTTAAAAAAAAAAGAGCTATAGGAGAATGGGCTCATTGTAATTGCTGGAATGGAATCAATAGAAAGATATCAAAAACATCAAACATATGGAAACCACGTTTGACTCAGTTCCCAGAATGCCATTCCAGCCATTACAATGAGTCTACCCTATAGCTCCTCCCACCAGCATGTATTCTCTTGGTTTGGGTATCATCATTTGGCATAGCTACAAAGTCTTAACTAATTTGATCTCTTAAAGCTGCACTATGCAGTAATCGCTCTGCTTTCAAGTAGAACGATAAATCTATAGCTCACATTTCTATGTAAATTTGGTCAGGTCGCCCAAAAAGTTACATACTGCCACTTTAATTATCCTTTTTTTTGGTCTGTGAACTTTAATAATAATCACCATAGAGAAAGACAGTTAAAACTCAGTAATACCAGAAATATAAATGGCTTTATTAAAAAGGCACATCAACACCAAATTGTCACATTCAGTTGCTTCACAAGCTTTCTTTTAGAAAAAAAAGTAATGGTAAAGCCTAAATTACAGATAAAGGCATGTGTAATTACTGGCAATTCTCCAAACCCAATACCATACAATATGAACAACTTCAGTCAAATGCTTCTTATCATCTAATACATCTCCCATCAACTCTGAATGTGCTCAGTGATCATAAACTTTTTGGACAAAACTTTAACATTTTATTTACAGTGCTCTGTTTGTCCCTACCAGTACATTGTTTTATTCAAACCATCGAAATAAAAATACATTTATGGTACCTCGGACTTTGACAATGGAGTACATCGTTACCATCTCGATGGCAAATATTTATATTTTCTACACAGGTAAAGGATATTTGAACTTGAATAACCACACGTAAATTTGCCAATGTTGCCAAATTCATAATCGAGATCAACTTATTTCATAGTCAACATGATACATTTTAAATAATAGGCATGATTCACAGCATGTTTAATTCATGAGGTAAAATACATTTTCCTGGAAATGCATCATAACACTTCTTTATTATAATACTCCAATCAGGTGTAGACATGGATTAAATGTGACTAAATGGGACTGTTGTAAGGCCTGACAACCAATAAAATAGTAACATTTTCTAAAACTACAGTGCACTGAACTAAAGTTAATTTAAAAGCATGATTCACCTGAGAACATCTACAGTGCCTTGCAAAAGTATTCATCCCCCTTGGCATTTTTCCTATTTTGTTGCATTACAACCTGTAATTTAAATTGATATTTATTTGGATTTCATGTAATGGACATACACAAAATAGTCCAAATTGGTGAAGTGAAATGAAAAAAATAACTTGCTTCAACAAAAATAAATAACGGAAAAGTGGTGCCTGCATATGTATTCACCCCCTTTGCTATGAAGCCCCTAAATAAGATCTGGTGCAACCGATTACCTTCAGAAGTCACATAATTAGTTAAAAAAAGTCCACCTGTGTGCAATCTAAGTGTCACATGATCTGTCACATGATCTCAGTATATATACACACCTGTTCTGAAAGGCCCCAGAGTCTGCAACACCACTAAGCAAGGGGCACCACCAAGCAAGCGGCACCATGAAGACCAAGGACCTTTCCAAACAGGTCAGGGACAAAGTTGTGGAGAAGTACAGATCAGGGTTGGGTTATAAAAAAATATCCAAAACTTTGAACATCCCACGGAGCACCATTAAATCCATTATTAAAAAATTGAAAGAATATGGCACCACAACAAACCTGCCAAGAGAGGGCCGCCCACCAAAACTCATGGACCAGGCAAGGAGGGCATTAATCAGAGAGGCAACAAAGAGACCAAAGATAACCCTGAAGGAGCTGCAAAGCTCCACAGTGGAGATTGGAGTATCTGTCCATAGGTCCACTTTAAGCTATACACTCCACAGAGCTGGGCTTTACGGAAGAGTGGCCAGAAAAAAGCCATTGCTTAAAGAAAAAAATAAGCAAACACGTTTGGTGTTCGTCAAAAGGCATGTGGGAGACTCCCCAAACATATGGAAGAAGGTACTCTGGTCAGATGAGACAAAAATTGAGCTTTTTGGCAATCAACGAAAACGCTATGTCTGGCGCAAACCCAACACCTCTCATCACCCCGAGAACACCATGTTTTTCCATCGGCAGGAACTGGGAAACTGGGCAGAATTGAAGGAATGATGGATGGCGCAAAAGACAGGGAAATTCTTGAGAGAAACCTGTTTCAGTCTTCCAGAGATTTGAGACTGGGACGGAGGTTCACCTTCCAGCAGGACAATGACCCTAAGCATACTGCTAAAGCAACACTCAAGTGGTTTAAGGGGAAACATTTAAATGTCTTGGAATGGCCTAGTCAAAGCCCAGACCTCAATCCAATTGAGAATCTGTGGTACGACTGTGGTAAAGATTGCTGTATACCAGCGGAACCCATCCTACTTAAAGGAGCTGGAGCAGTTTTGCCTTGAAGAATGGGCAAAAATCCCAGTGGCTAGATGTGCCAAGCTTATAGAGACATACCCCAAGATACTTGCATCTGTAATTGCTGCAAAAGGGGGGGGGGGTGAAACGTTTTGCACGCTCAAGTTCTGTTTTTCTGTCTTATTTCTTGTTTGTTTCACACAAAAAAATATTTTGCATCTTCAAAGTGTTGTGTAAATCAAATGATACAACCCCCCCCCCTCCAGGTTGTAAGGCAACAAAATAGGAAAAATGCCAAGGGGAGGTGAATACTTTTGCAAGCCACTGTAAAAATGAGTTAGTTGACGTTCACTTTCTGCAGGGTTATGGCACTCACATTAAGGGCATCCTCACCTGGCAGAAGCTCTCTCAACAGGAATGAAAGCAGCATCTATTGAAAATAAAGAGAAGCAGAAGATGAATCAACATCTCTACAAAACTGTACAAGAAAGTCTAGACATTTTTAGGACATTTGACAGAAATCAAATATAGACACAGCACTGCAACATTGATGAGAGGACATTGGGATCTTGACACCAAAGTTCTCTCTTCCAGTGCTCTCCACAGAAACTCAAGAGGCTAGATACACACATATACCAGCTTCTTGTTTTCTTCATAGTCCTGGAAGAGCTTAAACGCTGTCTCCATATCTGTCTTCTTCAAGATTAAATAGTTTGAATCTAAAATGAGAACATGATGTTAGTGAACTGTGACACACTTCTCAAATTTCTGTCCAAGCATGAAAAGCAGAACTCAAAATATTTCGATAGAAAAACACTGTGTATATCATGTACATCTGGCATTGATGAGGTGGTGAGCTCTGTCTTTGGTCTCATTCTTCTCCTCACTGCTGCGATGGGGTATGGGGCAAGTCACCTCCGGCAAGCCCTTGGGCCACTGTTTCTCACGCAGGTTGTCGATATAGGAGGCAATCTGGGCTTCCGTTGGGTTCATCTTATTCAAGAAGCTGTTCACTTTCCTAGAGAATATTATAAAACGTCATGCTGGGATTCTCAAAAGGACAAATGTAGATCATCCTATTATTCTGTCAGTATGACGAACCAGGACTGCAGTTGAAAATTAAATAATATTTCACAGCTCTTACTTTTTCAATATCGGCATGACGGGTTTCAGAATCGCATCAAATATGTTCAGGAGGATGGAATTGCCTGGAGGGCAAAGTAGGGCACTGATTATTACACACTATTAAATGTAATTAATATTCATAACCATCCTCAAAGGTGACTCTTTAATTAAAATAAATATCTACAATTACACTGAACAAAAATATAAACGCAACATGCACCAATTTTAAAAGATTTTACATTTACATTTTAGTCATTTAGCAGATGCTCTTGTCCAGAGCGACTTACAGTTAGTGTGCATACATTGTTTTGCATACATTGCATTTTTTTCTTTTTTTGTTCTTCATACTGGCCCCCCGTGGGAATCGAAGCCACAACCCTGGCGTTGCAAGCGCCATGCTCTACCAACTGAGCTACACGGGGCCCATTTTACTGAGTTACAGTTCATATAAGGAAATCAATCAGTTGAAATAAATTAATTAGGCCCTAATCTATCGATTTCACATGACTGGGAATACAGATATGCATCTGTTGGTCACAGATGCCTTCAAAAAACCAGTCAGTATCTGGTGTGACCACCATTTGCCTCATGCAGCACAACACATCTCCTTCACATAGAGTTGATCAGGCTGTTGATTGTGGCCTGTGGAATGTTGTCCCACTCCTCTTCAATGGCTGTGCGATGTTGCTTGATATTAGCGGGAACTGGAACACGTACACGTCGGTCCAGAGCATCCCAAACATACTCAATGGGTGACATGTCTGGTGAGTATGCAGGCCATGGAAGAACTGGGAATTGTGTACAGATCCTTGCATCATGGGGCCGTGCATTATCTTGCTGAAACATTAGTTGATGGCGGTGGATGAATGGCACGAAAATGGGCCTCAGGATCTCGTCACGGTATCTCTGTGCATTCAAATTGTCATCGATAAAATGCTCATTGTGTTCATTGTCCGTAGCAAATGCCTGCCCATACCATAACCCCACCGCCACCATGGGGCGCACTGTTCACAACATTGACATCAGCAAACCGCTCGCCCACACGACGTCATACATGTTGCTGCCATTTGCACGGTACAGTTGAAACTGGGATTCATCTGTGAAGAGCACACTTCTCCAGCTTGCCAGTGGCCATCGAAGGTGAACATTTGCCCCCTGAAGTCGGTTACGACGCCAAACTGCAGTCAAGTCAAGACCCTGGTGAGGACGACGATCACGCAGATGAGCTTCCCTGAGATGGTTTCTGACAGTTTGTGCAGAAATTCTTCGGTTGTGCAAACCTACAGTTCCAACAGCTGCCAGATGTGGAGGTCCTGGGCTGGCGTGATTACACGTGGTCTGCCAAATTCTCTAAAACAACGTTGGAGGTGGCTTATGGTAGTGAAATGAACATTCAATTCTCTGGCAACAGCTCTGGTGGACATTCCTGCAGTCAGTATACCAATTGCATGCTCCCTCAACTTGAGACATCTGTGGCATTGTGTTGTGTGTCAAAACTGCACATAATAAAGTGGCCTTTTATTGTCCCCAGCACAAGGTGCACCTGTGTAATGATCATGCTGTTTAATCAGCTCCTTGATATGCCACATGGATGGATTATCTTGGCAAAGGAGAAATAGTCACTGACAGGGATGTAAACAAATTTGTGCACAAGATTTGAGATAACTTTTGTGCGTATGGAACATTTCTGGGATCATTTATTTCAGCTCATAAAACATGGGACCAACACTTTACATGTTGCATTTATATTTTTGTTCAGTATACAATTTCAAACAAATTAGGAAGTTAGAACTAACCAGATATTGCTTTCAACAAATCAAAAATGGCTTTGGTTGCTTCCATTTGCTCCCAGCTGGATTGGTCCTTTTTCAAACACGGTGAGTCTTCTAATTTTGACTGACTCCCCATGTCATTTCCTTTACTCCTGTGGATCCCTCCTGACATTTTGAAAGTGAGTTTCTCACTTTTATTTGACTTTCCACCGAGAAGATGCGATGGACTGTCAGTGAGGTCAAATTGCGAGCCTCCATTATGACTGGAATGTCGCAGTCTACAGAAAGAGTCAGTCAGGTCTTCAGGGGTGTCTGATTTCGTTTGGGCCAGACACTCCTCTGATTTAGATCTAGATAGCCCTTTGATTACCATCTTTAGTTGAGAAGTTATGGTGTTCTCTGATTCCTTGGTTTTGTCCTCGGTTTTATCTGCATTAACCAAAACGTAAGATTTCTCTACTGGTTCGGTCTCGTCATCTCTGCAGCACTCAATGGAACTGGGTTCTGAAGGAGAATCCTCATCACATTGGGAGATGATGATAGAAGGGCCCCGGACCGGGCTATCCCTTGTATCGCCATCCAGGTTCTCAATTGCAGTTGGGTCTGCAGCCTCCGTTGGGGTGGAATCATCTGGTTTGGTCCCTCTTCCAAGGCTGTTATGCTTGTCCTGAAAAATGCAATGTGCATTGCAGACCTGGGTTCACATACATGTATATTTGATTATTTATTATTTAAATGAATGTTTTTGGTCTATTTGAGTATGTTTAAATAATGTGGCCCAAATCAACTAGCTACTACTTCTGTTCAAGGTATTTTCTAATAATTTCCCATAAAAAGCCTACTATTAGAAAATATTTAAAAAACATTATTTAAAATACCAAACTGACCTGGGTTCAAATGCATAAAGAGTGTTTATTTAGTATTTGAAAATACACAGGGTATTTTGTTTTTTTCAACTTTTTACCCCTTTTTCTCCCCAATTAGTAGTTAGTCTTGTCCCATCGCTGCAACTCCCGTACGGACTCGGGAGAGGCGAAGGTCGAGAGCCATGCATCCTCCGAAACACACTGCTTCTTGACACACTGCTCGCTTAACCCGGAAGCCAGCCGCACCAATGTGTCGGAGGAAACACCGTACAGCTGGTGACCGAAGTCAGCTTGCAGGCGCCCGGCCCGCCACAAGGAGTCGCTAGAGCGCGATGGGACAAGGACATCCTGGCCGGCACAAACCTTCCCCTAACCCGGACGATGCTGGGCCAATTGTGCGCCACCTCATTGGTCTCCCGGTCACAGCCGGCTGCGACAGAGCCTGGGATCGAACCCGGGTCTGTAGTGACGCCTCTAGCACTGCGATGCAGTGCCTTAGAACGCTGCGTCACTCGGGAGGCCCGGTATTTTGTTTTTCAAATAAAATTAAAAAAGTCAAAATACTTACTTCCAAATGTCTTTGAAAGTCATGGAAATACCTGGTGCAAAAATACTGACTGACTGCTGGAGATTCACAACTGCCTTGGTTTCTTAATCCACCAGCAGAGGGCATCATTTGCCATTTGTGGTGACACTGACACAATACAGGCCTTGCTCAACATTTACATTTACATTTTAGTCATTTAGCAGACTCTCTTATCCAGAGCGACTTACAGTTAGTGAGTGCATACATTATTTTTATATTTTTTCATACTGGGGGAATCGAACCCACAACCCTGGCGTTGCAAACGCCATGCTCTACCAACTGAGCTACACCCCTGCCGGCCATTCCCTCCCCTACCCTGGACGACGCTGGACGACGCGAACCAGGATCTCTAGTGGCACAGCTAGCACTGCGATGCAGTGCCTTAGTCCACTGCGCCACTCGGGAGGTTATTAAAATGCCTACCTCATCTTCCTCTTGGCCCGGAGTCAGGAAGTAGGCCAGGCCACTGAAGAGGCCCCACACTTCCCCCACATGCTCCTCTTCACTCAGCAGCTTGTCCAGAGGACACAGGAACTGAAACACTGGCTGAGTGTGGCCCATCAGAGCATCCGACACCAGCTCCTGGAGAGGACATTTATTTATATCATATCGAATCACCTATCTGTGTGCATTTCTGCTTGTGCATGAAGTGTGCCAGTGTACCTGTAAGAAGAGCTTGAGGGATGTTCTGGCTTCTTTAAAATCCTCATCGATGTTAATCTCAGTGCTCTCCTCTAACACGGATAGGGAGGGTAAATTAGAGTCCTAAAAAAACAATCCAAACAAGGGAAAAATGATAATAAAATATATTTAAGAATGATGATGTGACATAAGTGTATGATATGTGGATAAGAGTGTCTGCTAAATGACTCAAATGTAAATCTGGACCCATTTTGAGGACGCAAAAGAGAGACTAGTGTCAAAAGAGACTATACACTCAGACTATTAGCATTGGTCGTATCTAATTGTGCGACATCCATAAGATGTCAGAGATCAATTAAACAGTACAGTATCTGCTCCATTCAAAACTTCTGCAGCAGTCTGTTTTGACAACAGTGCTGTGGTTTTGTCATCTTGAGACACAACAAAATAAGGAAGTTACCATGGCCGTGGGAAGATGTTTTGGGGTGTCGGTGCTAAACTTTTTGTCGATGGGGGAGGTGCGGTAATACAGGAGTAATAAAGGCCTAGTGCATATTCATATTTTTATTACATTATTTTTTAAATTGTGATTTATCAGGGGGTGCTGCAGCACCCTCAGCACCCCTACTTCCTGTGGCTGTGGAAGTTACACTTCTTCTATGAATATGTACAACTTGATGCATTGGTCCCATTTCTCAAAATTCAATACCAAACAGCATAGCGGCTTTACCTAATTTCAATGGCCATGAGGTTACATAGTAAAATGGTACCTTGTGGAACACAATTGCAACAATACAATCTCCCTCTTCATCCTTCCCTAACCTGCCATAGGTTGCAGAAGTGGATGATGTCTGTTTGGGTCTTCCTCACATTCCAGTGAAGGTTCTCAGGGTTGTCCCTCTCCTCCAGGTGAACTGTAAAACACAGTTCCTCGTTTTCCCTCTCCACCTACAGACAGTAACATCTTACTGGCTCAAACATTAACAGGTAACAAAACGACCAAGGACATGTTTTCACACAGCTCAGCAACTAACAGTAGTTGCATTCAAAGCATTCCACAGTGACTTGTGTGTGATTAGTGACTCACACAAGGGACGCTGACAGCCCAGTGGCCAAGCCGCCACATCTCATACGACAACTTGAATTCCATCATATCCTCTTGTACACTGTTCAAGTAGCTCTCCAGATCACTGTCCTCCTGGTGAACCAAACCAATGACAAAATAAAATGTCAGCCGTGTTATATTTCATCCTCAGTTTGATACTTAACGTTTTCAGACTATAAATAGAGCAATGTTTGGGGTGGATAGAGGGCATTCAGAAATAAGGCTATAATAATATGAAATAATCTTCTATTGGATAGATGGCAAAACATGTACTGTCTGAAATCAATAGAATTGCTATTTTAAAAAAAAGAGTCGAGCAGAGTGAATAGTGCAGTGATGACTGCAGAGCTGCTCTTTCTGGTGCAGTGTCCATACAATGTCAGAGTCCTGCTGGCTATGGATGGAGCCCTCCCGGCTAGCCCCTTCATTTCCGTTTGATGGTGGACCCCGGATAGTCATGGCCCTGATAACCAGCGCCTGCTCCCTTTTCTTAACCTCCCTTTTAGCTTTCTTCAATCTCATCTTGTCAAGGAATTTAGACCAGCCTTCCTTCACTTTGTTGGCTGGAAAAAAACACACATATCCGGTTAGCTAAATGTCAACATTTTTCATGGCCTTTTCTATGTCACAAGTTGACTGCAAACTGAGATAACTTTAAGGCACAGGGGAAACAAAACAAACATGAAAAAAATAATCATAGAACAAACAGAATTAACTGCACACAAAGAAAATTTACTTCGTTTTGGTCCAGTTAATTTTGTTTTTGTCAAACAAACTCAACATTTTCAAGTTCATTAGCCTAGTGATTGTTTCAAAATTACACACCCTCACCTTTCTTTTTGCACTTGCTGTCACTAGTTTGAGCATCCTCTGTTTCTTCCTGCGTTCTAAAATGGCCACCAAACAAAACCAAAGCACAATTTATTTCTGTGTTCTCTGCACCCTAACAGCACTGAAGTGTGTTTACTAAAGAAAAGAGAGGCAGCCTGGTAGGAAAAAGTCTACTCACGCTCCATTGGCCTGGCTCTCCAGGGTGGCTGGAGAGGTCCTGTCAGAACAGGACTCACACAACTCTTCCACAGAGCTCTCGGGGGTCACTCCATCCAGCTGACTCACCACCAGCTGGTTGAGGTTGTCAGGGTCTGAGAGCCACCGCACCAGCAGGTCCAGTACTGAGGGTATGGATGACAAAGTCAATGTGATGGGATACGGACTACAGAGTAAAACCACATGGTAGGGTGATAAAACCATGTTAAAAAATATAAACGGCCCTATGTTTCATGAGCTGAAATAAAATATATTGTGCACAAATTTGTTTACATCTCTGTTAGTGAGCATTTCTCCTTTGCCAAGATAATCCATCCACCTGACAGGTGTGGCATATCAAGAAGCTGATTAAAACAGCATGATCATTACACAGGTGCACCTTGTGCTGGGGTCAATAAAAGCCCACTCTAAAATGTTCCATTTTGTCACACAACACAATGCCACAGATGTCTCAAGTTGAGGGAGCGTGCAACGTGCAATTGGCATACTGACTGCAGGAATGTCCACCAGAGCTGTTGCCAGATAATTTAATGTTAATCTATCTACCATAGGCCACCTCCAACATTGTAGAGAATTTGGCAGTAGGTCCAACCGGCCTCACAACCACAGACCACCTGTATGGTGTCGTGTGGGCGAGCGGTTTGCTGATGTCAATGTTGTGAAAAGTGTGCCCAATGATGGCGTGGGGTTATGGTACAGTGAGGGAAAAAAGTATTTGATCCCCTGCTGATTTTGTATGTTTGCCCACTGACAAAGACATGATCAGTCTATCATTTTAATGGTAGGTTTATTTGAACAGTGAGAGACAGAATAACAAAAAAAAATCCAGAAAAACGCATGTCAAAATGTTATAAATTGATTTGCATTTTAATGAGGGAAATAAGTATTTGACCCCTCTGCAAAACATGACTTAGTACTTGGTGGCAAAACCGTTGTTGGCAATCACAGAGGTCAGACGTTTCTTGTAGTTGGCCACCAGGTTTGCACACATCTCAGGAGGGATTTTGTCCCACTCCTCTTTGCAGATCTTCTCCAAGTCATTAAGGTTTCGAGCCTGACGTTTGGCAACTCGAACCTTCAGCTCCCTCCACAGATTTTCTATGGGATTAAGGTCTGGAGACTGGCTAGGCCACTCCAGGACTTTAATGTGCTTCTTCTTGAGCCACTCCTTTGTTGCCTTGGCCGTGTGTTTTGGGTCATTGTCATGCTGGAATACCCATCCACGACCCATTTGCAATGCCCTGGCTAAGGGAAGGTTCTCACCCAAGATTTGACGGTTCATGGCCCCGTCCATCGTCCCTTTGATGCGGTGAAGTTGTCCTGTCCCCTTAGCAGAAAAACACCCCCAAAGCATAATGTTTCCACCTCCATGTTTGACGGTGGGGATGGTGTTCTTGGGGTCATAGGCATCATTCCTCCTCCTCCAAACACAGCGAGTTGAGTTGATGCCAAAGAGCTCAATTTTGGTCTCATCTGACCACAACACATTCACCCAGTTCTCCTCTGAATCATTCAGATGTTTATTGGCAAACTTCAGACGGGCCTGTATATGTGCTTTCTTAAGCAGGGGGACCTTGTGGGCGCTGCAGGATTTCAGTCCTTCACGGCGTAATGTGTTACCAATTGTTTTCGTGGTGACTATGGTCCCAGCTTCCTTGAGATCATTGACAAGATCCTCCCTTGTAGTTCTGGGCTGATTCCTCACCGTTCTCATGATCATTGCAACTCCACGAGGTGAGATCTTGTATGGAGCCCCAGGCCGAGGGAGATTGACAGTTATTTTGTGATTCTTCCATTTGCGAATAATCGCACCAACTGTTGTCACCTTCTCACCAAGCTGCTTGGCGATGGTCTTGTAGCCCATTCCAGCCTTGTGTAGGTCTACAATCTTGTCCCTAACATCCTTGAAGAGCTCTTTGGTCTTGGCCATGGTGGAGAGTTTGGAATCTGATTGATTGATTGCTTCTGTGGACAGGTGTCTTTTATACAGGTAACAAGATGAGATTAGGAGCACTCCCTTTAAGAGTGTGCTCCTAATCTAAGCTTGTTACCTGTATAAAAGACACCTGGGAGCCAGAAATCTTTCTGATTGAGAGGGGGTCAAATACTTATTTCCGTTATTAAAATGCCAATCAATTTATAACATTTTTGACATGCGTTTTTCTGGATTTTTTTGTTGTTATTCTGTCTCTCACTGTTCAAATAAACCTACCATTAAAATTATAGACTGATCATTTCTTTGTCAGTGGGCAAACGTACAAAATCAGCAGGGGATCAAATACTTTTTTCCCTCACTGTATGGCAGGCATAAGCTACGGACAATGAACACAATTGCATTTTATCGATGGCAATTTAAATGCACAGAGATGCTGTGACAAGATCCTGAGGCCCATTGTCGTGCCATTCATCCGCCGCGATTACCTCATGTTTCAGCATGATAATGCACAGCCCCATGTCGCAAGGATCTGTACAAAATTCCTGGAAGCTGAAAATGTCCCAGTTCTTTCATAGCCTGCATACTCACCAGACATGTCACCCATTGAGAATGTTTGGGTTGCTCTGGATCTACGTGTACGACAGCGTGTTCCAGTTCCCACCAATATCAAGCAACTTTGCACAGCCATTGAAAAGTAGAACAACCTTCCACAGGTCACAATCAACAGCCTGATCAACTATGTGAAGGGTATGTGTCACACCGCATGAGGCAAATGGGGGTTTCTGATCCACTACCCTACATATTGTTCAAGGTATCTGTGACCAACAGATGCATATCTGTATTCACAGTCATGTGGAATCCATAGAATAGGGCCTAATTTATTTATTTCAATTGACTGATTTCCCTATATGAACCGTAACACAGTAAAATCTTTGAAATTGTTGCATGTTGCGTTTATATTTTTGTTCAGTATACATAGGTAAAAAGCTGACACACTTTGTCTCAGAATAACAGACCATTACAGAGACCCTTTCCACTTGTTTCGCTTTTATACTAATGGCCACTTCCAGTATCCACCATTATCCACGTCTCCCAGGCAAAGAAAGATGGTGTTAACGGTCAAGTTTCACTGAACATTATTGAGACTCAATAAAGGTTACAGGTGCAGAAAACAGAAGTGAATGTTTTATCTACAACAGTAAAATCCCTTACCATTACTAAGCCATAAATGTAATCGTTCAACCCGTTTCACTGGCTCCTGTGATCAGAGCCACTGAAAGACACTGACCGGATAGGTGCAGTGAAATGTGTTGTTCTACTTTATCTGCAGGTTTCAATAACACACTGTGTTAGCGTTCCTCTAAGGAGAGACCTTATTTTAGTTACAGCACGTGCAGTATTTCCAATCTCTATCCTTTACTCATCTTGATAGAATGATAAGAATTATAATGGTTTCGTGCTTATTTGTTCTCATTTTCAAAAGTTCAGCAATGTGCTGAGAGAATACATGAGGCACTGATAGGCCTATATTGTGGGGCTTACCTTTTAAGGCAACTATCTCATTTAAGGCACAGTGGCTGACTGTCAGTCCCCATAGGGACTGAGGAAAAAGGTTTCGCACCAGTGCTTCAGAGAACACTCTGAGAACTTCAACCTCCTCTCCTCTAGAGCAGAACAATGGTTTTCTGAGAAAGAGAGAGAGCAAAACAGACAGAGACAAAATGAATAAAAATTGTCTATTTGGAATAATGACAAAGAGAGCAATAATATCTAGATTGGTGAAATTCTATCACCTCAATACTTAATACAGGCCATTCTTCCATCATGTGACAGCTTGCATAGTACCCTAGGTCACATGAAATCCATATAAAAAAACGACATTACACCCAATAAAAGTTTGAAATTCAGAACTGAGGATGTTAATGATTTATCCAAAACAATAAAATATACATAAACCACTTCAACAGTATAGGCAAGCAATATAGCTGTAGAACGGCAACTCAATATGGGTGATGACAAAATCAATTGCTTCTATTGATATTCTACTAGTGACTTCAGGAGAGCTGTATTACCTATCAGACTGTTTGGCATTATGGAGGTGCTGGGTCAGGATGCGAATGCAGCCCACACTTGCAGCACAGACATCAAAGTCTTTGCCTCTGCTGATGACTAGATCGATGACTTTGTCAAACTCCCTCGACAGTACCTGGTGCAGGAGCTGACTGTCACGGGGCTTAGGGACGCAGTACCAGGGGAGGACTAGCTGGTCGTAGGCACACTCAAACACTGGGGGAAACGAACACTCAAAATCAACACAAAGGCAAAATAGCTGACGAGGACAAAGAAAAATAGGTACATTTACATTTACATTTGGTAGGTATTCGAACCCCAATACTTTTTCAACATTTTGTTACATTACAGCCTTGTTTTAAAATGGATTAAAGAATAAATAATTCCCTCAATCTACCCACAATACCCCATAATGATGAAGCCTAAACAGGTTTTTAGACATTTTTGCAAATGTATTACAAATAAAAAACAGAAATACCTTATTTGCATAAGTATTCAGAGCCTTTGCTATGAGACTCGAAATTGAGCACAGGTGCATCCTGTATCCATTGATCATCCTTGAGATGTTTCTACAAATTGGAGTCCACCTGTGGTAAATACAATTGATTGGACATGATTTCGAACGGCACACACCTGTCTATATAAGGTCCCAGAGTTGACAGTGCATGTCAGAGCAAAAACCAAGGCATGAGGTGAAGGAATTGTCCGTAGAGCTCCGAGACAGGATTGTGTCGAGGCACAGATCTGGGGAAGGGTACCAAAAAATGTCTGCAGCATTGACGGTCCCCAAGAACACAATGGCCTCCATCATTATTTAATAGAATAATTTTGGAACCACCAAGACTCTTCCTAGAGCTGGCAGCCCGGCCAAACTGAGCAATCGGGGGAGAAGGTCCTTGGTCAGGGAGGTGATCAACAACCCGATGGTCACTCTGACAGAGCTCCAGAGTTCCTCTGTGGAGATGGGAGAACCTTCCAGAAGGACAACCATCTCTGCAGCACTCCACCAATCAGGCCTTTATGGTAGAGTGGCCAGACGGAAGCCACTCCTCAGTGAAAGGCACATGACAGCCCGCTTGGAGTTTGCCAAAAGTTACCTAAAGGACTATCAGACCATGAGAAACAAGATTCTCTGGTCTGATGAAACCAAGATTGAACTCTTTGGCCTGAATGGCAAGCGTCACGTCTGGAGGAAACCAGGCACCGCTCATCACCTGGCCAATACCATCCCTACGGTGAAGCACTCGGGGCTGTTATCGCTGCCAAAGGTGCTTCAACAAAGTACTGAGTAAAGTTTCTGAATACATATGTAAATGTAATATTTCCATTTTTTATTTTTAATACATTTGCAAAAATGTCTAAAACCTGGTTTTGCTTTGTCATTATTGGGTATTGTGTGTAGATTGATGAGGGGGAAAAAACAATTGAATCCAATTTAGAATAAGGCTGTAACGTAACAAAATGTAGAAAAAGTGAATGGGTCTGAATACTTTCCGAATGCACTGTACAAGAGCCCTGAGTATTCTAAGTGAAAGGCTACTTTTTTTTGTTGTTGTCAAAAGTGCAGGTTGAAGTGAGCTGTGAAATTCATTTTAGCAGGATTATCAAAAACACTTCCTGACAGAAAACAGTCCAAACCGGTCTGAACATGCCTTATACAAAATATGCAAACCAACTCGTTCCATTTCCAAGCACAGCGTGGTAAAACAACACCCACTTACCATAATCCACAACATAGCACATTGAAAGATTGTTATTTTTGTGTCTATTGCCCCAACATCTGTCACCCAAGCCCCAGATCATGTAACATGAGATGTCTGCAGCTGCATTTGCTATCCTATTCAACTGTGTCACAGAATACAGAATAACTACATTTGGCTGACCAAGTACACTAAGGCAAAAGGCAGAATGTTGGTACAAAATGTTTTCGTTATTCATCCTTGATCTTAACAATAGACGCCACTTTACAAATCTCTTACTCTGGCAGAAAGTCTCACAGAATGATTTACAAAAAAATATAAGTTATAATGGAAAATTCTGTCAGGATCTCAGATCATGCAGAGCAAAATTGCACACCTTGCTGAAGAGACCTCTTCACACTGGGAAACTGTGTCTCCTGTGATGTTTCAGCTTTAGTGCTTGTTGTATCAGTTACATCACAACCGAAATGTTCGGTGGTTTCCTGTAAGACAATTCAGGTACGTTACAGTAGAGCACAGTAGAGTTCAGTACAGTAAAGAGTACAGTACAGTAGAGTTCAGTACAGTAGAGTTCAGTACAGTAAAGAGTACAGTACAGTAGAGCACAGTAGAGTTCAGTACAGTAAAGAGTACAGTAGAGTTCAGTACAGTAAAGAGTACAGTACAGTAGAGCACAGTAGAGTTCAGTACAGTAAAGAGTACAGTACAGTAGAGCACAGTAGAGTTCAGTACAGTAAAGAGTACAGTACAGTAGAGTTCAGTATAGTAAAGAGTACAGTAGAGTACAGTACAGTAAAGAGAATAGTACAGTAGAGCACAGTAGGGTACAGTAAAGAGTACAGTACAGTAGAGTTCAGTACAGTAAAGAGTACAGTACAGTAGAGCACAGTAGAGCACAGTAGAGTTCAGTACAGTACAGTACAGTACAGTAGAGTTCAGTACAGTAAAGAGTACAGTACAGTAGAGTTCAGTACAGTACAGTAGAGTACAGTAGAGTAAAGAGTACAGTACAGTAGAGTACAGTAAAGAGTACAGTACAGTAGAGTACAGTAGAGTTCAGTACAGTAAAGAGTACAGTACAGTAGAGCACAGTAGAGTTCAGTACAGTAAAGAGTACAGTACAGTAGAGCACAGTAGAGTTCAGTACAGTAAAGAGTACAGTACAGTAGAGTACAGTAGAGTTCAGTACAGTAAAGAGTACAGTACAGTAGAGCACAGTAGGGTACAGTAAAGAGTACAGTACAGTAGAGTACAGTAAAGAGTACAGTACAGTAGAGTACAGTAGAGTTCAGTACAGTAAAGAGTACAGTACAGTAGAGCACAGTAGAGTTCAGTACAGTAAAGAGTACAGTACAGTAGAGCACAGTAGAGTTCAGTACAGTAAAGAGTACAGTACAGTAGAGCACAGTAGAGTTCAGTACAGTAAAGAGTACAGTACAGTAGAGCACAGTAGAGTTCAGTACAGTAAAGAGTACAGTACAGTAGAGCACAGTAGGGTACAGGGCACAGTAAAGAGGTGATTATAGTGTTTTGACATCATTCATTCCTTACCATGTAGATTAAGGAGAAAGATGGCATAAATTAATTTTTAATGTAAAAGGACCCATGAGCACTAACATGTGAAGTTGGGTGTCAAATTAATGCTAAGAGTCTATATTTTTGAGAAATTAAGGCATATATAAATGTTCCAACAATTTTCCATCCTAAAAATTAGGAATAACCAAAGGCTTTGACTTCTTGTCAAACTTATAAAAAAGGGTCTTAGAAAACATTGACCAGAAAAAAACTTTAAAGGTATTAGAAATACATAAAAACCAGTGGAGGCTGCTGAGGGGAGGATGGCTCATAATAATGGCCGGAACGGAGCAAATGGAATGGCATCAAACACATGGAAACCATGGGTTTTATGTATTTGATACCATCCCACCTATTCCTCTCCAGTCATTACCACGAGCCCATTCTCCCCAATTAAGGTGCCACCAACCTCCTGTGATCAAAACACTATAATGTTTAAGTAAAGACCCCTGCCAATTAAAATAAACACCTATTTAGTTTAGTAGATTTTTTTCTGCCTTCTGTATGTTTAAGAGACATTGCCTTGTGCCTTGAAATTCCGTTACCAAACACCCACATATCTTTAAGATATTTTCTAATTTCTCTCCGTCATGAGGGAGGATAATGAAAGTTCACAGAAGTAATAAGGTAGACCTATCAATTAGTTATAGTGTTTTTACTAATATCAACTTTGTTTATGAATTATTAAATGATTAAAACTCCAAATTCTGTTACAAAATCGGTAACAGAATTTCCCAAAAATCTGTAATGGTATTTCTGCAATTGAATTGGCTACAATGGGAAATCGTAGTAGTCAACACTGGACGTCCATGGACGTTGACAAGTAGTTGAAATTTGGTCAGTCTGCCCTGGCCTTGATTTCAATATCCACAGACGTCTGGACCAGCATTCATTTGGCTCAAACATAGACGTCCATGATTGGTTCAGATTTGGTCCGGTAAATCTGAACCAATCATAGACATCTATGTTTCCCAAGTTTGGGCAGTATAGTACAGTGTACGGTAGAGCACACTAGAGTGGAGTACACTACAATGTACTATACTCTACTTTACTGTACAATACTGTACCCTACTGAGCTTTACTGTGATGTACTTTGATGTCCAAACTTATGAAACATAGACGTTTATGATAGGTTCAGATTTGGCCCAGTCCAGACCAACAACATGTGTTCTTGTTTGGTGGCGGAGCTCATTAAAGCTGCAATATGTAACTTTTTGGGCAACCTTACCAAATTCACATTGAAGTGTTTGTTATAGATCTGTCATTCTCATTGAAAGCAAGTTTAAGATGCGGTACATCTGTGCACTATTTCTATGCTTCCCGTTCTTAAGTTCTGTTTTTGAGTCTTTTACTTTCGTTTTTCTACACCAGCTTCAAACAGCTGAAAATACTATATTTTTGGTTATGGAAAATATATTTCACAGCAGTTCAGAGTGTACAATGATTCTCTACACTATACTTGCTTGTTTTGTCACATAAACTGAAATTAAGCGAACTATTAGAATTTTAGCAACCAGGCAATGGCGGAGAGATTTCTGCATAGTGCATCTTTAAAATAATAGCCAGTCTGTAGAATAATACCCAAATACGCAAAGAAGGATATTGCATATTCTACCTTTGTGTACCTATTTAGGATACATCATCATGAAGAGAACGACTTTCACATCCATAATTATGCATTTCTGTGTAGTACATTTCAGGGACCCATGATGAAATTCAGTTTCTGCAATTCTGTTACCAGGTGTCAATCCACTTCACTTAGTGTAGTTTAAAGGTGCTACACATAAGATTATTTTTATTTTTTCATTGTAATTTCAGACAATGTCCATAATATATTGGGCGCTAATAAAGCCCCACAGTGGTGGTGTCATAATACCCATAAAACCTAGCGGTCAAACAGGGAAATCGTTTTTCTACCATTCATTTTTCAAACACTTAAAATAAGGTCTGTGTTTCGTGTGTGACATTTTGATAACCATGTAAATCTCTCTCGGATAAGGTGACTTTTATCAATATTCTCTGGAGCGGCATCTGTTGTCAAAATGTTCTGACTTTGTGGCTGTGTTATCTAGTGAACATAGCTGTCATTTCCTGGTTGCAAAAATTCTACACTGTTCACTCATAGTGTAGGGCAGGGCTCTCGAACCCTGTTCCTCGAGAGCTACCATCCTGTAGGTTTTCACTCCAACCCTCACCTAGCACACCTGATTCAAAAAATTAGCTGGTTCAAAAGCTGAATCAGGTTGGTTAAAACTGGGGTTGGAGTGAAAACCTATAGGAGGGTAGCTCTCCAGGAACAGGGTTGGACAGCCCTGGTGTAGGGAATCATTGTACCATCTAAATTGCAATATAGTTTTTACAGCTGTTTGAAGCTGGTGGACGAAAACCTCCCACCAGCTTCAAACAGGTGGTGTTATTGAAAATATATTTCACAGCGATTTAGATGGTACAATGATTATTGGGCTAAGGGGACGCCATTATTTTGCAGGTGTTGTCATAGCCCTCTTTCATCACCCATGTATATTCAAGTATCACCTTATTTTCCCCTCCACTTGAAATAATATGGGCAATTTGCCACCAGCTATATATAGGACATGAGGAGGTCCATGTCAATAACTTTTCATCATAATTTGATACGTTTCATTTGACCCCACAACCACTACAACCATAATGTTTCATGGGCTAACGACTTTTAATACATTGCATACAGCCAATCAGTTGAAATACTAAAACGTTCGGTGGTATTAATGAGTGATCATTGACATCACTGACATGAATCATAAACTGGTTACATTGTTTCTGTCATTTTGTAAACAAAAGTAACATGCACGGCTCACGTCCTGTTACGTTGAATCTCATTATGAGCGATACATTGTAGCAATGATGATCTCTCGTGCAACGAAAAAGTAACACCTTAGTGCAATTGAATAGTCAGTCATAACAAATGCATAGAATTTTTTAATTACCTGGAATAATTCTTCTTCAGCCACATCGTCTGTCTGAGTGCCACTTTCCCGTCCGGCCTTTATGAAAAAATGTGGGGTTGATGGCCAAAATAGTAAACATAAAACAATTTGAGCCGCTACTTGTCCGCAGTCAAATAAATACCATACAAGCCCAAGAATGATGGCGATAGAGAAGCGCCACAGGTACATGTTCTATCTTTGCAAGAAGCCAGTCTCATTCCTTCCACTATGAAGTTTCCATTCAGGTCGCTATTCAAAGTTAAAGTCTAGGTCTTCATCTACAAAAACATTTATTGATTAAGGCAAAGGCCCTTTTCAACTTGCTTGTCTTGACAAAACATTAAAAGAAAATAACTGTACACACTGAGGAGTGCTCTGCTCTGCTCTGCTCTGCTCTACTCTACTCTACTCTACTCTACTCTGCTCTTCTACTACTACTACTACTACTACTACTACTACTACTACTACTACTACTACTACTACTACTTCTTCTTCTTCTTCTTCTTCTTCTTCTTCTTCTTCTTCTTCTTCTTCTTCTTCTTCTTCTTCTTCTTCTTCTTCTTCTTCTCCGCAAACAAATGCCAGAGGTGCATGCCGCCACCTACTGTTTTGGTTGTACATGAGGGCTCTGATTGGTCAGAGTGAGTTTTTATTTTTATTTATTTTTATTTTTGGGGGGGGGGGCATGCACCTCTGGCATTTGTTCTGGAACGGATTATGGTATGGCATGCCATCTATAGGGAGAAGGGTGCAATTGCGGGCATGTGGGCATTCCTGCATCTGCAGAAACCGCTCTTTATACTTCTATTGGTCAATTTTTAAGTTGGGACAGGCGTTCTGTGGGTGGCACTGTGTGCTTTTTTGGAAGGATGGGTCCCAGTCTCTCGGGGCCCTGGGATCCGGGGGGATGAGGGTGGTGTGCCGGTCACTAGGACGACAACCCAACTAGGGATGGGGGGAGGTTTTAGCGGGTGGAAAAGTGGAGAACAATTGGAGGTTTACTTAGTAGCAATGCAAATATCATGGTACAGCTATATGGACACTCAATCATTATGGTACTTTTTAATGGTAAGTTTACAAACATATATTATGATAAATAGAATTGAAACTTGTGTCTCATTATGGTAAACGGTAAAATAAGTATAGCCAGTTCTAATTGCAATGGCTTAGTTGATCGTAAGACTAGAGTATCAGCATTTACCTGCTGAAAGAGAAGGAATATAATATCTATTGTTCAGGAAACTCATTCAACAATTTTAGATGAAGTTGTGTGGGAAAAGGTGGGGGGCAAATATACTTCTCCCATGGGCAAAGAAACTCAAAAGGGTTGATGATATTAATTAACAATAATTTTGATCCAAATGTGCAAATTCTCCAAACCGATCCCCAAGGGAGATGGATTATTTTAAATATGTTATTGGACCATAAACAGATTTGGCTCATTCATCTATATCATCCAAATAATGATGATCCACGCTTTGTAAAGTATTCAGACCCCTTGACTTTTGCGACATTTTGTGACGTTACAGCCTTATTCTAAAATGGATTAAATAAATGAAAAATCCTCAGCAATCTACCCACAATACCCCATAATGACAAAGCAAAAACAGGAGTTTAGAAATGTTTGTACTTTTATTAAAAACAAAAAACAGAAATACCTTATTACATAAGTATTCAGACCCTTTGCTATGAGACTCGAAATTGAGCTCAGGTGCATCCTGTTTCCATTGATCATCCTTGAGATGTTTCTACAACTTGATTGGAGTCCACCTGTGGTCAATTCAATTGATTGGACATGATTTGGAAAGGCACACACCTGTCTATATAAGGGTACCAAAAAATTTCTGCAGCATTGAAGGTCCCCAAGAACACAGTGGCCTCCATCATTATTAAATGGAAGAAGTTTGGAACCACCAAGACTCTTCCTAGAGCTGGCCACCCGGCCAAACTCAACAAACGGGAGAGAAGGGCCTTGGTCTCGAGAGACCTGAAAATAGCTGTGCAGCAATGCTACCCTTCCAACCTGACAGAGCTTGAGAGGATCTGCAGAGAAGAATGGGAGAAACTCCCCAAATACAGGTGTAGGAACCAATGGGATGCTCTAGAGGGGGTGTTCCTGCAGATGCAGGAATGCCCACCTGCAGGAATGCTCCGAATTGCGGGCTGCAGTCGCACACTATTGTCTATAGGCCATAATTGGATCAACTGAGCTTGTCTAAATTTGTCAAAATACTAAAATATTTCAAATGACTGAAAAGGGAAAAAGCCCGAGGAAGCATGCACCACATTTTTCCAGAGGCAAATGCAAAACAACAAATCTAAAACATTTAATATCATTCCCCCTCCACAAACTATGAACAGATGGACTGGGGCTTAATCCAGTAATCCAGGGGTTACATGGTTGAGTGCATCAATTGTACCACAAAGTTCTGGAGATCTAGGAAGAGGCTGTAATAGTGTAGTACACTCACATAGGGGGATAACATCTCCTCTTTGGTTATTTTCCCCAAATGTCCTCATGTTTTCCCATCAATTTACTAAAGTTCATTCGATATTACGACCATAATGATGTTTTTTTCCTTGGTGGAGCTAAGCATGTGCTGTGTTTTGTTTAATTAACCACAAGTGTAGTGCCAAACACAGACCTGAGACTGAGCTTGTTCAGGATGTGCAGCCTGAGGTGGGCACTGGTCTGATTTATGGACCAGAGGAGGCTGGTGGGAGGAGCTATAGGAGGACAGGCTTATTGTAATGGCTGGAATGGAATAAATGGAACGAAGTCAAACGTGGTTTCCATATGTTTGATCCCATTCCATTTACTCCATTCCAGCCATTAGAATGAGCCCGTCCTCCTATAGCGCCTCCCACCAGCCTCCTCTGCTATGGAAAGGCTGACCCATGAAAACAATTTTGTTATGGCTACAAAAACATTGTTTTACAAGTGCAGTTTCTGAACACCTGAAGGAAGCCACTGATTCCCCAGGCCAACCAAAATAGCCATGATTTTTTAAAATCTGGTATGCTTTGTGGCTGCAATTTATTGTTGTGGACACAAGTTCAAATCGAAGGAATCTGTCAAACTTCAACTATGCCTTTGTCAATAAGATACCTCACTAGCACAAGGACCATTGTTTATGTTTTGTTTCCATATGAGACTTCTTAAACAAATTATGTAACTCATGTTTGGATAAAAATAATGTTTCTCTCATGGAATGTAATTTATTGACCACTATAGATTTGTCATAGAAATCAAGTGTATACATGCCAAGGAACGTTTACGTTTTTGTTGTTGGTGAACTACTCTTTGGTGCTATGCCAACAGTGTGTAAAGGATAGATAAAATGCTAATAACATACATTCACCCCAGGATGGCACTCTCTGCATTTCTATGAGCTGGCAGGTGAAGCGTAAACCACACTGGTGGTGGTTTAAAAACAGTGTATGAAAATAAATACAGATCCCAAATGCAATTTAAAATATGTAATCTAATTAAAATATGAAATAAGTATTGCCTGAATGAGCAACTGACGAGGAATCAGCTCCTAGAGAGATTACCACCGATGGTTGCAAATGTTGAGGTCATTTTCATTGGATTTAGCATTATAACAAACCGCCTCAATATTTGCAACCGTAGGTGGTAATATCTCTCTAGGAGTTGGTCCGTCGTCAGTATTGGAAATAATTATAATGTTAAGGAAAGATTTGAATGGAGAAAGCTGATCCGAGAGCAGCGTTCCCTTTCTTTTGACCCTTTCAATATCGACACATGTTCTCGCTGCGTGGTGTTTTGGGAATGATGCATCTTTAAACCACTAGTAAGCCGAAATTCCATCGCTATCTGTAAAACGGGCCCTGATTTGAAATAAATGTTGCGGTCCGATAATCACATTCCTTTCATATCAGTGAATAAACAGGGACGCCGCTGGGTTTGGGGTGTGTAGTCTATTACGTCATTCAGCAGGCAAGGACAGGATTATGAAACAGCAGGGCAGTCAGGAATGGATTCTGGCGCATGCCCCCAGTGGTGATTAGTAATCTCCTAAAACCATGTAATCCATCCGCACGACATGTTCTTTGACAGTTAAGGGCAGATCAAACCAGTTTCACCTTTTGAAAAATGTTATCAGTAAATAATAACCACACTTCAAAATCAGCTTATTTTTTAAACCTGAAAACAGCCTATAATAATGTGACGAATTGTAATATTGGCCGTTGTCCCTTTTTATTTTAATGACAAATCTTTCAAATTGGGATATAGACTAAAGGTTTACAAAAAACACTCCAAAGGTGTGGCACTGAAAGGGTGCTAGTTGGAGCGCTCTCCTATGACCTCAAATGGATCACTGCAAAATGCCTCACACTGACAGAGCATAAATCTACCTGAATGCCGCTGAGCCACACTACTAAGTGACTCACTGATGCCTCCTAATTCAGTTGTAATGATGCAGAGGTGGAAAGGACATGCTGAAACATTACAAAGTTACCAGTCAAAGTTGTAGGTAGATCACCAGTCTAGACCATTCCTGGCGTTACACTGACGTAATGGTTAGTGCTATCTGGATTCCTTGGGACATCCCTACCCTAACCCAGGGGTGTCAAACTCATTCCATGGGCGGCCTAGAGTATGCGAGTTTTTGTTTTTTTCCTTTCAATTAAGACAGACAACCAGGTGAGGGGAGTTCCTTATTAATTAGTGACCTTATTTCATCAATCAAGTACAAGGGAGGTGTGAAAACCTGCAGACAATTGGCCCTCCATGGAATGAGTTTGACACGTGCCCTAACCATTTTAAACATCAACTGGCTTGGGATGACCCAAGGATCCTGAATAGCAAGGACCCTGATGCAAAGCTGATGCCAAGGAATACTTCCTAAAACTCCCACGCAGGAGTTAGGAAGATTACAGATACTCCATACCCTGCTGGGTAAATCATGTGTAATCTGAGGCGTCGGGAGCTAAATTAAGGGTGCCATTGAAGAGCGTCCTAGACACAATACGTCTACAGAGCTCATGACAGGCCTACTTAGTTGACTGGCTCCTCTATGCTAGTGAAGGTATCCCAAGGACGGGGATTATGACCTGATATATTGCAGCCAGCACTGATGTAACAGCATAGTTGATATAAAAAGGGCAAGGAGTGTCCGTACTCATCTTGATTACACGAGTTTGGATTGGCGCCAATGGGTCTTTACAGCTGCTGCTATCATGTATCTGGAAGAATCTCAGCCACGTCACTAAAGCAGCATCAACGTCTCAGACTTCAAAACACGTTAGCACCCACTGATTTTATTTCCTACTAGTACCTCAGGTTTGACTCCATTACAAGTTTCCCTGCCATCTTGTCTGAAGGAAAAAGGGAGTAAATAAAATGTAGCATAGTTTTGTTTGATAAAATCCATTTTTATATTCAAATATAGGAACTGGGTTCTACAGTTTGAACCCTTGCAGTCTCTGGCTCCACACCCACTCCGCCCGGCCATCTAGATGTGTGAAAGTTAGTGTATAAGCTAATGTCCATCATGTATGACATTCCTGGGAGTGTGTAAACTTACATTTTGTATTCCTATATATTTTTATGTTCTATAGTTATTTATTTGAAAATGTATCAATTCGGCACATTTGGGCAGACTTGATACAAAATAGTCCAGTATTGCAATGCTTCACTGGATCAATCTGAAACTTTGCACACACTGCTGTCATCTAGTCGCCAAAATCTAAATTGCGCCTAAACTGCAATATTATATTGTGGCCTTTCTCTTGCATTTCAAAGATAGAACCAAAAATGAATAAATCCATGTTTTGTTTGTATTATCTTTGACCAGATCTAATGTGTTATTCTCCTACATTAATTTCACATTTCCACAAACTTCAAAGTGTTTCCACTCAAACGGTATCAATAATATGCATATCCTTGCTTCAGGTCCTGAGCTACAGGCAGTTAGATTTGGGTAAATCATTTTAAGCGAAAATTGAAATAAAGGGTCTGATCCTTAAGAGGTACAATTACATTTTAGTCATTTAGCAGACACTCTTATCCAGAGCGACTTACAGGAGCAATTAGGGTTAAGTGCCTTGCTTTAAGGGCACAGACAGATTTTTCACCTAGTCGGCTCGGGGATTAGAACCAGCGACCTTTCAGTTACTGGCACAACGCTCTTACCCACTAAGCTACCTGCCGCCCAATAGTCATGAACTTTGAGCATGGTTGTCATTTTGGTTAATCTACACAGTTGGCCACACAGGTTATGGTCCAGCATCTCACCAGTTCCGAGTCAGAAGAGGCTTGATGGGAGATAAGTATATTTAGAAGCCTGAAGTAATCCACTTCACCAGGTAATCCTGGATTCCTCAGCACCGGATGTCACTTTTAGTTTCCGAATGAGTCGTTTGTGTTCAAAGAAGCATTTTGCATCAGGTAAAACGTAAGCCACCCACTTCTTGTCATAAGTCCCTCTGCAGCAGTTTCTTTCAGGTCGTCCGTGTTTGGAAACGTATCACCAGCTTGTATAGATTACAACCAGCCAGTCCAAGCTCCAGTCAGCTGACTTTGGCAGGAACCCAACCACAACCGTCGAGGACAACCCAGATCTTAAGGTAACACCTCCAGGAATAAGACACCAGTTGGCACTCAAGAGAAACCACACTGAAGGGAAGCCAGGAGAAACACTACACGCCATTCAGGGTTGCTACTTCCACAGACAAAAAGTGAAAAGCTAATTGTAGGTTCATTCAGTAGGTTGCCTTTATTGTTACAGCATCGACTAAATAAACAGACCATCTTGATGAAACCGGTTGACATTTAAAGATCTGGCACAGTCACCTTTGTTTTATGGGAATTACATTCTGGTGAAGGGGGGCAAACAAAACAAACATTGGGCCAATTAAAAAGTGCATAACCGATTTTCCCAGTACAACTAGCACCGACATACTAGTTGGTCCCTATAAACAAGGTGGAATTTGACGGTCCTTCCAAATGTACAAGATATGTTACAGTTTAAACATCTCACAACATTTATGGGTGGACATAAACAATTTAGAGGACCTTCTTCAACTCATCGTACAAGACTAGCACGAAGGCACCTCCCATGCCTCGGAGAACGTTGGACCAGGCTCCTTTGAAAAAGGCCTTGCCACCCTCATCCCTCGCAATCTTCTTCCAGCAGTCAATGGTGCCAGTGTACATGATGTCACCTGCAAAACACATGTAAGATAGGTCATACCTCTGCCTTGGCTGAACGGTAAGCCCAAGTAGTACCTCACTGTCGGTGGATAGCATGACGGTGAATGCACAACTTGATAACAAAATAGACAAGTGTTCAAAAGTTGACAATTACCTCCTTTGCGCCCAGACTGCATCATCATGCGACGACGAACGGTATCGAATGGGTAGGATGTAAGACCGGCGACTGCAGTCACAGACTGCGCGATGGCCCAGCTGACCAAGATGCTTGCGTTCTTAGGATCTGGCAGCATGCCTACAGAGAAAAACCAAGAGGATTAAGCAGGCTTTAAGATTCTTTGTGAAACAAACAGACACTTGCAATTCCTCTACTCAGATATGATTAAGGCCTGTGCTCAGAGCAGCCCATGGACTCACCCTTGGCTGTGTCATAGACGCCAAAGTAAGAAGCTCTGTAGATGATGATGCCCTGGACAGACACTGAGAAGCCCTGGTAGAGGCCCTTCAGACCGTCAGCCTTGTAGATCTTCTTCAAGCAGTCACCCAGGCCGTTGAACTCACGCCCAGCACCGGCCTTACCGACATCAGCAGCCAGTCGGGTTCTGGCGAAGTCGAGGGGGTACACAAAACACAGGGAGGTGGCTCCAGCAGCACCGCCAGAGGCCAGGTTACCAGCAAAGTATCTCCAGAACTGTTTCTTGTCCACGCCATCCAGGAAGATTTGCTTGTATTTGTCCTTGAATGCAAAGTTGAGGGCCTGGGTGGGGAAGTATCTGATGACGTTGGCCAAGTTTCCTCTCCAGAATGACAGGAAGCCCTGCTCCTTGGGGATACGGACGACGCAATCCATGATACCCTTGTACTGCTTGTCAACGGTGATCTGTTTGCTAGCATGTTGCACCTGTAATCAAAAAGACAAATCAAAATCCAACTCCTGCTTATACTATACATTTACAAAACATTTGACGAGAAAATGAAACTGCTGTTAAATGACAAATATACATCAAAAAGGCCTAGCTATATGGGGAGTTCAACAGGTTGAGTGCCCTTCAATCATTGCACAACCGTCAATGTTCTTAGCAAAGTTGCCAACTAAATAAACAAAGACAAGTAGCCAACACCCCTGACGATGCTTCCCATGGTAATGAAACATGGGCAAACAACAAAATGTTTTGTCACATACACCAGAGGTGCAGCCAAACGTCTTGTGTTAACAGATCGCCCCTGGAACAAATTAGGTTTAAGTGCATTGCTCAAGGGCACATCGACAGATTTTTCACCTTGTTGACTCGGGTTTCCAAAACCAGCGACTTTTCGGTTACTGGCCCAACACTAACCACTAGGCTACCTGCCACCCCTTGCGCAAACTCCACTCAAACTCCCTAGGGCAACATTGTGGATACCGGTACATTGATAGTAGTAGCAAAAATCAAGAAACTAGTCCGCACCAATCACATCTCGCCTTTCAACATTCACAATGCAGGGTCCGCCTCCGCACGAGTTTGGTCCTCGCTAGGCCTCAGCTCACACAGGATGAAGCCTCCGTTTGTTGCGACCTTGGCAATTTCTCGGGCCTAGTAACTACTAGCTGCGCCATATTTGATGACGATGGACAAGGACACAATTTGCGATGTCCAAGTTAGTTAAACAGTATGACAATGATCATAGGACGAACACGGTGTCTTTTACAAGTCAACTTGCGTGGTTGCGAAATAGTCCTTGGCAGCAAGCAAACTAAAAGCTAGTTAAACCAAATTCCAAGACAAGACACTGACACCGGTGGACTACTTTACTGACAGTCTCACGCGACAAGGGACCAAAATGGAAGTGTCACACATCTTTGCAACGCACCAATGTCATTAGCCAAGTTAGCTAGTTAACCCAGGTTAAAAAAAAGAGACATTGGAGTTAGCTCCTAACGTTAACAAGTTAACTTACTGTCTGTCACTAATAACATTAAACGTCAGATATATTATTATAAATAATATGATAATTGATAGATCTGTTTGACCATGCCATTTTATCTAAAAGGACATTGCATTTTATCTCCAAGGAGATAGTGATCTTCTTGATAGAAACTGCAAAGAGTCAAGGACTAACGTTAACTAACTTAGTTAGATAACATTAATACATTCAATTTCTGAAAAGCCAGTCAAATTTACCTGAAGAAGAAGCTTGATTCTTTCAATAGGGGCTACAGCTGTTTTGGAGATGGCAGCTGAAATACCACCAGCCAGGAAGTCCTTGCCGAACGAGATGACGGTCTCATTCATTTTAGGCTGTTATCGAGGATGATGTTACACGGAAACCTTCCCGTTCAACGAAAGGACTGCTGGGGTATGCCGGCTCAGTCGAAATGGCCGATTCATTTAGTTGAGAGCGGATTTAATACCACTGTGTTCGCGAGACAAAACGGGAGCTGGCAGGCAGCATGCCATTGGTGCGCTGTTGGATTTAGTGGGCGGAAACCCATTTTATGATCGTCCCCTCGCCTGAAAGATGAGAGATTTGTCCTGTATTCGTGAATGTGAACTCAGCTGCGTCGTTGTGCTCAAAATTATTTATTTATTTCAAAACATTTGTTTTATTAATATCATACATGAAAGGTTGGCCTATAATAATACATGTGATAACATCAAAGTTATATCCAAAGTTTAAAATAGTACTTTTAGCTTTCATGTCATTCAATAGGTTGTAGAAGCAGTAGGCCTACATGGTTGATGGTGAGTGAATAACACTCATAAAACTATGATTATGCCTTAACAACCAATCTTTAGGTTGTTGAGTTATGGACCCAAGGTCATGTGAAAAGCATGGCAGCTTGGAGCAGCTGAAACTCCTGTCTACTAATGAGTTAATCATCAGCTGTGAGAGGGCACTTAGATACAGGTTAAAATGTCCTTGACTGCAGTTTCTCACAAGATCAACTTGTAGATCAAATTCATTTTAGATAAAATACCATGGTCAAGCAGATCTGATATTATTTTAATTGATATGTTATATTATTATTATGACATTGACACAATTTATCTTACAGTCCTACAAAGTGACAATAATGAGTCAGTCCTGTGATCAAACTTCCTTGGGACAAAAAAAAAAGAATGTGTCTGCTCCTCAAAAATCCATTCAACAACTTACATATTTTGGGGAAATGAAATGCTGCTGTCTATAGGCCTACTGTAGTAAGGTGGTGGGGTCAGCTGGCACTGGGGGAACTGTAGGTGATCAGGTTACAGTCACCGGACTAGGGCATTCTCTGTAGGGTGCACCGCTTAGAGCCTTTGAGATAGAAATTATGTGAGAGAACTACATGTGTACACCCATTCTGTATTCTGTATTCAACATTTCCATCTGAGACTTTCTTCTGAATGTAGTGTCCTGCCGAATATGATACTGAGGGAGCAATTGCTCCATTCATTTCCTTTGTATAGGTACAAATGAAATTTGAGTTGTCATCCATACATTGTCAACCCATATTCAGGAGAGCCACACCTCCTTGCTTAGCAAAGGAATATAATTGTGCGTTGATGTACAGTACATATATCAGCCACAGTCACTATACCAGCCATTACAATGACTGTTCAAGTAAAATTCACTTCAATAATTCTGAATCATCTCAATCAAAAATAATTAACTATACATTTGCATGGTTTCATCCATCAAATGTATTACATACTGTATACACGTAATCTTAAAGGGGAATGGAAACACTTTAGGAGTTAGTTACAGTGAACTGGCATTCTAAAGCCTAGTGTTTCCCTTCCCCTTTAAATCTCAGTGACACTGGAGTGCTTCAGTTACAATCTTATTGCTAGGTTCACAACACACAATGATACAGTATGTGCTATGAAAGTTAGCAACTGATAATGTCTTGGACTCAATCAGATACTTTGTGTGAAATTACATAACTACCAATCATAATTAAAACAGTCGTCGAAATAAGCCCTATAATAAATAAGGAAACCTTAAGGCACATAAATATTATATGCCCAAGTCTGTTAAAATAGTAATTACTACATTACGAATATAATGAAAAAAGCATTCATTTGCAATAGTAAGATAATTCCATCTTATAACAGGTTTGTGCTTTGTGTTCCTCTTCATGGCCATTATGTAAGGCCAATACCATTGTTAGAACCAGGTCAGCACCATAACATTTACAATGTTTTGTCATTTAGCAGACGCTGTTATCCAGAGCGACTTACAGGAGCAATTAGGGTTAAGTGCCTTGCTCAAGGGCACATCGACAGCTCAGGGATTCAAACCAGCAACCTTTTGGTTACTGGCTCAAAGCTCTTAAACGCTAGGCTACCTGCAGCCCATAAGCATGAATAAACTGTAGTAATAACACAGAGATAACTGTCAAAAAACTGTATAACAAAGTTTAAAAAATACTTAAACTCTGAATGAGGAATTGCTGAACAAACAGTTAAAAGTTTTTTTCCATGTGTCAATTATAGAAGTGCAATCCTATGATTGCATTGCAACTTTCAAATATCAATGGATCTACCTCTGATTCTGAAATAGTTGCTAATACACAAACACAAATCTGTAAAATACCAAATTGTCATCTTCAAAGCATTGAATTCCAACAAATATTCCTGACTCCTTTTCATCGTTCAGACACTTTCCTATACTAATGGTCATCCTCCTCTTCAGAAATCCAGACGTCTTTGTTCCATCGTTTTTTTTGGTAATGTTTTTTTTTTTTCACCAGTTTTACCAGCGACTTCCTTGCTGTGACTGAAAGTTCCTATTCTTCAGGTACCTCTTCACCTCTTCCACCTCAGTGGGGCCCATGCTCTGGTCCACTCCTGGTGCCAACTTATAGCTCAATGGAGACACAATGTACCCGTTGCGGTACAGACAGACCTGCTTGCACATCTCAAAGCAGCTGAAGAGAAGGCCAAAGTAGGGGACAATCTAAGGAAGAAAAACAGGGAAGATGTCAGTTGGCTCAATAGATCAATTGCTTTTGACTCTGTATAAAATGTGAAGAGGTAGGTTAGAATCTGCCCTGGTAGTAGGGCCTGGTTATAATAATATTGTCCACAAAGTACACAATTTACTTGTTAGACTGTTCATGAGGAGATTTTACACCAGTAAACCAAACAACAACTAAACTGCCATTTGGAGATGAAAGAAACAGACCCAAGTCAGCCAACTTGTATTATCCCTGTTGTGAATTACCCACAAAGGGTAATATAGTCAGTCTCTCTCTCTCTCAAAAAAAATTATAATGGGAACATGACATAGGTTGTCATACCTTGACCATGTTGGCTGTGATGCCACTCCACAATGTCAGGATGCCCTTGTTTCTGATCACCTGCCTGAAGCAGTCCAGCATTCCAGTGAAGTGGACATCAGCCCCACCGTAATGCGGGAGCCGAGGATTCTGGGCCTGGCGAGAGACAGGGACAGAAATTCCCATTTTAAATGTCAACTTCAATGGGGGGCATTGAAGTTGACATTTAAAATGGTTATGGTAAGGGTACGATTTATGGTATGGATGTCCGAAGGATCCCGGATAGCACTGACCCTCATAAAAGCGTGTGTGATCCAGGTAGTAAGAAAGACTATGGAATGAATATAATTATTTCCTTGAATTGAAATTCCTGAAATCTATGATAATTGCGCAAACTGACCGGGGATCTGTGCTAAGGGCCATTTGTAACTTGGGATGTAAGTGAAAACGAATGAACTGAGCAAATGTGGGTGTGGTCTCAAGCATTACTCTCACAAGACGTCAGTATCTTACACGTCCCAAGACAAACTGTGCTCTTTTTTTGTCAAGCATTAAATCGCTTAACTGGCTCAACGCTGGATGCATTCTCATTTTAGAGGGCACTTCAATCCAAGATAATAAAATCTAGAAAATGGTGCCGTCTGGTTTGCTTATAAGGAATTTGAAATGATTTTAGCAATTATATTAATTTTGAAACTTAACTTAACTTTTAGACTTTTACTTAAGTAGTATTTTACTGGGTGACTTTCACTTTTACTCTAGTCATTTTCTATTAAAGGCATCTTTACTTTTACTCAAGTATGACAATTGGGTACTTTTCCACCACTGCACCCATGCCTCAAGCAAGCTTCTTTAAACATTCTCGCTTGTGGGTTGTGTCATCTGTTTCTACTTGAGACTTCTTGTTTTGCCCTAAACATCTGATAGACTTCTATGCAACATGTGAACAAAAATGATTTGTGGCTGCAGCCTTAGATTCATGTCGTTGTGTTAATTCTGTGTGTCTGAAACTAGGCAGAGGGCATTAGAGAGAGGTGCAGTTTGTTTTATAGGCTTCTCAATTGGACTGAGACTGTCCACTGTGTGATAGCCGTCAGCTATATTTAGATAACTTATCTATATTGCAGGCAGACCCTGAACAGCGTTCACATTCTCAGCTGCCGCAGCACCTTGAGGTCACTAATGACAAGTTGATGAAAACGGATGTAGTATTCTGTCCTTCATAAAAGTCCTACTGAACCCTATGTGTCCTCTACATAGAGAGAAGGACAGGTGAGGGGAGACATTAACTTATACTTCGGCTCAAACTATGGTAACTTACAATTCAATAACTACGGTAAGTTATTGTCTACAAAGTGTACAAAGAAACTGTCTTATTAATCTTATAATAATTTCTAAGCTTCTATGTTGCATTTTGTTTAGAAAGTAGAAAAAACAGATGCACTCGATGGCTATTTTATCAAGGGCAAGTGTTTTGTTCTTTTATTTTTAATCCCCCGTCCCCGCAGAAGGCCTTTTGGTAAGCCATCATTGTAAATAAGAATTTGTTCTTAACTGATTTGCCTAGTTAAATAAAACAAAAAATGTAAGGACAAGTGTTTTACTACCGGTATGCACCGATCAGAGGTACCGGTACAAATCCACCACCCTATGGACAGATGTGGTATTACCAATCTGGTTGTGTCTCATAAAATGGCCCAATGAGTTGAGTGCACTTGCCTGCATTTTCCTTTTCACAGTTTCAAAGGGGTAGGAGAAGGTTTGAGCTATTCCTGCCGCTACACAGCCATTTATGAAGTTCTGAAGGGGAGTGAACCGGAATTGGGGCTCCCGCCACAGCTTATCCAAGTTGATGTAGACTGCATAGCAACCAATGGAGAAGGGAAACGCACCTGTAGCAGAATAGATAAAAATAAAAACAACAATGAAAACTCAAGAGGCTGTAAGAGGGGCAAAGGGTGTTTCACAAGTAAGCAGACTGGACACTTTATATAGAGTTATACAATAAGTTATACCAGCGTTTCCCAAACTCATTCCTGGGGACCACAAGGGGTGCACGTTTTGGTTTTTGCCCTAGCACTCACTACACAGCTGATTCAAATAATTAAAGCTTAATGATCAGTTGATTATTTGAATCAGCTGTGTAGTGCTAGGGCAAAAACCAAAACGTGCACCCCTTGGGGTCCCCAGGACAGAGTTTGGGAAACATTGAGTTATACTGAATCATTGTGGTGCTTTTCTTAGGAATATCTTTCTCCACATTTCTGTAGTATACCTAGGACTGTGAGAGAGAAGCCCCTGTAGAGTGCTCGAAGGCCTTCGGTCTGGTATATCTTGGAGAGCGTGTGGACCACCCCCCTGTATGTGGGCTCTCTGCAGTTCTGAGCTATGAGGCGAGTCTCTGCCACCTCCAGAGGGTACGTGGCCAGCGCAGCACTGATACCAGCTAGCCCACCAGCGAAAATGGCCCTCCACTGAGAAATGTAGCCCAATTCATCCATGTGGAGGTGGACGATCCTGGAAAGCCAAAAACACAGAGGTCAATGTTTTGGTTCTTAATTATTTTGATAAGGAGCCTATCTGGATAATATATTCACTTTCATCAATGCATGTGAGGCAGGTATAGCCAGTGAATATATGTACGATTATGGCTTCATGTTTTTCAATATGATAATTCCAGAAATTATAGTAGTAAGTAACTGTGTTACATAACTGTAACAGACAGAGCATCTAATTCTAATTAAATTGTTCATAGAGTGTAAACATACTATGCAAACATATCATGTTCTCCATTGAGAATCCACCATAATACATTAGAATACTAAAGACGTCTTCCAGCGATTTGTGAACATTTCCTATTGAAAAGTGATATCCCAAGTATGGGATTATGATGCCGAACTGCAGTCAGGTCAAGACCCTAGTGAGGACGACCAGCATGCAGATGAGCTTCCCTGAGATGGTTTCTGGCAGTTTGTGCAGAAATTCTTAGGTTGTGCAAACCCACAGTTTCATCAGCTGTCCGGGTGGCTGGTCTCAGACAATCCCGCAGGTGAAAAATCTGGATGAGGTCATGGGCTGGAGTGGCGCAGTGGTCTAAGGCACTGCATCGCAGTGCTAGCTGTGCCACTAGAGATCCTGGTTCGTATCCAGGCTCTGTCGTAGCCGGCCGTGACCGGGAGACCCATAGGGCGGCGCACAATTGGCCCAGCGTCGTCCAGGGTAGGGGAGGGAATGGCCGGCAGGGATGTAGCTCAGTTGGTAGAGCATGGCGTTTGCAACGGCAGGGTTGTGGGTTCAATTCCCACGGGGGGCCAGTATAAAAAAAAAAATGTATGCACTCACTAACTGTAAGTCGCTCTGGATAAGAGCGTCTGCTAAATTACTAAAATGTAAATGTCAATGTCTGCGGATGTGAGGCCGGTTCGACGTACTGCCAAATTCTCTAAAACGATGTTGGAGGCAGCTTATGGTAGAGAAATGAACATTCAATTCTCTGGCAACAGCTCTGGTGGACATTCCTGCATTCGGCATGCCAATTGCACGCTCCCTCAAAACTTGAGACATATGTGGCATTGTGTTGTGTGACAAAACTGCACATTTTAGAGTGGCCTTTCATTGTCCCCAGCACAAGGTGCACCTCTGTAATGATTATGCTGTTTAATCAGCTTCTTGATATGCCACACCTGTCAGGTGGATGGATTATCTTGGCAAAGGAGAAATCGTCACTAACAGGGTTGTAAACTAATTTGTGCACAACATTTGAGAGAAATACGCTTTTTGTGCGTATGGAACATTTCTGGGATCTTTTATTTTAGCTCATGAAACATGGGACAAACACTTTACATGTTGCATTTATATTTTTGTTCAGTATACTGCAGGGCAGCCAACTTTTGAAGAAAGCTTGGAATGAGATTTGCTATGTGAATATCATTGCCCCCTGACACAATCCCTAGACTGGGGACTGGGGCATTTCGCTACACCTGCAATAACATCTGCTAAATATGTGTATTTGACCAATAAAATTTTATTTTATTTTGGGGGTCCTCCCTCAGGAATATTTTACTGTTTTAAAGCTAATTTCCTGCAGTTCTATGTATTTTGTAATGGCTTAGGCCTATGACCAGGGTGGAAAATGTGGTGTATTCAGGATGCAAACATATTTTTTAGGTGGTTTGACACTTTATTCAGACAGTAATGAAATGAGATAGGGAGACAGACAAATGCTAGAAACAGTGGGAAGATTGGAAGCAGGTATTGATCCCTGTTCTCAGGTAGAAAGTTGTATACGACACGTGCAGGGGAGTGTTACCACTACACCAAGGCTCTGCACAGGAAATGTTAATATTAATGGTTGATGGCAGAGGGTAACCAAATCATAGATTGCAGTCTGCTTGTCCATAGACTGCTTTCAAGTTAAGCCACAAACATTTTATATTTTGTCATTTGGGTGGACTATCTCTTTAAAATATGTCTGAAAGAAAATCCTTCTTGCTCTCCATGAGGGTTGGCCACCCCTTATTTATGTTTCCCAAATGCTGGGTGTTTGAAAATGTTATTGTTATAACAATTCATTTCTCAAGATCACCTAACCCTCAAGAAAAATCGAATGAATATCAATATTCAGGTGGTTTATACCTAATATAGTAGTTGAAGATCTTTGCCATCATCTTACTCTACATAGACAAAATATGATGCGTTTATGAGTTGTGAGTCCCCCTACCATCTCTGCCTAGCATGTGCACAATACTAAAATGTCAAAAATTATATTCGATTCCTGGAGCATTTACTATTCAATGCTTATTTGTATGACTTATTCAAAACTGTCCATGAATGGCTGCAAAAATGCCTCATATAATTCATTTTCAAAGACACAAGCAGGCCAATCAGACTAATGCACGTGTGGATTAAATCGACTTTAGTACATGCTATCAAAATGTTGCATTCTGCAATAGGGACGGGAGTAACAGCAACCTAATTTTGTTGACAACATTGTACATAAAACAGCGCTACCGTGCTGCTCTTTTTACAGTTGTATAATCTCAGTGGAGAACGTTCTCTCTCCATTCAGCTCCACTCTAATCTTGAGGGGCGTTTCTTTAAAACTAGACCAATCATATGTTTCAATGTGCCGCAGTTCAGTGTTGTGGCAAGACAGGACATTGATAGAGATTCCGCTCGTGATGTTAAATTACAGGCGCAGATGCTCCGATTTCAAAACAATTTGGAGCACAGTTTCAAATTAACGCGCTGACTATACAATGGATTAATAAAAGCGGTACTTTTCAATGCGTGAGATATAATAGGCCAATACGTGGGAGTTGGCAGCGCTGATACGGCTAGCTCTAACGTTATAACGTTAGCTAGCTAGGAGGAAACTAACTACATAGTTGTTTTAAGATTAACGTTATCATACCTCAGAAACAACACAACAAATTGCTTATTTACTCACTGTTTATATGTTGCCAAATGGACGGCGCTGTAAGGAAACAGGCGGAGACAGGAGACGAGGTTCCCCTTCCAAAATCCTCGTAGGCCTTCATTCTGGTAGACGACATTAAAGCTGTGCAGAAAGCCTTTTTTACAGTGAAATGTGCCTACTTGACTCTTGATTTTCACCACCTCCAGAGGCGACGTGACAGTTTTACTGAAAACTCCCGCAAAACCAACGCACATAAAGCCCTGAGAACTTGTCAGTCTGTCATCTGGTTTAACTGTTGCCATTACTCTAGATCTGTATGGAACCGACTTGCCTAGCCGATGCTACTTCCTCATCAGTAGATCTATAGTGTCTGTAGGACCAGCAGCACGGCTTGTTTATCTAAGACCAACTGAAAACAAACCCCAATCCTGATTCCTGTCACGTTGGTCTGAGGGGAGGGGGTATTGAGGGTTTGTCTAGAAGGGATAAAGCTTTTGTCAAATTGGACTTTTCATATCAGGTTAAGGAGAATTTACGCAGCGGGTTAGGAAAATTAAGTTAAGATTAGTAAAAGGGGTAGGGTTAGCTAAAATGCAAAACATTTGTTTTTACACTGCTTCTACTCGCTGTTTATTATTTATGCATAGTCACTTTACCCCTACCTACATTTACAAATTACCTCGACTAACCTGTAACCCCGCACATTGTCTCGGTACCGGTACCCCCTGTATATAACATCATTATTGTTATTTTATTGTGTTACTTAAAAATAAAACAATTTTTACTTTAGTTTATTTAGTAAATATTTTCTTAACTCTATTTTCTTAAAACTACATTGTTGGTTAGGGCTTGTAAGTAAGCATTTCACCTGTTGTATTCGGCGCATGTGACAAATAAAATGTGATTTGATTTGAAATTTGACAAAAGCTGTATCTCATCTAGCATCTAGACATTACCGATACAGCGTGCACTGGGCAGGCGTGGGGACATTAAGGTTCTCTTCCAGGAAAAAGTGTGTCCTCTGGTGGCTATTTAATGTATTAACGTACTGTACTTTACCACAGAGTTTCTAAACCCAGAGGCGCAACATCGCGAGAAATCTGGGAACGCTTGCGAAACAGACCAAACAGACCAGCCCGGGGTTTGGGATTTGAGAAGTCAATGAGAGAAGTGAAAGGTTCTTCCTTAGTTGTTAATTTTATCGAAATTTAAAGGCACAGCCTAGATTGGAGCCAATGTCTTAAGTAGTTGAGCATGTTTTTAATCCAACCTCGTGAAAGTGACAAACTGACACGTTTTAATTTCGTCCAAACAACTGTACATCGAAGGAGAGCCTTTGAGTTAGCCTGCACATGCGCAGTTCGGTGCGTGAGACCGTTAGACCAATGACGTATTTCTACGCATGCGCTTAGCTATCCAACGTTGCCATGACATCGCCCACAAGCGTGATAAGGGATTTATATTGTAGAAGCAGTTTTAGTTTATCTTCATACTGTACTGTCTTTGACTTTACTATCTTGTATGATGAAAAAAGCCATGAAAAAATGAGCACCTAGTAGTAGGTCATAGGCCTATTTATAAATGATTAACTTATGTTACAGCCTCTATGCATGAGTCATGACCCCAATTGCCTCAGAAAGTAACTGCCCATAGTATGGCCCTAAGATCTGTCAAGCTAAGAGGATCATAGATTTGAATATTTTCTTAATAATAATTCAAGGATGATTAATGTTTGTTTAAATTAGCCACAAACTCCATTGTTCACCGGATACAAATAGTTCATGAAGTCGTTCAGCTTCCACTAATGATCAATTAATGCATGCGTTCCACTTATTGTAAAGACCACCAGGGGGTAGTCTAAGCCCAGTAACTTTATGCAGTGGTAAATCTAAATCGAATCAAATCAAATGTTTTGGTCGCATACACATATTTAGCAGATGTTATTGCGGAAATGCTTGTGTTCCTAGCTCCAACAGTGCAGTAATATCTAACAATACACAACAAACTAGAGATCCTGGTTCGAATCCAGGCTCTGTCGCAGCCGGCCGCGACCGGGAGACTCATGGGCGGCGCACAATTGGCCCAGCGTCGTCCAGGGTAGGGGAGGGAATGGCCGGCAGGGATGTAGCTCAGTTGATAGAGCATGGCGTTTGCAACGCCAGGGTTGTGGGTTCGATTCCCATGGGGGCCCAGTATTAAAAAAAAAAATGTATTCACTAACTGTAAGTCGCTCTGGATAAGAGCGTCTGCTAAATGACAAAAATGTAATGTAAATGTAATACAAACAAATCAAAAAAGTAAAATAATGGAATTAAGAAATATATAAATATTAGGACGAGCAATGTCGGAGTCCGGAGTATAAAAATATACGCTACCAGTCAAAAGTTTGGACACACCTACCCATTCAAGGGTTTTTCTTTATTTTTACTATTTTCTACATTGTAGAATAATAGTGAAGACATCAAAACTATGAAATAACACATATGGAATCATGTAGTAATCAAAGTAGCCACCCTTTGCCTTGATGACAGCTTTGCACACTCTTGGCATTCTCTCAACCAGCTTCATGAGGTAGTCACCTGGAATGCATATCAATTAACAGGTGTGCCTTCTTAAATGTTAATTTGTGGAATTTCTTTCCTTCTTAATGCGTTTGAGCCAATCAGTTGTGTTGTGACAAGGTAGGTGTCACGCCCTGGCTCTGGGGACACTGTTACGTTGAGCCAGGGTGTGTAATTCTATGTTTGTATTTCTATGTTGGCCTGAGTTACTCCCAATCAGAGGCAACGAGTGTCAGCTGGTTGTCTCTGATTGGGAGCCATATTTAACTGTCTGTCTTTCACTTTGTGTTTGTGGTTTCTTGTTCCGTGTTGGTTGGTGTATGTAACCAGGGACGTCACGGTTTCGTTTTGTTGTTTTGATCGTGTGATCATTTATTAAATAAAGAATATGTTTGCCTTCAACGCTGCGCCTTGGTCCTCCTCCTTAGACGCTCGTGACAGTAGGGGTGGTGGTATACAGAAGATAGCCCTATTTGGTAAAAGACCAAGTCCATATCATGGCAAGAACAGCTCAAATAAGCAAAGAGAAACGACAGTCCATCATTACTTTAAGACATGAAGGTCAGTCAATACGGAAAATGTGAAGAACTTTGAACGCTTCTTCAAGTGCTATGATGAAACTGGCTCTCATGAGGACCGCCACAGGAATGGAAGACCCAGTTACCTCTGCTGCAGAGGATAAGTTCATTAGAGTTAACTGCACCTCAGATAGCGGCCCAAATAAATGCTTCACATAGTTCAAGTAACAGACACATCTCAACATCAACTGTTCAGAGGGGACTGTGTGAATCAGGCCTTCATGGTCGAATTGCTGCAAAGAAACCACTACTAAAGGACACCAATAATAATAAGAGACTTGCTTGGGCCAAGAAACATGAGCAATGGACATTAGACTGGTGGAAATGTGTCCTGTGGTCTGATGAGTCCAAATTTCAGATTTTCGGTTCAAACCGTCGTGTCTTTGAGAGACTTAGAGTAGGGGAACGGATGATCTCTGCATGTGTGGTTCCCACCATGAAGCATGGAGGAGGAGGTGTGATGGTGTGGGGGTGCTTTGCTGGTGACACTGTTGGGGATTTATTTAGAATTCAAGGCACACTTAACCAGCATGACTACCACAGCATTCTGCAGTGATACGCCATCCCATCTGGTTTGTGCTTAGTGGGACTATAATTTGTTTTTCAACAGTACAATGACCCAAAACACACCTCCAGTCTGTGCAAGGGCTATTTGACCAAGAAGGAGAGTGATGGAGTGCTTCATCAGATGACCTGGCCTCCACAATCACATGACCTCAACCCAATTGAGATGGTTTGGGATGAGTTGGACCGCAGAGTGAAGGAAAAGCAGCCAACAAGCGCTCAGCATATGTGGGAACTCCTTCAAGACTGTTGGAAAAGCATTCCTCGTGAATCTGGTTGAGAGAATGCCAAGAGTGTGCAAAGCTGTCATCAAAGCAAAGGGTGACCACTTTGAAGAATCTAAAATCTAAAATATATTTTGATTTGTTTAACACTTTTTTGGTTACTACATGATTCCATATGTGTTATTTCATAGTTTTGATGTCTTCACTGTTATTTACAATATAAAAAATAGTAAAAAATAAAGAAAAACCCTTGAATGAGTAGGTGTGTCCAAACTTTTGACTGGTACTGTTTATATATATGTGATGGGATGTATAGACAACATGGACAGTATATGAATAGAATATGTCATATATCTGAAGAATAGTATATGTACAACAATAGATAGACTAGAATACAGTATATACATATGAAGTGGGTAAAACAGTATGTGAACATTATTAAAGTGACCAGTGTTCCATGTTTATGTACATAGGGCAGCAGCCTCTAAGGTACATGGTAGAGTAACTGGGTGGTAGCCGGCTAGTGACAGTGACTAAAGTTCAGGGCAGGTTACTGGGCGGAGGCCGGCTAGTGGTGACTATTTAACAGTCTGATGGCCTTAAGATAGAAGCTGTTTTGCAGACTCTCGGTCCCAGCTTTGATGCACCTGAACTGACCTCACCTTCTGGATTGTAGTGGGGTAAACAGGCTGTGGCCCGGGTGGCTGAGGTCCTTGATGAACTTTTTGGCCTTCCTGTGACACCGGGTGCCGGTAGGTGTCCTGGATGGCAGGCAGTGTGCCCTCGGTGATGCATTGGGCAGACCGCACCACCCTCTGGAGAGCCCTGCCATTGCGGATGGTGCAGTTGTCATACCAGGCGGTGATACAGCCCGGCAGGATGCTCTCAATGGTGCATCTTTGTGAGGGTCTTAGGGGCCAAGACACATTTATTCAGCCTCCTGAGGTTGAAGAGGCACTGTTGCGCCTTCTTTACCACACTGTCTGTGTTGGTGGACCATTCCAGATTCTCAGTGATGTGTACGCAGAGGAACTTTAAGCTTTTCACCTTCTCCACTATGGTCCCGTCGATTTGGATGGGGGGTGTGCTCCCTCTGCTGTCTCCTGAAGTCCACGATCAGCTCCTTCGTTTAGATGACGTTGAGGGAGAGGTTATTTTCTTGGCACCACCCCGCCAGGGCTCTCACCTCCTCCCTGTAGGCTGTCTCGTTGTTGTTGGTAATCAGGTCTACCACTGTTGTGTCATCTGCAAACTTGATGATTGAGTTGGAGACGTGCGTGGCCACCAATCATGGGTGAACAGGGAGTACAGGAGGGGGCTGAGCATGCACCCTATAGCTCAATGAGTGGAACCCTATGCAGTGGGTCACTTGCATCAGATGACGTCAGTGGAGGCTGCTGAGGGGAGGACGGCTCATAATAACAGCTGGAACGGAGCAAATGGAATGGCATCAAACACATGGAAACCATTCCAACCATGTGTTTGATGTATTTGATACCCTTCCACTAATTCCGCTCCAGCCATTACCACGAGCCTGTCCTCCCCAATTAAGGTGCCATCAACCTCCTGTGGATGACAGGCTGCGTGGTTCAATTCCCTGTCCCAAAAGGACAGTACCTTGATCTTTGTTTTTGTCACAAGATGGCGCACTCAGAGCATACAATCCTATATGTTAAGAGATTGTTCTGAAACCAGGAGGCCATTCCCAAAACTCCAGAAAATCCATGAGATCATCAAAAGTTTACTCTCATATATTCTGAGTATGGCATGCGTCAATCTTATCTAAGCTAGTATAATTGGCTGGTGCCAATTTAGCTGTGGTGGTCGTTTAATGAATAGCCCTCCCCTTGTGTGTTGACCATGCATGTCATATAAATATCATATGATTACTTTCTACATGAATTCTAATTTGGGTTTAGGTAGCAATGCTTTGAATTAAGGGTGAAAAGTGATTAAAATGTGAATGTCTTGCATGTGACATTCACATTGTCATATTTAGTTTGAACCCTCTATAAATTAGCCATACATGTACCCCCACCCCCTCATCTCTCCTTCTCTCCTATCTTGTAGTTCCTTTCCTGTTAAGGCCCATGTTTGTTTTCTGCCTGTGTCTGCCTGCTAGGAGCATCTCCCTCCCCTGCTGGGCTGACAACCTCAGCTGCCTGTGAAGAGCCACCTCCTGTCGGTGGCTGGGCCACTTGGCTCATTCACAAAGGCTACTGGAATAACAGAACCCTCCAGAGGAAATGACAGCCTGTCCAAAGGAGGTTTCTCCCCCCTCCTCGCTCTGGGTCTTCACCAGGGGGTGGGGGAGGGGGAATACTGTTTACCACTAAAATGGGGCAAAAAGGATTGGCCTAGATTATGAATGATCAATTAAAGTAAAATGGTTCACTCGTTCATATTTCTATGGAAACTTCGTAGACTTAGATAGAGAAATTACATTTATCATATTAAGTCGGGAACCGATAACAAGTCACCAAAGGCCTTTCTGAAGTTAACAAAACATTTCTACATGCAGTAAGTGCCTTTGTTGGAGATAGACAAGAGTAATGCTTGAAGTAATTTAACACTCTAGTAACGTCTAGGCGTGGGAAGGCACTCGGTTTCAGAGGACTCCTCTTGACTCTGTCACTGTTCTCTAATTGAAGATTGTCAGAGGGGGAATGAGAATTTTCCCTGGTCGCAAGAGCAATAAAAGACCCAGTGCTTCCTTTGAAAGTGCTTGGAAAGACCCCTTTGATCTCACTGTCATATGCATGCGGTTCCTAATACAAGATAATGGGCTGGATGTCTTGAAAGATAGGTGGTGTGAAGTGTGCACGTGTGTGTGCTGCATCTTATCAGTTAGTGCCTGAGCGATTTAAAAGGACACCCAAGGTATGTGTTGCCACACGGTCTACGCTGCCTGGACCTCAGTATCAACTAGTGTCCCAACTGTCCCCCTCAATCACAATGTCATTACAACAGCCCTTTGTCTGAGACAGGGATAGAGCACTGGCTCTATCCTGTATGTATACACCTAGTGCCCTCCTGCTTGCCCAGCCCTCTCCCTGAATGGGTATTTCCTCCACTCTGAGGCGCGGGAGCCTCCAGCCTCTTTTCCTCCATCGTCTCCACGTCCCAGGGCCTGACATATAGCAGCAGGAGGAGGCTGGGTGGGGCATTGTCATGCCATGCATGTCATGCGCAAATGTACTCTTGATCTTCCACTTTGAAGTGGGAGTGCAGGAGGAACTGCAACTGTGGTTTGGGATGTTGCTGGGGAATTGTACTAGGCAGTAGAGGGCGCCTGTGACCAGCACTGGTGCACACAGACCTGGGTTCCCCCTTCTCCTCACAGACTGGTGCCAGGCCCAGAGACTGCTGCAATACAATTCTCGCCTCATTATCTGGGACAGCCACATCACAGGCCTGTGTTGGGAAGGGAGGGGGGGAAAGGGAGGATGGGGGTGGGGACGGAGGGGTGTGGTGGGATGGGGGATGAAATAGTGGGAGAGATGAGGGATAAGTATATCCCAGGCACTGTGTCAACACCTCCGGCCTACAGTAGAAAGGCTCAGGAGTCAGGACACACTCTCTGACCCACTTCACAGGAAGGAGAGAGAGTTGTTATGCACAGAAGCCCGCTTTTTAAATGAATGGTTTCAGTAATGGGTTAACTGTGAAAGCTTACCGCTGATTGTTAGCATTGACCCACACACCACTGCAATTCAGTGGTGATTAATGAAGTGTTCTTTATCTTTTTTACTGCATACTACATATTCAAATATATTATATTTTACATCAGCCAGTGGATATGAATAAAGATACAGTCTAATAGCTTTTCAAAATCAAATGAAACCGTGGCTGACTTTCCCAGACTTTTTTTGTTTTCTTTTGCTTTGGTAACATTCAGTGAAAAAGTACATGTCAAACAGTGTTTCCCTCTCCTGGTTGAAAAATGAGTCCATTCGCCTATTATGCAAAACAATTCATATCTATGTTATGAACAATACTAGATAGTATGTATTACTGTGTATCTCACTACACTCTGAGACTTGGCTGTGTCTTTAAGGAAGCAGATGAAGGGGTAGCCCATTGTCTGTCTGTGAGGAGGAGGCTGGGTAGGGGGAGAACTAACAGCTCTGGGCTCCTCCTGGCAGCTGGTGTCCTCCTATCTTCACATGTACGGCCAATAAATCAATATCAAATCTAAGGAACAGGAAGCCAGATGGCCTTCCCCCAGACCTCCTCGACCTAGCAGGTCAGAGCCCTCTCAGAGCCACCATGGCTACTGTACAACCGGCCCATGGAAGCAAGCCCTTTGAAGGCATAGACATTCAACAAGGAAACCATGAATAACTAAAGGGGACAAATAAGCTGTTACGACTCAGTGTTTGTGTTTCCATCCACATCAAAGGCTCAGTACTGTTTGATATTCAGCCCCACACATTGATCCATGCCGTGGACAGGTAGAGAGAGGAGGAGCAGTCCATTGAGAGGATAGGGGGGCTTGTGGTGTCTCCACAGCCCTGGCCAAAGGGCAGTTGACCCAGACGAGGGGTCTGCCATTGCCACTTATTCCCTAGGGTGCAATTGGCCCCCTCATACTTACCTCTAGCTATGTAAGGCTGCCCTGTTGAGTACATACATGCCTCTGTAGATGCCATATTCAGACGATCTATGTATCCACAGCTCTCATTTGACTATGCAGCCAATACTTTTATACTCAATTAATAAGGTACCCTACTCTTTGCCTGTCTGATACTGAGTCACCATGACAACTCAATCAATCAATCAGCAGATGTCACAAAGTGCTTATACGGAAACCCAGCCTAAAACCCAGAAGAGCAAGCAATGCAGATGTAAAAGCACAGTGTTTAGGAAAAACTCCCTAGAAAGGCAGGAACCTAGGAAGAAACCCAGAGAGGAACCATGCTCTGAGGGGTGGCCAGTCCTCTTCTGGCTGTGTCCAGTGGAGATTATAAAAGTACATGGCTATTAAGGCCAAATCATTTTTCGAAAGGTTCAAACGTTAATAGATGACCAGCAGGGTCAAATAATAATCACAGTGGTTATAGAGGGTGCAACAGGTCAGCACCTCAGGAGTAAATGTCAGTTGGCTTTTCATAGCCGAGCATTCAGAGGTCGAGACAGCAGGTGCGGTAGAGAGAGAGAGAGAGAGGGTCAAAACAATTGGCTTCTTTGAACCCTTCATACATTTAGCGGAGATAGTGGAGAGTGTATAGAGTGCGGGGGTGGGAGGAGGAGGAGGGTCGTCGATGAGGTCACCTTCCTAAACGCATCCCGCAAGACTCATCTTGATTTCTGTCTAAGTCAGTCAGGTTAAACAGTAGTTTGATTGAATGGCTGTTCACAGGACAGTGTGAAATTCCAGCTCTATTGCAATGTGTGAGCAGGGAGGAGGGGGCTGCCCTGGCCTTTGTGTGGCCCAAAGTCTGAGTGTGCAGCCCCCATTGTTAGAGCTCGACCACCCAGCCCTTCAGACTCTCTCCCCAACCTGCTTTGTCTTGAGCAGCGTGACCATTTCCTTCATCCAGGTCAGGGCTAGGTCGTGACTTTGGACACAAGTCCTCCCTGTCTGACTGTGCTGTCTGCACGCCCATAAATACACTTAACATTAGCCAGATGGACTGTTGTGACCTTACTGGGAAAAGGTAACTATTTAAAACCCTTGTAAGACTGAAGAGAAGAGGTATGAAATGTATTTTTCACACACAGGTACTGGTCAAGTAATATGGATATCTTGGATGCCTTTCTAAAAGCATTTAGGAGGTCAACCACTTACAGGATGACCTTAATGGTTGAATAAACCCATGGGTCATGACTTTAACGGTTGAATACCTCTTGGGTCAATAGGTCCCAGCAGTGTGACAGTTGAGTCTGCATGGTCAAAGTGAGAGACATGTAACAAGCCCTAATAGTACTAATAGAGTGTAAAATATACAACCAGACTTATCGGTCTAAGATAACCTCTCAGATATTAATAATAGGCCCAGCTATTAGGCTGAAAAGGGAAGGGGTAGGAAGCAGCATCCCTTACTTGCGCACTGTCCTTAGGCAGGGGCTGTCTACCTTATCCAGGCAAGCCCTTGATATTGATAAGAGGAGGAAAGTCCAAAGTGCCACCAGGAGCAGCGTGGGCAGTTCAGGTCAACACAGTGCTGTGAGGGAGGCTGCCTTGAGAAGGGAGGAGGGGAGGAGGAAAGGAGGAGAGGGATATTGCCTGAACAATCCCCCTGGGACTTTGATCTCTGAGAGGCTGATAAGGGGTTACAGAGTGTCATGCTGTGCGGACGAGCAGAGCGACACGACAGGTACAAACAAGCACTCTGAGGGCTCCGAGGACAGCAAACAGTTACATAGGTCAGACTGCTGGGTGGGTCACTGGTCAAATTAAGGAGAGGGACGTTTTACACAACTTTCTCTCTCATAATGCACACATTCTGTGTGACGGTAAATTATTTAGGGGCTCTATGCATTACATTTTTACATTTGAGTCATTTAGCAGACGCTCTTATCCAGAGTGACTTACAGTTAGTGAGTGCATACATTTTTCATACTGGCCCCCACACACCATGAGTCTGTTGAAACGACTCCACACACCATGAGTCTGTTGAAACGACTCCACACACCATGAGTCTGTTGAAACGACTCCACGCTCCATGAGTCTGTTGAAACGACTCCACGCACCATGAGTCTGTTGAAACTACTCCACGCACCATGAGTCTGTTGAAACGACTCCACGCACCATGAGTCTGTTGAAACGACTCCACACACCATGAGTCTGTTGAAACAACTCCACTCACCATGAGTCTGTTGAAACGACTCCACACACCATGAGTCTGTTGAAACGACTCCACTCACCATGAGTCTGTTGAAGTGACTCCACACACCATGAGTCTGTTGAAACGACTCCACACACCATGAGTCTGTTGAAACGACTCCACTCACCATGAGTCTGTTGAAACGACTCCACACACCATGAGTCTGTTGAAACGACTCCACACACCATGAGTCTGTTGAAGCAACCACACACCATGAGTCTGTTGAAACGACTCCACACACCATGAGTCTATTGAAGTGACTCCACACACCATGAGTCTGTTGAAACGACTCCACACACCATGAGTCTGTTGAAACGACTCCACACACCATGAGTCTGTTGAAGCGACTCCACGCATCATGAGTCTGTTGAAACGACTCCACACACCATGAGTCTGTTGAAGCGACTCCACACACCATGAGTCTGTTGAAGCGACTCCACACACCATGAGTCTGTTGAAGCAACTCCACACACCATGAGTCTGTTGAAACGACTCCACACACCATGAGTCTGTTGAAGCGACTCCACACACCATGAGTCTGTTGAAGCGACCACACACCATGAGTCTGTTGAAGCGACCACACACCATGAGTCTGTTGAAGCGACTCCACACACCATGAATCTGTTGAAGCGACTCCACACACCATGAGTCTGTTGAAACGATTCCACACACCATGAGTTTGTTGAAACGACTCCACACACCATGAGTCTGTTGAAGCAACTCCACACACCATGAGTCTGTTGAAGCGACACTTGAATGTGACGATATGGCCACGTGGGGGGTGCCCTCTGTAGTCGCTCTGTGGTCACTGTGGATCTAGGGCCTGCATGTGGAGGCCAGACAGAGCCTGGGGTTGGGAGTGCAAGCTGTGGCCTAAAACAGATGCCTTGCTGTCTAGCCCAGGGGAAGATGGGGTGTAGGGGGTTCTGGTTTGGTGAGGGAGGTAGGGAGGGACAGCAGGACCGAGAGGAGGACCGGGGGTTAGTTCCCCCCTAGCAACAGTTAAGCAATAAATTGATATTCATTGCACCTGCGCCTGCGCCTTGGTCTGTGTGTGTGTGTGTGTGTGTGTGTGTGTGTCTGTGTGTGTGTGTGTGTGTGTGTGTGTGTGTGTGTGTGTGTGTGTGTGTGTGTGTGTGTGTGTGTGTGTGTGTGTGTGTGTGTGTGTGTGTGTGTGTGTGTGGGTCACTTGTTTTAAGTAATTGGGATATCATCCTCTGTGTAAAACAGTCATCATTCACCTTCTATCCTCTTCTTTCTTTTGGAGCGTACATTTCTGAATAAACCTTTTTAAACAGGAATATTGTCCAACAGTACAGCATTTTATTTTACTGCCCTAATCTAAAGGCAAATTCATAGGACACTAAGGCCAGTTTACATATCTCACTTAACTTAACACAATTTAACAGTAACTGACAGAACCAGATTGACTTTTGTTCTGTGTACACATACAGTATCCCATTACAGACATGGCGTATCAATTTGTAACATCCAAGCTCCAATAAAAAGGATTAAGACGTTAGGGGACTTCATTGTCAGCTCTGCCCTAAAGACATCAAAGGCCCTGGTGGAGTGAGAGTGCAGCTGCCCTCCCTGACCGTGTGAGTTTCTCCCCTCTCGCTGGCGCTGCGGCCAAGACAGTGTTTGTGTTGAGGATGTTTAACAATCCCAGGAAAGACAAACACCTTCATTCTTGTTTGTGGGTCCCCTAGCTCAAACAGAGGGCCGTAGAGAGAGAGAGAGAGAGAGAGAGAGAGAGAGAGAGAGAGAGCGAGAGAAAGAGAGAGAGCGAGAGAGCGAGAGAGAGAGAGGTCTGTCCCCAACCAAGGAGGGCCTACAGCAGCACCTAGATCTTCTGCACAGATTCTGTCAGACCTGGGCCCTGACAGTAAATCTCAGTAAGACCAAAATAAGGGTGTTCCAAAAAAGGTCCAGTTGCCAGGACCACAAATACAAATTCCATCTAGACACCGTTGCCCTAGAGCACACAAAAAACTATACATACCTCAGCCTAAACATCAGCGCCACAGGTAACTTCCACAAAGCTGTGAACGATCTGAGAGACAAGGCAAAAAGGGCCTTCTATGCCATCAAAAGGAACATACAATTCGACAATTAGGATCTGGCTAAAAATACTTGAATCAGTTATAGAACCCATTGCCCTTCATGGTTGTGAGGTCTGGGGTCCGCTCACCAACCAAGAATTCACAAAATGGGACAAACACCAAATTGAGACTCTGCATGCAGAATTCAGCAAAAATATCATCCGTGTACAACAAAAAACACCAAATAATGCATGCAGAGCGGAATTAGGCCGATACCCGCTAATTATCAAAATCCAGAAAAGAGCCGTTAAATTCTATAACCACTTAAAAGGAAGCGATTCCCAAACCTTCCATAACAAAGCAATCACCTACAGAGAGATTAATTTGGAGAAGAGTCTCCTAAGTAAGATGGTCCTGGGGCTCTGTTCACAAACACAAACAGACCCCACAGAGCTTCAGGACAACAACAACAACACAATTAGACCCAACCAAATCATGAGAAAACAAAAAGAGAATTACTTGACACATTGGAAAGAATTAACAAAAAAACAGAGCAAACTAGAATGCTATTTGGCCCTAAACAGAGAGTACACAGTGGCAGAATACCTGACCACTGTGACTGACCCAAACTTAAGGAAAGCTTTGACTATGTACAGACTCAGTGAGCATAGCCTTGCTATTGAGAAAGGCCGCCGTAGGCAGACCTGGCTCTCAAGAGAAGACAGGCTATGTGCACACTGCCCACAAAATGACGTGGAAACTGAGCTGTACTTCCTAACCTCCTGCCAAATGTATGACCATATTAGAGACACATATTTCCCTCAGATTACAGAGCCACAAAGAATTCGAAAACAAACCCAATTTGGATAAAATCCCTTATCTAGTGGGTGAAAAACCACAGTGTGCCATCACAGCAGCAAGATTTGTGACCTGTTGCCACAAGAAAAGGGCAACCAGTGAAGAACAAACACCATTGTAAATACAACCCATATTTATGTTTATTTCTTTTCCCATTTGTACTTTAACTATTTGCACATCATTACAACACTGTATATAGACATAATAAAGACATTTGAAATGTCTTTATTCTTTTGGAACTTCTGAGTGTAATGTTTACTGTTAATATTTATTGTTTATTTCACTTTTCTTTACTATCTACTTCACTTGCTTTGGCAATGTTAACATACGTTTTCCATGCCAATAAAGCCCTTAAATTGAATTGAAATTGAATTGAATTGAGAGAGAGCGAGAGAGAGAGAGAGAGAGGATATGTTGCATTGTTAGGCTAGTGTTTATCTAGACTCTTTCTTTTTTCCTTCCCTCCTCTTTACTTCCAGTATTTCCCATCAGCTGCCATTCCAGATGAATAGTAAATCAAATCAAATCAAATACAATTGTATTTGTCACATGCTTTGTAAACAGCAGGTGTAGACTAACAGTGAGATGCTTACTTACGGGCCCTTCCCAACAATGCAGAGAGAAAAAAATGAAAAATAATTACACGAGGAATAAATACACAATGAGTAATGATAAGTTGGCTATATACAGGGGGTACCAGTACCGAGTCGATGTGCAGGGGTACGAGGTAATTGAGGTAGATATGTACATATAGGTAGTGGTAAAGTGACTAGGCAACAGGATAGATAATAAACAGTAGCAGCAGCTTATGTGAAGAGTCAAAAGAGTTAGTGCAAAATGGGTCAATGCAGATAGTCAGGGTAGATACAGTTGAAGTCGGAAGTTTACATACACCTTAGCCAAATACATTTAAACTCAGTTTTTCACAATTCCTGACATTTAATCCTAGTAAAAATGTGCTGTTTTAGGTCAGTTTGGATCACCACTTTATTTTAAGAACGTGAAATGTCCGAATAATAGTAGCGATAATTATTTATTTCAGCTTTTATTTATTTCATCACATTCCCAGTGGGTCAGAAGTTTACATACACTCAATTAGTATTTGGTAGCATTGCCTTTAAATTGTCAGGGCTTTTTGATGGCCACTCCAATACCTTGACTTTGTTGTCCTTAAGCCATTTTGCCACAACTTTGGAAGTATGCTTGGGGTCATTGTCCATTTGGAAGAACCATTTGCGACCAAGCTTTAACTTCCTGACTGATGTCTTGAGATGTTGCTTCAATATATCCACATAATTTTCCTTCCTCATGATGCCATCTATTTTGTGAGGTGCACCAGTCCCTCCTGCAGCAAAGCACTCCCACAGCATGATGCTGCCACCCCCGTGCTTCACGGTTTGGATGGTGTTCTTCGGCTTGCAAGCACCCCCTTTTTCCTCCAAATATAACAATGGTCATTAAGGCCAAACAGTTCTATTTTTGTTTCATCAGACCAGATGACATTTCTCCAAAAAGTATGATCTTTGTCCCCATGTGCAGGTGCAAACCGTAGTCTGGCTTTTTTTATGGCGGTTTTGGAGCAGTGGCTTCTGCCTTGCTGAGCTGCCTTTCAGGTATGTCGATATAGGACTCGTTTTACTGTGGATATAGATACTTTTGTACCTGTTTCCTCCTGCATCTTCACAAGGTCCTTTGCTGTTGTTCTGGGATTGATTTGCACTTTTCGCACCAAAGTACGTTCATCTCTAGGAGACAGAACGCGTCTCCTTCCTGAGCGGTATGACGGCTGTGTGGTTCCATGGTGTTTATACTTGCGTACTATTGTTTGTACAGATGAACGTGGTACCTTCAGGCATTTGGAAATTGCTCCCAAGTATGACCAGACTTGTGGAGGTCTACAATTTGTTTTCTGAGGTCTTGGCTGATTTCTTTTGATTTTCCCATGATGTCAAGCAAAGAGGCACTGAGTTTGAAGGTAGGCCTTGAAATACATCCACAGGTACACCTCCAATTGACTCAAATGATGTCAATTAGCCTATCAGAAGCTTCTAAAGCCATGACATTATTTTCTGGAATTTACCAAGCTGTTTAAAGGCACAGTCAACTTAGTGTATGTAAACTTCTGACCCACTGGAATTGTGATACAGTGAATTATAAGTGAAATAATCTGTCTGTAAACAATTGTTGGAAAAATTACTGGTGTCATGCGCAAAGTAGATGTCCTAACCGACCTGCCAAAATTATAGTTTGTTAACAAGAAATGTGTGCAGTGGTTGAAAAACGAGTTTTAATGACTCCAACCTAACTTACGACTTCAACTGTATTTGGTTAACTATTTAGCAGTCTTATGGCTTGGGGGTAGAAGCTGTTCAGGGTCCTGTTGGTTCCAGACGTGCATCGGTACCGCTTGCCGTGTACTGTGTGTTCTGGTGTGGTTCATCATAGAGCTTTATAATAGCAACAAAACAGATGAATTCATTTGAGAAAAATAAGATTTACATTTAGTCATCATAACAACTTGCAGTCATGCAGTAACTTGTGCATAACAACTTGCATTCTTGCAGAAACTTGTGGAAATGTATAACACCTTAAAAAAGACAGAAAAATACACACAATTTCAAAAAATATATATCCTTTAGAGAGGTACCCTTACTTGGGTCAGTGTGAAACAGCAACACTTGGTCATTAAAGGTAGGCTCAGCGAAATGACGTTGCCACGAGCAGCCTCTCAGATATTGAGATGAGTGAGATGAAAGACTGCTCTCACACAGTCACACAGTAACTGTGCACGGGTCGCTTCATGCTGTTCACAAGCGCGGTAGCCAGAGCAACAAAACAGCGGAGAAGTTGAGCCTTGTGCTTCAACGCTCTTAGTTCTTGAGGGAATTGACCCACTATGCTGTTTACTTTCCGCGTCTACGTCATAACGCTGAGTCTATTTTTAACTTGTGTTAGTCATGCTACAATTGACCACATGGTGTCACTCTTACTCACCAAGGCTCATTAGCTTCAAGCAATGTGACGTGTCAACAAGAGGCTCCTCATTCCTCTGTTCAATTCAAGTGGTCTACAGTAATTCACAATTTAATACGTGCTGGATATTGCAATTGTACCCTATAACATCAATCTTTAGATCTCTTCCATTGGATCTGTTGCTGGGAAGAAACAAGAATTGGTCTACACTACAGTTAATAACAGTGTTCTAGATGTTTTTCTGAAGAGTGGGCTGTGATGTTATCACAAAACTGTTTAGAAATACATAATAATGATCATGACAGTTAATTGAGGTTTGAGAGAAGTAGGACACTACAATTATTTTGATAAAAGTGTTATTACACAAAACTACTTCATCCAGTGAACACAACATGTCAACAAATGTCAGTCTTTGGATGTAGCTTTAACAGGCCTTAACAGAGAGGTTTTATGATGCAGAGACTTCCCTTCCATCCTGCAGGGGGTATGAAGCTAACACTGTTCATGTGTCAAATGCCTTTTAACTGGCAGGGTCCCAAAGCAAGTATTATTACTTTATTGGGCACCATTCAGACGGCTCCTTTTCATTCAACGTGATTCTTCTTACCCATAAATCAGGGTTTGGGAGACACTGAAGGGAAAACATATCTTACAAACACTGTACTGTGTGTCACTTTTCTCACGCTCTAATGCAAGGAGAGTTGAGAGAAACTGGGAATGTTATTACAATTGAAATTATCACAGTTACAATTTGCTCTCATAAAACTGTTATGGTCACAAAACTTTGGAATCTCAATTGATCCTCAATTTATCATTCATCCTCAATTGGTCATTACATTGTAGGCTACTAGCAGAAAATGTGTCTTCAGCAGTAGAAACAATAAAAAAGGGTTCTCCCTGCCCCTGTTTTGGTAAAAAGCTGAGGGATGGGGCTGGGAAAATGTAACCACTCATAGACAGAGCTATTGATGCAAGGACTTACCCTCCATGATATCAAAATGATGTAAATGATAATAACCATGTTTTGAGGCTATAAAGCGTTTGTTTACATTCAATTTGTTTATGAACATTGGAGTAAAATAAGCTTATATTTGGGTTCTGATGGGGTACGACAGTTGAACTAAGCTCATGAGACATTTCTAAATGATATTCCTCAAGAATCAATGGGTAGGAACTGCTGAATTACCTTTAGCATAAATGGTCTTCAAAAATGGTCTTCAACATAAAGTGTTTATTTAGCTAATTCAAATCTACATTTTCCCTAAATCTGTTTTATCAATTCCTAGGCTACAGTATAGGCTGCTACTATGTCTAAACTGAATCTGAACAAGGGACTGCCCATTGTAAAATGCAGATGATAACACATACAGGCCAGGTGCCGGCGCCGACGGAGAAGGGCGAATTCTACGAGTTCACTTCCAACCCAACTTTGCTATATATTGACTTTAATCATCTGCATCGTTAGGAAGGGCTCGTAAGCAAGCATTTCACGGTAAAGTCTACACCAGTTGTAGTCGGCGCATGTGACAAATACAATGTCATTTGGTGTTCAATAATTAATGCTAAAAGCATACGTATGCAGTGAATGGTTTATGGCAATGGTTTATCACGCAATCCACGTGATACTTAGAAAGATCCATTAGAAAGTAACCTAACGTAGCAGGCCTAAGATAAACAATTTAAAAGTAACCTGCCTAATTTGAATATCACTTTCTACGTCAGATCCTACTTGTTTGTTGTTCGAAACTAGAAATATTGCCTGTACCAAAGATGGTGGATAAATAAAGATAGTTCACTCAGTCCGATTACCATTGAATACAATTGTCAGTTCCTGTCTACTTAAGAGGGTGTCTCTCCCATAGACACGAATGCGATAGCAGCTACGTCTGGTCTACTTGGTTCATTGACTGCCATTGAAACATATAAAATGAGGGAGTGGGATGTCTCGCTGACTTTTCCATCTCTGGTCTGTACAACCTATTACACCTGAGGCGGCGCCCTGTGAAGAATGAGCTGTATTATTCACTCAGAAATGTAACGTGTAGGATTATATTAATCGTTTCTCGCTTTATTATCGGAGTTTCTCGAGGCTATAGGCTACTTTAGTCATAGCACGATTTCACGACTGTCTTTGTTTTATTACTTCCGGGAATAAAAGCCCTTCACACAGGTAAGAAGACGAGTTTCGGTCTAGGCCATCTTTATGGTCTCGGCTCCCGCAAATTCTATTCTCTCATCAAACATGATTGTTTTACATTTTTCAAATGTATTCTCACACATTCCATACAGCCTACCTATAACATAAGTGTATGAGAATATAGCCTAGCCTAACACATTCCAACTAATTAAAGGTAGCCCATATCTCTGGTTGTGTTGTTGAAGGAGACAGAATTGTAATGTGGCCAGTAAGTTTCTGTTTTTAGAGTGCGTAATGTTCGGTATTCTTTTCCAGTGACTTGGGTAGACAAAGTAATAGCCTATGCCATAAAATGTATAGGAGGGTTAACACGTAATGGATTTGCCACACGTGTGCAATGCATAAATGAAGGAAGGGGAAAGTTTGCTCGGTTGTTAACCTCGTCATCAGCTGTCAGTGTCAGTGGGGACAGTGAATTATTTATGGTTTCTGACCAAGGAATAGACCAGCCCCAATGATGGCCTCTTTTCTACAGTAACACCATAGTGCTAAAGCCTGTGTCAGCATTAAAAGTGGGCACTTTCTGGTGAATTATGTAAAATTATAGAATATAACTAGGCTTTATCATATAATACCAAGGCTGTGTCATTTACAGTGAATATTGAAATAATACAGAATATTGAAATGGCACATCATTTGACTTAAGGCATTTAAATAGAGGTTACAGAAGATTTGCTCATACAACCAGGATATGCATAGCAATTTCAGACAGTCCTATTTGATCTTGAGGTGGTAGTGGCTACTGGTTAATTAATTTTTTTTCATTAATTGTGAGCTCCTCCCCATGGGAAACTGGTGTAATTTTCCCAAGAGCCTAAATCAAGAGGTTCTTTGTATCAATTGAACTATCAACTTCACATGATTATGGGCAATTCCACAGTAATGGAATTATGCTTTGACAGTTTTTTCACTTTAAAATGTATGCCAAACAAAAACCAAGTTTAACACACCATACAACTCTATGCACAAGGACTACGTTTAATTATTTAAACTGAAAAAATGTACAAAAGCTAATTTAGTGGAAGAACTGTGCAGATGCAAACTTTGATTTTTATGCGACCACGTTTACCAAACACTCTTGTTAAATATCTATAGTTGGTGACTACTATGATTTCCTATTGTAGCCAATTAATAATAATATGCCATTTAGCAGACGCTTTTATCCAAAGCGACTTACAGTCATGCGTGCATACATTTTTCGTGTATGGGTGGTCCCGGGGATCGAACCCACTACCTTGGCGTTACAAGCGCCGTGCTCTACCAGCTGAGCTACAGAGGACCACAATTAAATTGCAGTAATTCCGTTACAAATATTTTGGTAATTCCGTTAACGTTTTGGTTACTGAATTACGAGTTTTAATCACTTAATAATTCATAAACAAAATTGATATCATTAAAATAAATCAATATAACTAATTGGTAGGTCTACCGTTACTTGTTACTTCTGTGAACTTTCATTATCCTCCCTCCTCATAAGGGAGATAAATTATAAAATATCTTAAAGATATGTGGGTTTTTGGTAACAGAATTACAAGGCACAAGGCAATATTTCTTAAACTTACAGAAGGTTAACAATTTCTCCAAAACTAAATCTGAAGGTGTTGATATTAGTTGGCAGGGTTCTTTATGTCTGCATTATTGTGTTTTGATGTATTTCTGATATCGTTTAAGACTTTTTCTGGTAGATGTTTTCTAAGATCTCTTTTCCATCTGTTTGACCAGAAATCAAAGCCTTTACTTATGCCTAGTTTTTAAGATGGAAATGGTTGAAAAATGTATCTATGCCTTTATTTCCCCAAAATATAGCTTTCATTTGGAAGAGGTACTTTCCTTTGAATAATGGATAGAACCACATTGATTAATTAATGTTTTTGTTTTTCATTCTCTCTGTATTGAATAGCAGACCTAAGTATCTTTATGTGACCTATTCTCTAGTTATGGATGGATATTCATGGTCAGAAGTTGATGTCTTGTTTCTGGAGCCCAGTGTCGAGTGTGTTCTTCAGACAGTGGTCTACTGCTGAACAGTGGGATGATTAGATCCTGTGACTGTGCACTTTAGCCTGGATGGGTCTCTGTAGCAGAGACTGTGGTACCAATGGGCAATCATGCAACTGTCTGGTAGAAAGGGAGTGGGTAGATTATGAAGTAATGTGAATTTTAGGGGGTAAGGTTTTCTGTTTTGGCATTGCTTGTATTTTCACTTTCAGTCAATCAGAGTCAAATCCTTCAGGACACACCCCTTTTAGATGATTGAATACCGTCTCAGCCAAGGGAGTTGTTCTGTTTGCCTCATGGCTTCACCTGGGTTCACTTTATGAGGGTGTGGCGGAACATGTGACTCGCCTCTGCTGTTGTGGAGACACAATGGAAACATTGGTGAGGTGAGTTTTATTGTGAGCCAAGACATTTTTCCTAGAAAGCTTTGAATATCACATGATTATTCATTGTTCTTGAGGCATTATCCCCCATCAAGGTGACTTTGTCAGCTTCAGAACATACCTTTCAACAGGATTCAACTTCACATGAAAAGTTCAGTACTTAACAATGCAACATCACATTGCCAACGTGAGAATGTATAGCACTGCATACCACTGCTGTCAAAGCATGTTTAGCCCTAGATAACAATTAACAAAAATTATGAAAACATCAATACTACTGAAGATTTTACTCCTAGCAATTGCCTCCTAGCATTAGAAACCATTGATTAAAATATATGATTCATGTCTTTTTAATATGATATTAAACATTAAAGCTCAATGGAACTTTAGATCGGTTATACGTGACAACATGCCCTTTTAGGAGATGAGTAGTTGAACAGACTTAATAAAGTTATTACGTGAAAGAAGAATCAAAGAAAGGATGATGTACAACCAGGGGATGTGTATAAAGGCAGTAGTAATAACCAGGGGATGTGTAAAGCAGTAGTAATAACCAGGGGATGTGTAAAGGCAGTAGTATTAACCAGGGGACGTGTAAAGGCAGTAGTAATAACCAGGGGACGTATAAAGGCAGTAGTATTAACCAGGGGATGTGTAAAGGCAGTAGTATTAACCAGGGGACGTGTAAAGGCAGTAGTAATAACCAGGGGACGTATAAAGGCAGTAGTATTAACCAGGGGACATGTAAAGGCAGTAGTAATAACCAGGGGACGTATAAAGGCAGTAGTAATAACCAGGGGACGTGTAAAGGCAGTAGTAATAACCAGGGGACGTATAAAGGCAGTAGTAATAACCAGGGGACGTGTAAAGGCAGTAGTAATAACCAGGGGACGTATAAAGGCAGTAGTATTAACCAGGGGACATGTAAAGGCAGTAGTAATAACCAGGGGACGTATAAAGGCAGTAGTATTAACCAGGGGACGTGTAAAGGCAGTAGGAATAACCAGGGGACGTGTAAAGGCAGTAGTATTAACCAGGGGACGTGTAAAGGCAGTAGTAATAACCAGGGGACATATAAATGCAGTAGTATGAACCAGGGGATGTGTAAAGGCAGTAGTAATAACCAGGGGATGTGTAAAGGCAGTAGTATGAACCAGGGGATGTGTAAAGGCAGTAGTAATAACCAGGGGACATGTAAAGGCAGTAGACTAAAATGTAAATGTAGTAATAACCAAGGGACATGTAAAGGCAGTAGTAATAACCAGGAAATGTGTAAAGGCTGTAGTATTAACCAGGGGATGTAGTATTAACCAGGGGATGTGTAAAGGCAGTAGTAATAACCAGGGGATGTAGTATTAATCAGGGGATGTGTAAAAGCAGTAGTATTAACCAGGGGATTTAGTATTAACCAGGGGATGTGTAAAGGCAGTAGTAATAACCAGGGAATGTGTAAAGGCAGTAGTATGTACTCCTGAGTGGCGCAGTGGTCTAAGGCACTGCATCGCAGTGCTAACTGTGCCACTAGAGATCCTGGTTCGAATCCAGGCTCTGTCGCAGCCGGCCGCGACTGGGAGACTCATGGGCGGCACACAATTGGCCCAGCGTCGTCCAGGGTAGGGGAGGGAATGGCCGGCAGGGATGTAGCTCAGTTGATAGAGCATGGCGTTTGCAACGCCAGGGTTGTGGGTTCGATTCCCACGGGGGGCCAGTACAAAAAAAACATGTATTCACTAACTGTAAGTTGCTCTGGATAAGAGCGTCTGCTAAATGACTAAAATGTAAATGTAATAACCAGGGGATTCTGTATGGTAGCTAGGCTTGGGGCGATATACCGTATATACCGGGGTATACAGACATACCGACGGTATGATTTTCAATACCGTAAAAACAAAATGGGTGCCACACCACTGCTTATAAATACAAGTAAACTATCTAAGATGTGTCAAATAAATGATATCCAGCTCAGGGCTCCAGCTATGCATTTGGTTTGATATTTGCTAGCTAGGTGGCAAGATCAAGCTTCTTGGTTACAGCAGAGACATTCAATCCCTTCCTGGATCAAGATCCATGTTGCCTAAATTGTTTTGTGCGTCAAAAAATACAAATAATAATAGTACTTCTTGTGTGCACATTCGGTAATACCGTATACCCCGGTATGGTACAAAAACTGTACGACGGTATGAACATCTGGATACCGCCCCAACCCTAATGGTAGCTAGTCTCACCCCTGCCATGAGCAGTGTGCATCCTTGAGGAACAGCCACAACCTCGTAAACCACTGCAGTAGTGTGTGTGTGGGGGGGAAGTGGACGTTGACACATGGCTTCCCAGCCGTCCCTACTTGGTATATGAGAGGGCCTGCACCATCCAGAGAGAGATGGAGTGGAGGGGCTAAGGGGCTGAGCAGGCCATCCATCACATCCTGCCTGCCTGGCTCCTCAGCGGCATACTGCCTTTAATAACCACAAGTGCTGCCTCCTCAATGAAACTCAATGGATCCTTCCACTCCCTATCTCTAAGCCACATTCTCTGTCCAGCTCTCTCCTATTAAACATTTATAGATGATGTGCTTTTATGCTATGGCAAATATGCATATCTAAGATCATGAGGAATTTTATTTAGGCTAATCTCTGTCTCGGTCAGGCAAGTCTAAACATGCATGTGCTGAAAAGGAGGCATTCCACTCAAGTAGGTAGTGTTTGTTTTGTTTTGTAGAGAATTCCAATATAGGACACCCTTGACCTTCATCTGAAGTAATCTCAGGTCAGATTGAATATTTGTAGAACCATGGTGCCTGCTCATGTGAATTCCCCAAAACTGTAAGTGGGGCAGAACCCTGTGCCACAGGATCCATGCCCCTTATCCATTACAAGACGAGGGATCACTTGAGTAACGAGAAAGAAAGGCGGTGAGAGAGTAGGCCATCCTGTTTGACCTCAGGCTGTGTGTGTGTGTGTGTACACCAGCCTCGGTGTAATTGCTCAGCCCTCGGTTTGGCCTCTGAGTGTTTTGCCTGCGCTAGTGCGATATCAGCCGTCTGAGTCCCCCTCCCCTCCTCTAATCCTCCTCTCCCCCCTCTTCAGGAATCGACGGAGGCAGGCTGAACACTCCTCCTCTCCGCCGAGCTCCCCTGTGCCTAGTCACACCACTCCCCCTCAGTTTGTCACACACACACCGCAAGCACACACAGATCCACTGACTGTGTGCCGGGGATGTGGAGCTCTGGTTTCAGTCAGGCTGCAGGCAGCCAGCACAGCTATTGGGTTTGAGGTTCTCGTTTGCATGCAGTGGCTGCCGACTGGCCGGGGTTCTTAACAACGCTGATATCAGCTTCTCAGGTAGGTGGAACAAAGTTAATGAGGAAGAAGATAAAGAATCCGTCTGGTCTTTTACCTTGCTGACCTCTCAACGGGGCCAGAGAGGAGTGCTGGGATCGGTGAATGAAGGGAATCTGATCTTAACCATGTGACAAAGGGGAACGAGAAATGGTGGCATGTAAACACATCTCAGTATTTGCATAAGTGATGTTGGAGGGGCACTCCTACTCAGTGTACTTTGTAAGCACAGGAGGCTGATGAGGGGAGGACGGCTCATAATAATGGCCGGAACGGAGCAAATGGAATGGCATCAATGTGAAACCATGTGTTTGATTTATGTGATACCATTCCACAATTCCGCTCCAGCCGTTACCACGAGCCCGTCCTCCCCAATTAAGGTGCCACCAGCCTCCTGTAAGATATTCATATATGCTTTTTAGTTTTTGTTGCAGTTTGTGGGTTTTACGATTCATTTCACAAGAGTGTTGATTGGAGCTTACAAATCAGCTCCTTTTCTTTGCACATGTGTAGAGTAAGTTGCCAAAAGACTCAGCGAAGAATGAGAGAGGGAATTCATGGAGAGATTAGAAGCCTCACAGAGGGTTGGAGACCTCTGCTGATTGGGCACGAGGGGGTCATTAGTGATGTGGATTGCATTTTTGCCCAGTTCATTCAGAGTTCTCATTCTCTCCCAGTGCCATGCCTTTGTTCCTTTCCATTAGCACGGTTTTCACATTTAGTCCTTTTTCTCCCTTTCTCACCTCATTTCATGGAGGTTTACCCCTTTAATGAAGCGCACAGTGACATGTAGTCGAAAGGAGAATTCCTTTAGTTCCTCAGGAATCTGGCTGAGAGGAAACAGCTGCAGCTGGCCTCCATATTGTTGCCGCTCTGTGGATTTGTTATTTCCTGTTGAGCTGGTCAGTACGAGTAGAAAAAGTAACAACTCTAACGGCAGACCTCTTTGTGCTCCCCTCAACAGAAATCCAGGATGAAGACATGAGGAGGAGAGGACGCACAGTGGATCAGGGTTTCAACCTCACCCCTTTCAATGGATTCAGTCTGGGATGTTTGCCCCCTAATGAAATAAAATAAACTAAGCAGATCCTTTCTGGGATCAAGAGTGAGTGCAGGAACAGGCACAGAGAAAGTTGGATAGTGGAACAAAGGAAGTTGGACTTGCTAGATAGGTATCCCAGCCAGTGTGCCATGACGGAGCCCAACGTCCCCAGCTGTAGCAGCAGCATCAGCAGTGCTGGCCTGGCATGGGCAAAGATGTGTAAGGAGTGTGGCCAGCAGCACGAGGGGGGCCAGGAGAACCACCTGTACGAATACCAGGATGAGGTAGATGACGAGCTGGTGTGCCACATCTGTCTGCAGCCCCTGCTGCGGCCCATGGACACGCCGTGCGGACACACCTACTGCTTCCAGTGCCTCAGCAGCTTCCTGAAGGAGCAGGACTTCTGTCCTGTGGACCGCCAGCGGCTGCAGCTGCACCAGTGCCGGCCCTCCAGCCTGCTGGTCAGGAACCTGCTGGACAAGCTGACCGTGCTCTGCCCACACCAAGCTGAGTGCCAGCAGCAGATGCAGCGCTGCGAGCTGCAGCCCCACCTGCACAACAGGTAAATGGGGTTATGTCCGGGGCACAGGGAAGAGGGAGTTGGAGATGGGAAAGTTATTTAGTTTAGAGTTAAGCTTAAAATGTCTGCTTTGCAACAACAGTAAGTTAGCCAAAATAGGAACTGTCTTTTACTCTAGTTTAAATGTGGCAATTATGTCTATGTCTGAAATGTATTTTCCTACGCAATTCATTTGGAGTTAATGGGTACACAGGCCTGTCAAAGGTCAAAATCAAATCAAATCAAAATGTATTTGTCACATGCACTGAATACAACAGGAAATGCTTACTTAAAATAATAATAATAATATGCCATTTAGCAGACGCTTTTATCCAAAGCGACTTACAGTCATGTGTGCATACATTTTTACGTATGGGTGGTCCCGGGGATCGAACCCACTACCCTGGCATTACAAGCGCCATGCTCTACCAATTGAGCTAAATCCCTTAACCAACAATGCAGTTCAATTGAGTTAAAAAAATAAAATAAAAAGTTACACAATAACAATACCGAGGCTATATAGAGGGGTTACCGGTAACGAGTCAATGTGCGAGGGTACAGGTTAGCCGAGGTAATTTGTACAGGTAGGTAGGGGTAAAGTGACTATGCATAGATAATAAACAGCGAGTAGTAGCAGTGTAAAAACAATGGGGGTATTTAGCTTGTCTGGTAGGCTCGCGTCACTGGGCAGCTCGCGGCTGGGTTTCCCTTTGTAGTCCTTAATAGTTTGCAAGCCCTGCCACATCTGACGAGCGCCAGAGCCGGTATAGTAGGATTCAGTCTTAGTCCTGTATCAGTCTTAGTCCTGTATGGACGCTTTGCCTGTTTGATGGTTCGTCTGAGGGCATAGCAGGATTTCTTATAAGTGTCCGGATTAGTGTCCCGCTCCTTGAAAGTGGCAGCTCTAGCCTTTAGCTCGGTGTGGATGTTGCCTGTAATCCATGACTTCTGGTTGGGATATGTGCGTACGGTCACTGTGGGGAAGACGTCATCGATGCACTTATTGATGAAGCCGGTAACTGAGGTGGTATAATCCTCAATGCCGTTAGATGAATCCCGGAACATATTCCAGTCTGTGCTAGCAAAACAGTCCTGTAGCGTAGCATCTGCGTCATCTGACCACTTTTGCTTGTAAGCAGGAATCAGGGGGATAGAATTATGGTCAGATTTGCCACATGGAGGGCGAGGGAGAGCTTTGTATGCATCTCTATTTGTGGAGTAAAGGTGGTCTAGAGTTTTTTTTCCTCTGGTTGCACGTGATATGCTGGTAGAAATTAGGTTAAACTGATTTAAGTTTGCCTGCATTAAAGTTCCCGGCCACTAGCAGCGCCGCTTCTGGATGAGCATTTTCTTGTTTGCTTATGGCCGTATACAGCTCGTTGAGTGCGTTCTTAGTACCAGCATCGGTTTGTGGTGGTAAATAGACGGCTACAAAAATTTTGATGAAAACTCTCTTGGTAGATAGTGTGGTCTGCAGTTTATCATGAGGTACTCTACCTCAGGCGAGCAATACCTCAAGACATCTTTAATATTAGACATTGTGCACCAGCTGTTATTGACAAATAGACAACCACCACCACCCCTCGTCTTACCAGACGTAGCTGTTCTGTCCTGCCGATGCACGGAAAACCCAGCCAAATGTATATTATCTGTGACGTCGTTCAGCCCGACTCTGTGAAACATAAGATATTACAGTTTTTAATGTCCCTTTGGTAGGATAGTCTCGAGCGGAGATCATCCTGTTTATTTTCCAGTGATTGCACGTTGGCCAAAAGAATGGATGGTAGAGGCGGGTTACCCACTCCCGACAAATTCTCACAAGGCACCCCGATCTCCGCCCCCTGTATTTCCGTATTTTCTTCACGCGAATGACGGGGATTTGGGCCTGGTCTCGGAGAAGCAGTATATCCAAAATAAGTTATGAACAGTGGGGAAAAACACACAAAATACCACAGTTGGTTAGGAGCCCGTAAAACGGCAGCCATCCCTTCCGGCGCCCCGACCATAAGTCAGTCAGGTTTAAACTTCAATGAAATAGCTTTAATTACATAGTACCTGGACTCAAAGGAGAAGTTCAGTCTCAAGTATGAAAATGTATGCACTCACTAACTGTAAGTCGCTCTGGATAAGAGCGTCTGCTAAATGACGTAAATGTAAATGTAAATATCATACCCTCCAAGAGGAGTTTAATTTGTAGATTAGTTTTCCCATTCCTCACGTGGCCAGTGGGGTGCTTATCATCTTAGTGGTTAGCGAGCAACAATGACGCAGTCAGTAGTGGGTAAAGGTTGTATTGTGATAGCTGGTCATGCTGCAGCCATCCGCCCAGTGCAAACAGAGATGAGGCAAAGTTCAGACAGCGGGACCAGCAGCAGTAGCTCTCTCTCTGTCTTAATCACACTCGACCTGTCCCCCCCTCAGACTCCCTGCAATGCAGTAAAATAGGCTCCTCATCTGCATAGCTCCTCTCCTCTTCTCATAGTCTCTCTCTCTCTGACTCCCTCAACAGTCACACAATCTATTCATTTCCACACCTCTAGCTTGAGCCCCATTTAGCGTTTTAGAATTGTCCTCCTCACTGAAACAAATGAATAAACATCGATTGTACTCTCTTTTTTGCTGGTCACACAGAATCTAAAGGAAGTCTGGTCACTCAGGATATTTTAGGTTACCTTCATTGACAGTTTTGGACAAATGTAATGAGGGTTAATTAAAAGAAGGACTGTTGAATGTTGACCTCTCTTTTTCTCTACCTCTCTTTTTCTTTCCCTTTCTCCCACTCCTCCCTCAGATGTCCTGTTTTCAGAAGGCTGAAGGAGGAAGCAGCGAGGAGGAAGAGACCCCCCTGGAAAGAGCTTAAGGGGAACAGGGGCGAGGGGGAGTCAGGTGCTGATGCCAAACACACCCCTACGATGACCCGCACCCCCACCCGGGGTGTCCTGCCCGAGCCTGGCCTTATCAACCCCGCCTTCGAAGAGAGCGAGGAGGGTAAGATGTCACACGTAACTCACTTCCTACTCCGCCCACAACGCAAACAGTTAGACGTCACACTGACGTCACTATGTCTGAAGTCTGATTATAGGAGGATGATAATGATAGTCTGTCAGTCTAAGTGAATAGCAGTGAGCTCCCATTGAAAAAAATTATGCTTTTTAAGAATGGAAAAATCTATATCAGTGTTTAGGGCTGTGCCGGTCACGAAATTTCGTCAGCCGGTGATTGTCAAGCAAATAACTGCTGGTCTCACGGTAATTGACCGTTAATTAACATGAACACATTTAACATCTCCTGGCTTCCACACATAGCCTACAAGCCACTGATGCAGACCTTTGGAACATCTACATTAATCCATGTAATATAGCCTACACCTTCACAATAAACCCATTATTTATTTTAGACAGGTCTAAAGAAACATGATGTGAAGAAAATGTAGTCTATTTCAGAAGAACAGAATAGCATACTCTGAGTTGTCCTTATGTTAGGTCCTGATCTGGCTATGCCATATGGCTGTGGGCTACACTAGTTCATTTAGCAGGCAAGTATGAAGAATACAATTGAACAAAGCTGAATAAAATAGAAAGGATATTCCCCCTAAAAAAATCCATGCCTTTTGCGGCCAGTGGCCGTTGTGCCCTTGGGCTAAATATAACAATTATAATTCCCTTCTCCCTGAGAGCTACGTTCTCTGAAGCACCTCTCACTCACATGGCTCTCCATCATGTGATCGGGTCTTTCTCACAGGCTGTAAGTAAAGACAGACACAACTGCGCGCGACCTTATCCAATTCCGAGGTGCATATTGAAGATATTGGAAGAACTGTCCACATTTACTTTTCACCAGCCAACAAGATAAGTAGGCCTAATGAACAGCAAAAGCACTAGCCTATGTCAAGCTACTATCCCCCATAGTACAAAAACTGACCTATTCTATGCGATAAATAAATATTCCAAACATAGTATGGGGCAGTTGTGGGATGGACTAGATCCCAAATTAGTACAACCACTAGCATCAAAAAAACTTTTTTACGCAATGTTGATAAACTATTAGGCTATTTCTTCACATTATAAGCGCAGCAATGCTAGGCTATAAGCGCGAATGTTCCATTATTGGGAAAACACCATTATCAAAAGTGACCTCAAATGCGATTATGCATGTAATGCTTTTATTATGAAGGTGCATTTCTATGGTGAAAGTATCTTCCCCAAGCTTGAAACTCAGGTGCTGCTTATGTATGCCAGTTAGGCTCTATACCCCTTGTAAAGCGGCTTCATCTGCTCAATTTTAAGAAGTTATATGATCACTTTAGTTGTGATATAAACCTTATCAAAACATGTAGGCCTATGAGCTAGGCTACATGAGGTGTGCGACTATGATTTCAAAAAGTAGCAAAAAAAATAGGTATTGTTTCTTGCCTTACGCTGGGCATCATTCACAAGTGATACGCTAATATTGTCACCCATCAGACTATTCTTGATTGAATCTTGTCTTTGCATATATTATTTAGTAGATGTGTGAAATTTGTTTTGATTTAGAATGGACCATTATCATGCACCTGTCTCGGAACAAGGGCAGGGGAAAAAATACATATCATCTATGCACTTAAAAAGCGAATGGAGGACGCTTTTCCCGTGGGTCATTTTCATGCCAGCCAGGTAGGCTATACTCCTGTTGTAAAGAAAAGCAATGTACTTAATATTAGGAAAGTTGAGAAATAAATATAGTATTCCTAGCCAATAGAAAGCTGATGGGATCCACCTCTTTTTAATAGAGGCCAGCACTCTGTTTTTTTCACGCAATTGCATAGCCTATAGAAATGTTGTGCAACATGAGCTCATGGGCTCTCGTTAAGTGTTTGATTAGATTTTAGATTACGTTTGCATTGATGTCAGAGTGGTTAGAGGGAAAATAGAGTGCTGAGGACCAGGTAGTTAGCAAGTTTGGTAGGCTACTAATGACCATCAGCAGCATCAGTGTATGGAGAAGCCTAGCTACCGTGACTAAACGGTCACGTGGAATTTGACTGCCTTCATGACTCGTGACCGTCGGTGTGGCGGTAATACAGTCACCGTAACAGCCCTATCAGTGTTAATTGGGTCAACGAAGGTGTAAGGAGTTTATGAAAGCACCCAGGGAAAGGAAGTGAGCGGAAACAGTTTAGCAGCTGTGTTGACTTTAGGGAAAACCCAAAACCCCTTTGATGTGGCCATTCTTGGCAAGAGAGCTGTCAAAGATGGAGAGGAGGAGTATTGCTGACATCGTTAATTTTGCCCCTGGATTTCAGACACTCGGGCCAAATCATCGTCTGAACCTTCAGAACGTGTATCAACCAGTCCTCCTATAGCTCCTCCCACTAGCCTCCTCTGGTATCAATCTAACCTCTGTCTGGTAGAACCCCTTGAGGCATTTTGTAATCCAGTACCGTGGAACGAAGTCCATCAAACAAAGTTACCTGGCAACTGCCGATTGATATCACAGAAATGATTACCTCATTGTGAGTGTTTCTTGGGGAATAAGTTGCCACTCGCCCTACTTGATTGAAAACTAGGGTTGTGTGTTGGAATCGGACACACAATGAAAGTGTCACGAGTTGCTAAGCCAGAACCCAGAAGCAGACCAGGACAAGGTAAGTTGAAACGAAGGTGAGTGTTTATTTACAAGTTCAAGAGTGATGCTGAATAATCCAGGGAACAGAGCGGGCGGCGTTGATTAGTTGTTGGGGGTGCAGTGGTTGATCCCATCCTGGGTCGGCAGCCGCCACCACCAGGCAGAGGTTGGATGAAGGTTCGGACGGGTGACTGCAGATGGAACAAAACGGGGGTAAGTAAGCAACAAACCAACAAGGTGCAAAAACAACAAAACTAACGCTAGGCTCTAAGACTGATACTCTGGTAAACCTACTGTTCATGGCTAACGATCCGGCAGGGAATGGATGTTAGGCCAGAGCCTAAGAAGGGTGATGATCAGGACCAGGTGCGCAGATTGCTGATGGGATGCAGGTGCGGAAATCAAGAGAGCTCCCCGGAGCGTTCCAGAACCCTCGGGAAACTGGAGATCACGAACATAACAACTAGTCCACAGACAGGACCCGACTCAGACTGCCGGGATCGTTACAGTACCCCCTCCGACCGAACGCCACCGGGCGGACTCCCCCGGAGCGCCAGGATGGAGGCGGTAGAAGTCACTGATGAGGTCAGCATCTAGGACCTGTCGCCGCGGAATCCAACTCCTCTCTTCAGGACCATACCCCTCCCAGTCCACGAGATACTGGAAACCCCGGCCCCGCCGTCTGGAATCCATGATGCGACGCACCGTGTAGGCAGGACCACCTCCGATCATCCGAGGAGGAGGAGGAGGAGGCGGAGGAGGCAACAGAGGACTGAGGAAAACAGGCTTGAGGCAGGAGACATGAAAGGTGGGATGGACTCTGAGCGTCCTCGGGAGTTTGAGTCGAACTGCCACCGGATTGATCACCTTCTCCACCACAAACGGACCAATGAACTTCGGTAACAACTTCCTAGACTCAGTCCGTAAAGGAAGATCCCGTGTGGCCAACCAGACCCCTATCTCCGATGGTGTAGGTGGGAGCGGGGATCCGGCGACGATTCGCCTGGAGCTGATACGGTCCGAAACTCTAAGGAGTGCTTTTCTGGCCCGATGCCAGGTCCGGTGGCAACGACGAATATGGACCTGAACAGAAGGCACTGAGAGCTCCTTCTCCTGAGAAGGGAACAAGGGAGGTTGGTAGCCATACAGGCACTGGAAGGGGAGACATCCCAGTGGCAGATGTAGGGAGAGTATTGTGGGCATACTCAACCCAAGGCAACTGAGAGACCCAGGAGGTGGGGTTGGAAGAGGCCAGACAGCGTAGCGTGGATTCCATCTTCTGGTTGGCTCTCTCCGCCTGACCATTAGATTGGGGGTGAAAACCAGATGTGAGACTGACTGTAGCTCCAATGGCCAAACAGAAGGACTTCCAGACAGCAGAGGTAAACTGAGGGCCACGGTCGGAAACGATATCACTGGGCAACCCGTGGACCCTGAAAACCTCCCCTAACCAGGATCTCGGACGTCTCCGAGGCAGAGGGAAGCTTGGCAATAGGCACAAAGTGGGCGAACTTGCTGAATCTGTCCACGATAGTCAGAACGACCGTGTTCCCCTCAGAAGCGGGCAACCCAGTGACAAAGTCCAGGGCCAGATGCGACCATGGTCGCCGGGGAATAGGAAGGGGGTGAAGTAGTCCAGAGCTGGGCCGATTGGTACTCTTATTCTGCGCACACACTGGACAGGCAGCAACATAACCCCGAGTATCCTCGGCCATGGCAGGCCACCAAAACGTCTGCGAAGAAACGCCATTGTCCGAGCCACGCCAGGGTGACAAGCCATCTTGCTGGCGTGGGACCATTTGAGGACAGCAGGACGAATCCGACTCAGGCACAAACAACCGACCGGGTGGACCGTTACCGGGACCGGGCTGAGTCCGAAGGGCCGCCAGCACCTCCTCCTCAATCTTCCACATAACTGCTCCCACGACGCAGTTCCGGGGGAGAATTGTCTCGGTCTTGGACCCACTCTCCTCCGTCTTGGAGAACATCCGGGACAAGGCGTCCGCCTTGCCGTTCTTAGATCCAGGTCGGAACGTCAGGGAAAACTTGAATCGTCCGAAAAACAACGCCCACCTGGCCTGACGGGAGTTGAGACGTTTAGCCGATTGTACGTAAGCAAGATTCTTGTGGTCAGTCCAGACAATAAACGGTTGCTCCGCCCCCCTCCAACCAGTGGCGCCACTCCTCCAAGGCAAGTTTCACCGCGAGAAGCTCCCGGTTACCCACATCGTAATTCCTCTCCGCAGGCGAAAGGCGACGAGAGTAGTAGGCGCAGGGATGGAGTTTACTGTCCGTGGAGCATCGCTGCGACAGGATGGCGCCAACTCCCCACATCAGACGCGTCCACTTCAACGACGAACTGACGGGCCGTGTCCGGTTGAGAGAGAATCGGTGCGTTGGTGAATCGCCTCTTCAAATCCAGAAACGCTCGATCCGCCTCCGGATTCCACTTGAAGGTCCTGATACTGGAAGTCAAGGCAGTTAACGGAGCGGCCACACGGCTGTAATCCCGGATGAATCTGCGGTAGAAATTCGCAAACCCCAAAAAATCTCTGGAGCTGCAATCTCGTACCGGGCTGGGCCCATTCCAGAACCGCTCTAACCTTCTCCTGGTCCATCCTAATCTCTCCCCTGGAGATGATGTACCCGAGAAAGGATGTCGTGTGGGCGTGAAACTCGCACTTCTCGGCCTTCACGAACAGGCGATTCTCCAACAATCGCTGCAGAACCTGCCGGACATGCTGGACGTGGTCGGAAGGTTCCTTCGAGAAGATCAGAATGTCATCCAGGTAAACAAACACAAAGAGACCGATCATATCTCTCAGGGACGTCGTTCACCATACTCTGGAATACCGCTGGAGCATTGGTCAGTCCAAACGGCATCACCTGATACTCGAAGTGACCCATCGGTGTATTGAAACCCGTCAACCACTCGTCCCCCTCTCTGATCCGGACCATGTGATACGCATTGCGTAGGTCTAGCTTGGTGAACACCGTAGCACCCTGTAAGGAGTCGAAGGCAGAACTCATCAAGGGCAGGGGATACTTGTTCTTGACCGTGATGTCATTCAACCCCCGATAATCAATACACGGTCGAAGAGAGCCATCCTTCTTACCCACAAAGAAGAATCCTGCCCCCAGGGGTGATGACGAGGGGACGAACGAGACCAGCAGCTAGGGACTCCTTGATGTAGGTCTCCAAAGCCTCACGTTCAGGTCGGGAGATACTGTATAACCTTCCCTTGGGGTAGACAGCTCCAGGGAACAGGTTGATGGCACAATCATATGGTCGGTGGGGAGGGAGTGACAGAGCCTTCTGCTTACTGAAAACTTCCCCCAAATCGTGATATGTCTCGGGAACCAGGGACAAATCTGGGGGTTTAGCCTCAATCACCTGACTGGGAACCGAATGGGGGCAGGCAGTCTTGAGACAGTTAGCATGACAATCAAGGCTCCAACTCGTTACCTTGCCCGTCACCCAATCGAACGTGGGATTGTGTTCCTTCAGCCAGGGGTATCCAAGGACCAGAGGAACCTGGGAAGACGGCAGAATGAAGAATGAAATCATCTCAGAATGATTCCCCGACAACCGCATCTTAACCGGTTCAGTCCTCATCGTGATACGTGCCAGACTACTGCCGTCCAGAGTGGTAGCTTCAATGGCTTCCGGCAATTGCTCCTTGGAAAGCCCCAGCTGTTCCACCAACTCGGCATCTAGAAAGCTTCCATCGGCACCTGAATCGATAAAAGCGTTAATCGCTAAGCTCTGATTCCTGTTCATAAGGGTAGCCGGGAAACGGGGTCTGACAGAGGTATTGAGAGGTCGAAACTGGCTCGCTAAAAGTCCTCCCAACTTTAGCGAGCCGCGCAGTTTGACGACCCGACTGGAACCTGAGAAGCTGATCGGTTGGGACGGAGCCCATTGCTTCTCCCTCCTTCGCTCTCGGACTCGATTATCCACCCGAATAGACAAGGCTACCAAGCTGTCCAGGTCACTAGACTCCGGATAGGAGATCAACTCATCCTTGAGCTGCTCCGACAGACCCTGGTAAAAGGCCGCTTGCAGAGCCTCCTCATTCCACCCACTCTCCACAGCCAACGTCTTGAACTCGATCACGAAGTCGGCCACGCTAGCAGTTCCTTGGCGAAGCGAAAACAGGCGCCTAGCTGCGTCCCTCCCTCGGACGGAATGGTCGAAGAGCTTCCTCATCTCGGCCGTGAACCCCTGGTATGAAGCCATGCAGGGATCCTGTCGTTCCCAAACGGCTGAAGCCCACTCCAGCGCTCGACCACGCAGCAACTCAATCACAAAGGCTATCCCTAGCCTTGTCTGTGGCATAAGAGTAGGGCTGTAGATCGAACACTAATCCACACTGCATAAGGAAGGAACGGCATCTTCCCAGCTCCCCCTCATATTTATCCGGTGTCGGAACCTTGGGCTCACGGGAAGGACACAGCTTCAGAAGCGGCAGGCGAGATGGGTGAAACCGGTAGTGGATCTTCCACCGGACACTTGCGTTGGTTCTGGACCTCCGTCAGACCGGTAGAAAGGTTCCGAACTGACAACGCGATCTCCTGTAGTACCGTGCTATGATGGCCCAACATCTTCTCCTGCTGGGTAATGGCATGGCGAACAGAGTCCAGGTCCGCTGGGTTCATTACTGGCCGGATCGTTCTGTCACGAGTTGCTAAGCCAGAACCCAGAAGCAGACCAGGACAAGGTAAGTTGAAACGAAGGTGAGTGTTTATTTACAAGTTCAAGAGTGATGCTGAATAATCCAGGGAACAGAGCGGGCGGCGTTGATTAGTTGTTGGGGGTGCAGTGGTTGATCCCATCCTGGGTCGGCAGCCGCCGACCACCAGGCAGAGGTTGGATGAAGGTTCCGGACGGGTGACTGCAGATGGAACAAAACGGGGGTAAGTAAGCAACAAACCAACAAGGTGCAAAAACAACAAAACTAACGCTAGGCTCTAAGACTGATACTCTGGTAAACCTACTGTTCATGGCTAACGATCCGGCAGGAATGGATGTTAGGCCAGAGCCTAAGAAGGGTGATGATCAGGACCAGGTGCGCAGATTGCTGATGGGATGCAGGTGCGGAAATCAAGAGAGCTCCCCGGAGCGTTCCAGAACCCTCGGGAAACTGGAGATCACGAACATAACAACTAGTCCACAGACAGGACCCGACTCAGACTGCCGGGATCGTTACAGAAAGGCAACCATGGACCATTGATGATGTGTTTGAGCATATATGAATCTGTGTGTGTGTGTCAGGTTGTATGTCTCAGGTTGTTTGTAAACATGTGTACCTCCACGACCATGTCCATCCCCTCCTCTCTCCACAGAGACCCCCCTGCGGTCCAGCCTGGTGGCCGAAACCAACGTGGTGGAGATGTTTCGGGAGGAGCAGGAAGAGGAGTTGGGCCTGCGTATCGTGGGAGGAAAGGACACGCCCCTGGGGAACATAGTGATCCAGGAGATCATCCGTGACTCACTGGCAGCCCGCGACGGCAGACTGGCCCCAGGGGACCACATTCTGGAGGTGAGCCAGGTTCCTCACTGTAAATAAGAGGGATAATAGGTCCCCTGGAAAATATGTTCAGTCCTCTCCCCTCCATCCCATCCTGTTATGTAGCTTTAGTGCTGTAGCCGTATACTTTGAAATGATCACCTTAACGATGGTAATGGCTGTACTTTGTGTAGATTGTGCTTGTTGGGAAGCTTTGACCTATACAGTCAGGATATTCCACAAAAAAAAAACTATTCCCTTGGGTTTCCATGATCCTCAGTCAATAGAGGCATTTGTTGGTGGGAAGGCAGATATTCAGGAGGAACGGCCCTGGTCTCTGGCTCCATGGAAACAGGTGTGGCAGAGATGTGTTGTCCAAGTATGCCCCATGAAACGGTCATTGGTGAACTGTCACCGTTTCAGGCAGAGTCCCTTCTTCTGGAAGGCCAAAGTGCACATGATTGCAGACAGGCTCTGTCTGTTTTTTTTTAATGTTTTCTTTTCTTGGACAGAAAGGGCTGATTATGACACGTAGTCTAGTGACCTTTTCTCTACGGTACTGGTTGTAAATGGGCCAAAAGGCTATTGAAGATTACATGCTAGTGGTGATGGTGTCTGATGGTGGTGGTGTCTGGAGATGGTGGTGTCTGGTGGGGGTGGTGGTGGTGGTGGTGTCTGGTGGTGATGGTGTCTGTTAGTGATGGTGTCTGGTGGTGATGGTGTCTGGTGGTGGTGGTGATGGTGTCTGGTGGTGATGGTGTCTGGTGGTGATGATGTATGGTGGTGATGGTGTATGGTGGTGATGGTGTCTGGTGGTGATGGTGTCTGGTGGTGGTCTCTACTTACAGTTGAAGTTGGAAGTTTACATACACTTAGGTTGGAGTCATTAAAACTTGTTTTTCAACCACTCCACACATTTCTTGTTAACAAACTATAGTTTTGGCAAGTCGGTTAGGATATCTACATTGTGCATGACACAAGTAATTTTTCCAACAATTGTTTACAGACAGATTATTTCACTTATAATTCACTGTATCACAATTCCAGTGGATCAGAAGTTTACATACACTAAGTTGACTGTGCCTTTAAACAGCTTGGAAAATTCCAGAAAATGATGTCATGGCTTTAGAAGCTTCTGATAGGCTAATTGACATCATTTGAGTCAATTGGAGGTGTACCTGTGGATGTATTTCAAGGCCTACCTTCAAACTCAGTGCCTCTTTGCTTGACATCATGGGAAAATCAAAATAAATCAGACAAATTGTAGACCACAAGTCAGGTTCATCCTTGGGAGCAATTTCCAAACGCTTGAAGGTACCACGTTCATCTGTACAAACAATAGTATGCAAGTATAAACACCATGGGACCACGCAGCCGTCATACCGCTCAGGAAGGAGACGCGTTCTGTCTCCTAGAGATGAACGTACTTTGGTGCGAAAAGTGCAAATCAATCCCAGAACAACAGCAAAGGACCTTGTGAAGATGCTGGAGGAAACAGGTACAAAAGTATCTATATCCACAGTAAAACGAGTCCTATATCGACATAACCTGAAAGGCCGCTCAGCAAGGAAGAAGCCACTGCTCCAAAACCGCCATAAAAAAAACTGACTACGGTTTGCAACTGCACATGGGGACAAAGATTGTACTTTTTGGAGAAATGTCCTCTGGTCTGATGAAACAAAAATAGAACTGTTTGGCCATAATGACCATTGTTATGTTTGGAAGAAAAAGGGGGTGGCTTGCAAGCCGAAGAACACCATCCCAACTGTGAAGCACGGGGGTGGCAGCATCATGCTGTGGGGGTGCTTTGCTGCAGGAGGGACTGGTGCACTTCACAAAATAGATGGCATCATGAGGAAGGAAAATTATGTGGATATATTGAAGCAACATCTCAAGACATCAGTCAGGAAGTTAAAGCTTGGTCGCAAATGGGTCTTCCAAATGGACAATGACCCCAAGCATACTTCTAAAGTTGTGGCAAAATGGCTTAAGGACAATAAAGTCAAGGTATTGGAGTGGCCATCACAAAGCCCTGACCTCCAACCTATAGAAAATGTGTGGGCAGAATTGAAAAAGCGTGTGCGAGCAAGGAGGACAACAAACCTGACTCAGTTACACCAGCTCTGTCAGGAGGAATGGGCCAAAATTCACCCACTTATTGTGGGAAGCTTGTGGAAGGCTTCCCAAAACGTTTGACCTAAGTTAAACAATTTAAAGACAATGCTACCAAATACTAATTGAGTGTATGTAAACTTCTGACCCACTGGAAATGTGATGAAATAAATAAAAGCTGAAATAAATAATTATCTCTACTATTATTCTGACATTTCACATTCTTAAAATAAAATGGGGGTCCTAACTGACCTAAAACTGACTTTTTACTAGGATTAAATGTCAGGAATTGTGAAAAACTGAGTTTAAATGTATTTGGCTAAGGTGTATGTAAACGTCCGACTTCAACTGTACAGTCTTCAAACCCCTTGAATTATTTCACATTTTGTAGTGGTACAGCCTGAATTCTCACCAATCTACACAAAATACCCCATAATGACAAAGTGAAAACATTTGTTTTATTTAATTTGGGCAAATTTATTGAAAAGGAAATTCAGAAATATCTAATTTACATACAGTACCAGTCAAACGTTTGGACACACCTACTCATTCAAGGTTCTTTCTTTCTTTTTACTATTTTTTACATTGTAGAATAATAGTGAAGACATCAAAACTATGAAATAACACATATGGAATCATGTAGTAACCAAAGAAGTGTTAAACAAATCAAAATATATTTTATATTTGAGATTCTTAAAATAGCCACCCTTTGTCTTGATGACAGCTTTGCACACTCTTGGCATTCTCTCAACCAGCTTCACCTGGAATGCTTTTCCAACAGTCTTGAAGGAGTTCCCACATATGCTGAGCACTTGTTGGCTGCTTTTCCTTCACTCTGCCGTCCGACTCATCCCAAACCATCTCAATTGGGTTGAGGTCGGGGGATTGTGTAGGCCAGGTCATCTGATGCAGCACTCCATCAAATCAATTTAATTTGCCACATGCACCAAATACAGTGAAATGCTTACTTACAATCCCTTAAACAACAATGCAGTTTTAAGTAAAAAATAGGTAAGTTAAAAATAAAAAATAATTAAAGAGCAGCGGTAAAATAAAATAACAGTAGGGAGACTATATACAGGGGGTACCGGTACAGAGTCAATGTGCGGGGGCACCGGTTAGTCAAGGTAATTGAGGTAATATGTACATAGAGTAGAGTTAAAGTGACTATGCATAGATAATAAACAGAGCAGCAGCAGCGTAAAAGAGGGGGTGGGGTGGGGGGGACAATGCAAATAGTCCGGGTAGCCATGATTAGCTGTTCAGGAGTCTTATGGCTTGGGGGTAAAAGCTGTTAAGAGGCTATCTTCTGTATACCCCCCCCCCGCACACCTTGTCACAACACAACTGATTGGCTCAAACGCATTAAGAAGGAAAGAAATTCCACAAATTAACTTCTAAGAAGGCATGCCTGTTAATTGAAATGCATTCCAGGTGACTACTTCATGAAGCTGGTTGAGAGAATGCCAAGAGTGTGCAAAGCTGTCATCAAGGCAAAGGGTGGCTATTTGAAGAATCTCAAATATAAAATATATTTTGATTTATTTAGCACTTGTTTGGTTACTACATGATTCCATATGTGTTATTTCATAGTTTTGATGTTTTCTGTATTATTCTGTAAGAAAAACCCTTGAATGAGTAGGTGTGTCCAAACCTTTGACTGGTAGTGTAAGTATTCACAACCCTGGGTCAATACTTTTTAAAAGCACCTTTGGCAGTGATTACAGCTGTGAGTCTTTCTGGGTAAGTCTCTAAGAGCTTTACACCCCTGGATTGTACAACATTTGCCCATTATTCTTTTCGAAATTCTTCAAGATCTGTTGCTAGACAACCATTTTTAGGTATTGCCATAGATTTTCAAGTAGATTTAGGTCAGCCACTCAGGAACATTCACTGTCTTCTTGGTATGCAACTCCAGTGTAGATTTGGCCTTGTGTTTTAGGTTATTGTCCTGCTGAAAGGTGAATTCATTTCCCAGTGTCTGGTGGAAAGCAGACTGAACCAGATTTGTCCTCTAGGATTTCCGTTAGGTTTCTTTCTTATCCTGAAAAACTCCCCAGTCCTTAACGATTAATAGCTTTATACAGTATTACTTTAGTGCCTCGTTGCAAACAGGATGCTTGTTTTAGAATATTTATTCTGTGCAGGCTTCCTTCTTTTCACTGTCAATTAGGTTAGTACTGTGGAGTAACTACATACAATGTTGTTGATCCATCCTCAGTTTTTCATTAAACTCTGTAACTGTTTTAAAGTCACCATTGGCCTTGTGGTTAAAGGATGCCTGTATCTTTGTAGTGACTGGGTATATTGATACACCATCTAAAGTGTAATTATTAACTTCACCATGCTCAAAGGGATATTCAGTGTCTGCTTTTAAAATGTTTACCCATCTACCAATAGGTGCCCTTCTTTGCGAGGCATTGGAAAACCTCCCTGGTCTTTGTGGTTGAATCTGTGTTTGAAATTCTTTGCTCGACTGTGGGACCTTACAGATAATTGTATGTGTGGGGTACAGAGATGAGATAATCATTCAGAAATCTTGTTAAACACTATTATTGCACACAGAGTGAGTCCATGTAACCTAATATGTGACTTGTTAAGAACATTTTTACTCCTGAACTTATTTAGCCCTGCCATAATAAAGGGGTTGAATAATTATTGACTCAAGACATTTCAGCTTTTCATTGTTTATTAACTTGTAGAAATTTCGAAAAATGTAATTCCACGTTGACATTACGGCGTATTGTGTGTAGGCCAGTGACAAAACATCTCAATTTAATCCATTTTAAATTCAGGTTGTAACACAACAAAATGTGGAAAAAGTAAAGGGGTGTGAATACTTTCTGATGACACTGTAACTCCACTCTCTTGATAGTATGGTTCTCGTTTGGTTCCATTTTGCCTTTTGTTTGTGTCAACAAATGACGGTGGACACTAGTTGGTAGAGTAATGTGACCTATCAAAATGTTAAGGGTTTATTCAAAGTGATACATTGTGGAGAGTAGATCCTGAACTATTTCAAAACAGATGTAAACAATATACAATGCATTCACCTGGTTTCCATCCAGAGGGTAGATCTAGGGAACAGAGATAGTATGTCTAAGGGGGTTTCACAAAGATGCAGCTTCCTTTCTTCCCACGATCTTGCTCCCTCTCTCCTCCTTGGATTTCTCCTCCCACGGCTGTCCTGGAATGTGACGGTGCCACAGTAAACTGAGCTGACGGACCAGTTCACTCTCTACTCTGGCAGGGGTGCAGGACAATGCCTGAGCCCATCTCTTCCTCGGGGCTGACCAATCAAAAATGTGGAATTTGGAATGAAAACACCTCTCATCTAACCTCACTGGCTGCCTCGGGAGCAGTAATATAACCCCCCACTTTTTGGCTCTTTTGTGGACGGCTAGTGGCTATAAAGAGATACTGTATGTGTGAAGGAGCAGAGATTGCGTTCCTAATTTGTTGCAATTGAATCTCTCGCTTCCCCTTGAGTTGATCCATTGATTTTAAGAAGGGCTCAGTTGGTAGACCATGGCGCTTGCAACGCCAGGGTTGTGGGTTCGATTCCCACGGGGGGCCAGTATGAAAATGTATGCACTCACTAACTGTAAGTTGCTCTGGATAAGAGCGTCTGCTAAATGACTAAAATGTTTGTAAAGCTGGAATTGCTCTAAAATTATTTTGTACGTCTATTCTACCGGAGGTCGGTACAATGCCTCAATACAATGCATCAACCAACATGAATCGAGGTACCTGCGGTTTTTGACTAGACATGCCAAAGATAAGTGTTTCCCCTATATGCATTTAGCAGCGGCGCACATCCACTGCTAAATCATGGCCGCCACTGCAAAACATTTTTACAAACTAAAATACATGTTTTTTTAGTTTAATTTTAATAATAATTTTCGGGATGGTAAAACGTTTTCAGTGTAAACTTAAATGACTAAAACCAGATATAAAGTATGTAGAAAATATAATAGAGCAATATAGTTTTTACAAGAACATATTGGAGACCTTACAATCGCCTAAATAAAAACTAGACAGGGATAATCTAAAGTTCTAAAAATGGCATGGCATGGGGTCCCCATTGATTTTGTTATAATGTTTGAGTGTCTCAGATAGCATAAGCCATGGCAAAATGTGGAAAATTGCTGAAAATTAGCTTTGAAACAGACATTTTTATCTCAGCCCCAAGTGTAGAATTGCAAGAAACTAGCATTAAAACTGTTAAATGTTCTCTCTGCCCCATGGCAAAATGTGTAGAATTGCAGATAATTAGCTTTAAAACAGCAAAAATTGTCTCTGTGGCCAAGAGGAAGTCCTCTAAAAGAATGCTGTTCATTGACTACAGCTCAGCATTCAACACCATAGTGCCCTCCAAGCTCATCACTAAGCTATGGACCCTGGGATTAAACACCTCCCTCTGCAACTGGATCCTGGACGTCCTGACAGGCCGCCCCCAGATGGTGAGGGTAGGCAACAACACATCTGCCACGCTGATCCTTAACATGGGGCCCCTCAGGGGTGCGTGCTGTGTCCCCTCCTGTATGGCAACTGCTTGGTATCCGACCATAAGGCGCTACAGAGGGTAGTGTGTATGGCCCAGTACATCACTGGGGCCGAGCTCCCTGCCATCCAGGACCTCTATACCAGGCGGTGTAAGAGGAAGGCCCTAAAAATGGTCAAAGACTCCAGCCACCGAAGTCATAGATTGTTCTCTCTGCTACTGCACAGCAAGCAGTAACGATGCACCAAGTCTGGAACCAACAGGACCCTGAACAGCTTCTACCCCCAAACCATAAGACTGCTAAATAGTTAACCAAATAGCTACCCGGACTATCTGCATTGACCCTTTTTGCACTAACGCTTTTGACTCATCACATACGCTGCTGCTACTGTTTATTATCTATCCTGTTGCCTAGTCACTTTATCCCTACTTATATGTACATATCTACCTCAATTACCTCGTACCCCTGCACATCGACGCGGTACTGGTACCCCGTGTATATAGCCAAGTCATCATTACTCATTGTGTATTTTTTCCTTGTGTTATTATTTGTATACATTTTTTTTCTCTCTCTCTGCATTGTTGGGAAGGGCCCGTAAGTAAGCATTTCACTCATAGTATACACCTGTTGTTTTTACAAAGCATGTGACAAATAACATTTGATTGGATTTGAATTATATCTTGAAGAGGAAAAAAGTATTTTATTTCCACTATACATCAGCGCAGGGACCAGTCACTTCCCACAGCTGTTGATACTTTGTATATTTAGTCCACCTGCAGTGTTTCAGAGGGCTGCTGTATCAGTGACAGTGTTACTGACCATGTGGTGTTGTGTTTTCTAGGTGAATGGCATCAGCCTAGCCTCTATCCCACACGGCTGGGCCATCTCCATGCTGCGGCGGCCATGTCCCTTGCTCAGACTCATCGTCACGCAGGAGAAGGGCTTCAACCCCCGTCACCCACAACGCCCTGGTCTCGAGCACCACCCGCCCCCCTCCCCCATCACACCCACCACCTCCCCTCCCTCTCACAGTCCCCACAGCACTGCCCACAGCCAGGGCACGGTGATCCAGGTGACGCTGGTGAAGAGGGACCGCTCGGACCCGCTAGGTATCAAACTGATCCGCAAGTCGGACGAGACAGGGATCTTCATTCTGGACCTGCTGGCGGGGGGGCTGGCGGCCAAGGACGGGAAACTATGCAACAATGACAAGGTGCTGGCCATCAACGGGCAAGACCTGAGACACGGCACCCCAGAGAGCGCTGCACAGATCATACAGGTATGTCTTATGTTGACAAGTTACAGCACGGCTATTTGATGGAGACCAAAGAATGGAAATAGGATTCATTATAATCCCTTAAGGAAACATTGACTTTCATGTTAGCAGAGGTTCCCAGGATTGATTTGCTGGCTGTGTAATGAATGTGAGGCCTGATCTATATGTGTATATAATGTGTGTGTCTGCAGGCCAGTGAGGTGCGGGTGAACTTTGTGGTGATGAGGCAGCCGCAGCCCCAGGAGGAGGGGGGCAGCGGGGGAGAGGGGCAGGGCCGAGTGGCCAGGAGGGCTCCAGAACCCCAGTACTTCAGACGCCCCTCCACCTACATGAAGGTAAACAGTCTCCTCCCCCGATGTTTAGAACTTACAAATCACTGTACTACAAACTGCTGTATATCTCGGTTAGTATTGTGTATGCTAGTGTCAGTTAGTGTGTACACACATGATCCTAAGAGCCTGTCATGTTTACATAATGTAAAGGTAATCATGGCACCACAGTCCCATCCCAGCCCTCTGTCACCAGTCCAGACTACCTAGCACTTCCACAGAAGCCCTCCTCACTCAGACAGAGGTGAAAGGGGCCTTGGGAGCAGACAGACGCCTGTGTCCCTGGTCCAGAGATGAAAGCCCTTCTCTGGGGCCTGCTCACTCCTGATCAAAAGGCCCAGGGTGCTGCCTCACTCTGCCGCTGTGGGGCCACTACCACGTTTTGTTTGTTTGTTGCTTTGGGTGGCAGAGGATCAAAGCTGTTGACAGTTAGCTTTCACCTGCAGAGCCCAGGCTTTGAGTGTTGTTGGGGGGGACGGTTCCCTGCTGGGGGGAGGAAGAGGGAGGGCTCTCCTCCTCCCCTCCCCTCCTCCCCTCCCCCAGTCCCCTCTGAAGGTTTACAGACTCCAGAGAGAGAGAGAGAGAGAGAGAACAAGGAAGCTGGCAGGAGCCGTGGATTTTGACACGTGTGCTCCGCAACGAGAGCCAATTGTCGATCCTTGCACATTACCTCTGGGTTTGAGTCCGCAGCTGCATCTGAAATGCTGCCTCACATTGGTTTGGACAAGCGGTTTCACAAGGTCAATTAAGTCAAAAGACCCATCTCACTTGTAGGAAATGGAGAGGGGAAGATGATGGGCGGCACAGCCCAGAAGGGATGCAGAGTCAGGAAAATTGTGCATGTTTTCTTTGACGCCAGTCTTCTCTGTTGGCCAGAAATAATTATTATGAAGTAGTATTGATCTTAAGAACAGGAAGTCAATCTGAATGGACTACTGTATGCACCTCATGAATGTAAAGCAAATGAAGGGTTCTTCCTGTTGTTTCCCAGGATCCTCCAGGGGGCTTCTCCAGCCAGGAGAAGACGGTGAGTCTGAAGAAGGAACCGAGGCTCTCCCTGGGTATCACCATCGCTGGTGGGAGGGACTGCCGCAGCCGCCTGCCCATCTACATCACCAGTGTCCAGCCTGTCGGCTGCCTGCACCGAGACGGCACTATCAAAACGGGTACACCTGTGATCTATGCTTTCCTACAACCACATGACAGTTTTCATTCCATACCTTGACCCCATGTAGCATGGCTCATGTTCAGATTTAAATGCCTACGGGGATAATTCTGTTAGTGATGAGGTAGACAATATGCATACCTCTTGCACATTTAATCGGAAGACCTTTTGATGTAAGGTCAGCTTTGCATGCAGAGGCTACATCTCTTGACATGGTTCTGGTTTCGGTTGCCTAGGGGATGTCCTGATGAGCATCAACGGCGTGGATCTGACCCAGCTGACCTACAATGAGGCGGTGTCGGTGCTGAAGGCCCAGACGGCCCACGCCCAGGTAGTCCTCAGGGTCATCCAGACCATCTCAGAGGAGCCCGAGGGGGAGGGGGAGGCCGCCAAAGAGGAAATGGAGTCTGTGGAGAACCAAAGGGAGGATGATGTCAACTGGGCCCCGCTGTGGACCCACTGGCTGGGTCTGCCAAGGTAAACACATTCTAATCATTGGTTTGGAAAATAACTCACCTCAACTTTGCATGATCTCAACTTTGCATGCCTTCAGTTCACATCCATCTGTGTCATAATGAGTGATAATGTTCTGTACAGAGTGAAGAAAAGTACCTTATCAATTGTTTCAGGTGGCCATTTAAAACATGGAAGTCTTAATTTCGTGCTTATGAAATAAAAGTACCTTATCAATTGTTTCAGGTGGCCATTTAAAACATGGAAGTCTTAATTTCGTGCTTATGAAATAAAAGTACCTATCAATTGTTTCAGGTGGCCATTTAAAACATGGAAGTCTTAATTTCGTGCTTATGAAATAAAAGTACCCTATCAATTGTTTCAGGTGGCCATTTAAAACATGGAAGTCTTAATTTCGTGCTTATGAAATAAAAGTACCCTATCAATTGTTTCAGGTGGCCATTTAAAACATGGAAGTCTTAATTTCGTGCTTATGAAATAAAAGTACCCTATCAATTGTTTCAGGTGGCCATTTAAAACATGGAAGTCTTAATTTTGTGCTTATGAAATCACGCTGACACTTTTGAGGATCTAATTTGTCCATTTCCTCTCCTCCTCCTCCTCCTTACAGTCACATGCACTGGTGCCGTAACATCGTGTTGCTGAAGACCAATCAGGAGAGCTGGGGCTTCAGCATTGTGGGTGGCTATGAAGAAAGCCACGGACAGCAGCCCTTCTTCATCAAGACCATCGTGCCTGGTACACCCGCCCACTTCGACGGACGCCTCAAGTGAGTTGCTTCACATGGACGATGCTAGTTTCTAATAATAAACCTGAGTGAAAAAATAAGAGTCGTTACTATCTGTGTGGGTGAAATGGAAGAGAGGTGAAGGGTAGTGTAGGAGTAGTAAGGAGGGGGGTTATGTTTCTGTAAGCCTGCAATGTTATTTGATAAGGTATGGTATGTACTCCCTTTCAGGTTGAGGTCAATTCCAATTCAATTCCAGTCAATTCAGAAAGTAAACAAAATTTTCCTCATTTAAAGCTGCAATATGTAACGTTTTGGGCGATCCAACCAAATCAACATAGAAATGTAGTTATAGATCTGTTATTCGCATTGAAAGCAAGTCTAAGACACTGTAGCTCTGTTCTATATGCTTCCCGTTCTTAAGTTGCGTTTTTGCTTCTTTTACCTTCGGTTATGTACACCAGCTTCAAACAGCTGAAAATACCATCTTTTTTTATTGAAAATATATTGCACAGCAGTTTAGATGGTACAATGATTGCTTGTTTTGTCACATAAACTGAAATTAGGCGAACTATTACAATTTTTGCAACCAGGAAATGGCAGAGCGATTCTGCATATTGCACATTTAAAAGCACACGTCAATCTAAGTAACATAATACAAAAATCCCCACCACAATCCCTCTGTTTAAGCTAGAGATATGTGTTTTTGAATGGGCTGCGTCTCAATCCACCGTATCCGCCTGTCTGCATTGTGCACCTGTACAGCGGTGTTTGTCAGACCATGAGATATCCAAAAAATCGGTCTTCTCACGAAAACGTCTGTAGCGTCCGAACGGAATGGCCTAGAGGTTAAAAGCATTGAAGGGAGTTGGAATTTCAGTATACTTCCTGAATTGAAATGGAATTGACCCCAACCCTTCTCCTTTTTGTGCAGGCCTGCCTCTCCAAGGACAGGATTTAACAGAAATACCTGCTTTCACCATTAATTAAACTGCAGAGATGGAGCCAGCCTGGTATCCAGTGCACATAAGATGTGTGATTCTCCTGTAGAAGTCCATTGTACTGTATTTAGACCTTACTGCACAGCTGTTAGGAGACTGATTAGGGTGACGGGTAGGTCATTGTGTTACATGTATTGTGCCCATCTCTGCCCCATGTTTACTGACTGTCCCGTCCTCTGTGTTGTCTCCAGGTGTGGTGATGAGATTGTAGCTGTGAACGGAGCCACCACGGTGGGCATGAACAACTCATCCCTCATACCCATGCTCAAGCTGCAGAAGAATAAAGTTACACTGACTGTGGTGTCCTGGCCGGGGAGCCTGGTGTAGATACACACACACACACACACACACACCCTGCCCTGCTCAGCTCATGTCTCCACTGAGTCTCTTGTCATCTCTGCACACAACACCCTAGAATCTCATTGGTGACATTCTTGGAAGGTTTGTTGTATTGTTATTTTAACTAGATCTCTTCTGATGTGGATTGTAATATAGATTGTCAATTTGCACATTGCCCTAGCTGACTAGTGTGACTGAATGACACATTTCAGTTGGTTCACTGCTTTGATTATTGTTGTTGTTACTCAAAAGGGCAGGTGATTGTGAACAAATCGGGCTAATCAGGGTGGAAGATGAATTGACAATCAGTTAACTATATTTCAAGGTAAACTGGAAGCATCTTTACCGTTTTGGAATTATTGTTTTTACCCATTTGTTAATGATGATTTGGAAAAATGCTACTGGCCTATTTGCATTTTCCATAACTGGGATATATTTGTAGATCTCAAATTTCATGTGAAAAGGGCCTATTTTAGGCTATGAAATATATCCTTATAATTTCACAGTTAATGAAGAAAATGGATTTACTATACCAAATTGATTAGGAAAGGGTGACCGTTGACTATGTAGAAAGATGCCAGTCACATGTACCCATCCTCTCCAACACCTTTACCTTTTATTTTTGTACTATTTAGATTTTAACAGATACTGTTGTTTTATCCATATATAAGGACATTCTAGTGGCTTCTGGGTTTTATGAATGATTTAGTTCCTAACTGTACTGTAGTCATCTCTTCAATTTCTGTGCAATGCCTCATACCAAATGTCTTTGATTAATGTGGGTGCCTTGTACATGTTAAAGGACAGATCAAAGTTCAAACACTTGCCTTAATTACCACAACCAAAAATTGTTCTTTGTTCTTTAAGCTCCCACCTCTAGTTGTCTTACCAATGAGAAAGTGGAGGGGGGATCTGTTCAATGTTATCCAGCACATTGTAGTTCTAATGTTCACAGGAAGAGCCAGGAGGAGACCAGAGCTGCTGGCCTTAGTTGGAGCTTTAGATTAACTTCTACTGTTCTTTTCGGGGTGTCATAAAAACACTAGAGGCCTCTCTCATTGAATCCTGAGAATGTGATATGAAACTATACAGAGGGCTCCTATTTCAGTTAAGGGAAATATAGGCATTATATATTGTGTAATGGACCATCCCCAGTTTCGTAATGTTCTAAAACCTCAATAATATATTTGTGTTCTGTGTCTTTTTGTATTTTATGCATCATATTTACAAAGCACTTACAGCATCCCAGAAGAGCTTAACAATAACAGTATGGGATTGAATATGTTTTCAAGTCCAGCACTTAGAAAAACAAGTATATTCCTGCATGGCCATTCCTCCACAGGCCTGTGTTGTGCTATCCTCTCAATGGGACTTGCTTTACTATTGGTACCCTGGCCTCTGGCTGTACTGTGGCTGGGGGGGATATCAGTCATCTGGAGTGGCATGATGGGTAAGTGGGCCAGGCGTGTTGCCACAGGAGAACTTTAGGAAGAATGTAAATCAGGACGATGGAGTCGCAGAGCAAGCAGCACTGGACAGAGGACATTGGCTTTAAATCATCCCTGGCTCTCCAGCAAGGGTCAAGGCCTCAATTTCAGCTCAGTGAAAAATATAAGGAATGAAATGGTTGGTTGGAAACGGTTATATTAGTATCGTTATTGATCAATGAAAAATGTCTACTTGTTGCCTCTTGTTTTGTATCATTACTGCAACGTGGTAATGAAAACATTAGGAGTTATGGGTGTTTGCTGCAGAGGATGTTGAGAAAAAGCTGTTGTGCTAGAATAGAGACACCGGCAGAAACAGTTATTCCCTTAGTTCTTGAATTGCGATTGCATTTGCGTCCCTAGCCCTTGATCATGACTTATTTCCATTACATGACACATAAAAGTCATTGGACGAAGGTGTATTCTGTAGGAGGGAGTTGTTAAAAAGCCCCGACACTCATTCTGAACATTAACACGCATCGCTTGTGGTACGGTTTTGAAAGCATAAGAACAATTTTATATCAGCATTAAATAAGTAAATTAAACAAAAGGTTCAATTGATACACACCTTTTATAGGGTTAGTGTTAAAACACGGCCATATCTCCATGTTACAGTGTTTGTTTACCGAAGACAGAGGGACCACGTGCTAATTAGCTATCTAGCGTGCTCTGAACACCTGTGTGTAATCGAGTCACATTTAGATTTAGTTTTGGCTGCCAAAGCCCGTCTACCTCTGAAAATAACCAATAAGGTCTTTGGACCTTGAGGAGTAACGCTAGGCTCCTTAAGAGTACATCTTGGGCTATTGCGTCCTTTGTCTTTTCAACCATGAAAAACACTTTAAAATGACAAAAACGTATATTTATATAAGTTTGATTATATTGAACTGTTTTTCAATGATAAAACATAATGCAAGTATTTAATATATTCTATAGATCAATAAAAACAGAAGGCTATTAATTCTAATATGTATGTCCTTCAGTGTTATGTCATTGGTGTTAGCGCCTTGAAAGTCACTCATTACAAGGACCTTGAGCATTCCCTCCAGTGGCAAACTGTAATCGGGGGAGGGGTCTATAAAAACAATTATTAGCTAATCACACCCTTTCAGTATGTCATACATTTGAGGACTCTAAATCCAGTGTCACTTGGTGTTAGTCAATTTAAATGAAGGGAAATGACATTGTGTGCTAAATTATTAATCATATCACTTTAGTAAATTATTTTTAAAGGGTTAATTACCTTAGATTTGAGCATCTGTTGCCTCCATTTAAGAACATCCTTAATCACCTAAAATGTATAATTGGTGTTACTACTCCTACTGGTGGTACAATGTTATTATAATGGTAAAAATTAATTAAAGTCATTAAGCTGGCCTATTAGTTGATTTAGAATGGTTAGATTTCCCAAATACATTTAAATAAAAAAAAGCATTTCCAAATGCCAACGCAACTCAAGAACGACCCAAAACCTAAAACGCAATCGTTTGAGTTTAGGCCATCATGCTTGGTTAGATGATGTCGCTGGACCATAGCAGAATACATCTATTTGCCCACAAGTAATGTGATACATTTGTTACATAATGATGTGATTGCAAGTACACTCAATTAACTTCAACACTCAATATGTGATACTTTCAAAGCATTGAAATGATGTTTGCGGGGGAATATTGGCCCTTGCTTCTTCTTCTCATACTGCGATCAGGAAATTTGGAAATGTAGCTTTAAGGGTCAGATTTTATTCAAAAAGACAATTTAGCAGAGACATGGCATGAATACAAAATGGTTAGACCTGCTGTACACTACTACACACTCATAGCTCATCTCCTCTCTTGGTGTGTCAGTCTGCCCTCTGGAGGACGGAGGAAGAGACCCAGCCACCCATCTCCACCTCTCTGCATTGTCACAAAATGTCTAAACTAAATCCCCCCAATTGATTGTATATGATCTCTGATGGTAATATTAGGCTTTTGGAAAGGGCACTACAAGTCACACAACCCAAAGTGTGGTACTCCATTAGATTGGAGGGGTGCTTGACACATTAGGTGTAGTGAAGTGAAGAAAGGCAACCTCTCTTGATCCACTACCCCTCAAACTCAACTCGGACCTCGAAGCCAGTTCCACTGCATTTTTTCATTGTTCTCCTGTAATTAGGGACTGATTTAGACCTGGGACACCAGGTGTGTGCAATTAATTGTCAGGTAGAACAGAAAACCAGCAGGCTCCGGACCTCGTAGTGTAAGAGTTTAGTACCCCTACTCTAGACCTTCTTTCCTCATCCCAACTCCAACGGGACAATGTGAGCAATAAATCCAAGAACAAAGGGGTCTATAAAACAACCCTCTACTCATTACAATGAAGCCCACCACTCCAGTGTATGTATGGGGGTTGTGATATAGTAACCTATTTGATTTTGGCCACAAACTCAGGGGCCACAGTTCCATGTCGTGAAAGTGCTAGCTATTTATGGTAATAGTATTCCAGAGTTTTACAAATGTGTCAAGTAATTACAGGCCATCTTGTTAAGTTAACGATTCAACACCTTGTTAAACATGACAAATAGCCAGGTATCAGTAGCAGGCTCTGGCCAAAGACATTACCACGTCAATTAAAATGACCTGTATAACTTAGATGATACTGAGTAATTTACCATATGGCAGTAAGGTAAGCATGTCAACAGTTAATGTCAGCTTGTGGTTTTCAGTTGCACAGATGGACAAACTTAAAGACTCAAAGATTCTAAATCAACCATTTATTTGAGCTTTCCATAGGGATTGAGTTGTCATGACAAACATTTACAAGTACTCTGTAACAGGGCCAATACTGGGAGGAGGGTCAGGGCTCTCCACAATTCGAGTGAGCAGATGTCAGTCTTCACAACCACACCCCTTCTCTGACTGCAGTTCATCTACCATTCCAGAGGCACTATAATGCAGCAAAACTCTCAGCTACAAGTGAAGGAGACAACTAACTCTGGACAAAATGAATAACAAAGGAAACATTTATCTCAATATGTCATGTACTGTAGGCTGTACGTGGTTTTTAACAACTAACACAAAGACAAAACATCGTATAGGAAAATACAAAACTAGAAAATGAACACAAAGACAAAGTTGCAATAAAAAGTTTGACAAAAAACAAGAGACATGGAGGTGCCAAGTTGGAGTCTGTTTCCAACAGTACATCATAAAGACAAGTAGCCATCTCACGTTGAAATGGATGACACTTTTGTTTTTGTTTTTTACTTCTCCTTCTTAGTTGGCAAAATCACACAAATAACATGCATCACTAGTGTCATTGTAAAATTATTAAAAACCTCAGTTTGACCATCCTCTGAAATCCTGACATTGATGAGCTCAAGTGCAATTTTCAATCCTAACTCTGGCATCACATACATTGTAAATTATATGGCTTACTAGGTAAACAGGTCCATATAAACTGGAAAGAGACATCTTTCATAAACAAAACTATGGTGCAGCATTATCTTGGCAAAACAAATCAAAGATCTAATCAACAATGTAAACAACAGCATACCACTGTAGGCCTACAGTTTATTATAACATATTTACAGGTTCGGTTTTTTAAGTTCCCCTGTACAGAGGGTCATTTCCGAAATGAATAAAAAAAACATGATGCTGACTTAGATCGTATGTTTGGCAAATTCAAGCATCCCATCTACTTTTTGTTACAAAGACAAATTGATTTGAGGAAAGTAACTCCAATAACCAGCATTTGAACTTCCTGAGCTACAAAATGCTTGTCTCCTCCTGTCTTATATATAAAATGGTTTGCGGGCCGCATTCGCTCTTCACCGAGGTCGGGATGGTCGCACTTAAAATGTATTATATTTTCTTGCCGTCAAAATCTGCAAAAAATAGTTTCAATGCTCTCTGACTGTCTAGCTTTCGTTTCGATGACTGTTAGAAAGCTGGACAGAGTGAAGAGACTATAAATGTAGGTCCATTATCATTTCTACAGTTTCGATTTGTTTTTCCTCATTTCAAATGTCCCAAAAATGATAATTCCAACAATGTATTTTTTTTTACCACCCGCGGGCCGGATTGAATGGGCTCCGGCCCGCGGGTCGTATGTTTGACACCCCTGCTCTAGGAGCTGTCACATTTTTTTCCAAAGCTATAATGGGCTCAATTGATGATGGCTCTTAGGGCTAAATGCACTTTTCAACAGTGTTATTTTTTCAATCACTAGTTGTCATATACGTAACAAAAACAAAGTATTAGTGTGCAACAAAGGGAGCATTTTTTTTACTTCGTCAGGAAATGTGCAAAATCTGCTCTAAAGCAAAGTGACAGTGTTGCAATTTCTAATGTACAAGGTAGTGGGAGATGTAAGGGACATCTCGAGACACCGGTGCAGACCCTCATTCCAACATTTATACAAGGCACTAAGGATAGGAGTCAAGGGCCACACTGCAGGTCTCCCAACAGCCTCCTCAGCTCAGTCCGGTCGGAATATAGGATATTTGGGTAAGAATTCTATAAGAATTACCTGTGGAGAGAGAAGTTATTTTATTTCATTTTACACTTTTCTTTCAGCATTGAATATTTCCAGTAGGCACTGTTCTATGGCTTCATGCCCATATATTTAGGCTCTGTTGTGATTTGAGTTTGTAACACTCAATAAATTGGCAAGAATCATATTCTGTTTTAGGGGAGCATGAATGCGTTATACTTACGTATTCCATCATATTGCTACTTTCACATTTCCTTTTGCTGAGTTTCCAGTGCAGGCCCAGCTAAAGAGAAGAGGTGAAAGTGAGGACAGACATAGCACCGCACACACACGCACAGACACCCACATCCCGTCTGGTTAGCAAATCTGAGTGTGAGGGGAATTTAGGAACGCTTCAAACCATGTCTGGTTGGGGTCAGGTAGTGGCCAGACACCCTGAAGAGCTTCCATTATTATTCTCAGTTACTAGCTGTCACTCATTGTTCCCAGACAAAACTAAATTAACATGGCTTTTACTGCTGACCTTTAGGTCTGGTCAGCCCCTGTCCACTAGATCACAGATCAGACAAAAATAGCTTTGAGGTAAATTCGTTTTTAAGGGTTAAAGTTTACATAATGAGTTAAAGACCATTATCCATCAGAAACCTGCTACTTTAACATCGCTCAACCCTTCACAACTGACATAACTTGGTCTTTCAGACAGGTGCTAATATGCAATTTGTTCTTACCTTGTGATATAATTGGTTGTTTTCCCATTCTAACAACTTCTGAATAGATATTCTCGCCTGTTGGGAAAAGAGCACATATGCACATGCAATATTCAAATATTTTCTAGTAATGACCTCGACTTCACACTCTTTTACAAATGACAACCGCAACCTCAGTATTATGACAAAGATCCATTCGTGGACTGAACTCCTACTTTTACCAGCTTGTAATTTCCACTTTGTTGTCAATAACACTGGGTTGGGACACCACCTTTCAGTGTTGTACCCTTCAGCTGGACTGGCCTCCAGTGGTGCAATGTATCATTTTTATACACAGACCCTAATTGCACACAGGTTCCCCGCTTAAGACCAATACGGTTGATTGCTAAACTAGTCCATGAGTAATGAGTGGACGTGCTGATTTAGGTAGAGTGGGACTGTGCAGCACACATCACGCGAGAGCTGACTGAGACTTACTCTCTTGTTGAGGCATATAACGGGCCACAGACTGAAGCCCACCGTACAGCAACAGCACAGGCAGCCGCAAAGAAGCCACTTCACATTGACAGGCAACGTCTTCTTCAAGCAAGCGTTCACTCTGCTGATGCTGGTTTTAAACTCCTCTGGAGCCACCTGGAAAAGAAGGGGGAGAAGGGAGGAAGAAATGGACAGGAAGTCAGAGAGAGGAAAGAATGTGGTTGTAATTTATGTAGCTTTTACTTTATTATTGGTAATTCTCTCTCTGTGACAAATCAGATTCTTAATTATTATCAAACATTTTGCGCTTAAAATAGTTTTTCATCTGCAGCAGTAAGCAAAAACAAACATCTGAAAGGGAAAGTATGGGAACTGCAACCATTCCCTTCCTCTAGTCTAGTGTACTGACTGAAGTGAAAAATGGCACCAATTGTTTAAAGAAAAACCTGTACTGTAGTCAGTAGAATCAAAGAGGCTTAGAAAACAAACAGGTGGCCTAGATATTTGGAGATGCTTTCCAGAGATCAGATGAGATCTCTCACTAGTACGGCTGTAACTTGCTAACCAAGCTCTTGTCTATTCACGGCAGAGAGGGACTAAAGGGAGAGATAAGCTCAGTGCCTGTGGCAGTGGCCGTCCAAACAACATGAATGGATGCTCATTCCTCTCTGGGTCTGTACGCCATAAAACCGGGGTCGTAATATTTTATGACAGGATGCAAAGGTCTCTTTGCAAACAGCAAAAGACCTTAGAATAAGGGCCTGCTGATCTGCACCCTTCAATCATCATAATTGTGACCTCTTCCATCACATCACAATACTGGAGGGACTTTTTATTGCCCTGCACTTCCCTCGGCCTGCTCTTACCCCTTCAGCCTTTTTGTGTTGCAGCGTCCGACCCAGGAAGCTGCCCTTTCTTGTGTATGGCACAGTCTTTATTCCATTATTTTATCACCTGGAGCTGTGTCCTCCCAAACACTGGGCCCCTGACCAACTGGGCTCCAAAGACAGCTTACTCATTGACAGAGCTTCACTTCAGCTTTGGACGCACTGTGGTGTGTTGCTTGAAATGCATCAGCATCAGATAGAAGCCACTCAAGAGACTTGAAAGAGGTAATTCAGGGATGGTCTGATTTGTCAAAGGGCAAATAGAACAATAGAGCCACCATAATAGCTTAAATTGCTTGATTCACACACCAGTTTAAATCAGTTGGAAAGCCTAGCACAAGACATTGCTTTGGTAAAGTGCATAAGAAGATACTAATGAATTGGGCTACTGTACCTTTCCCGTGAGAACTGAGGGAAACTCGGTGTCAAATTTGTTGCTCAATCCAAACCTGTCAAAAAGAAAAATACAAATGGTAAATTAATGAAAAACGTTCCATTGAACATGTATAAAGTACTTCCCCATGACTGTGGGCTGTCATAAGGGAAACCTAGCAATGTTTTTTTATGGGGATGGAATTAGACACTTTGTACCCTCAACAAATAAATACCTATAAAAATGTAGACCTTATGCCTAACACTTTACAATGTCTACAGACAGCAGAAATAAACAAATGAATGTCCTGAATAACCTGTCATTTGTTTCATTATGTGAATAGCTTCCCCTGTCGAGACAATTCAATTGGATGACAAGGATACATCATATGAATAATGCAGTTGTGGACACTAGAGGAAGTATATGTAACTATTATTATGTCATCATTTGGAAAGGTAATAGGTGTTGTGTCCATTGCTGGTAAGCAGAGAACTATAAACCAGTAAACAGACTGTTAGGCTACGGATGGTAGCTAGCAAACTTGCTTGAAGTAATATGCTTGATTCATCACCACCATTTGAATAAGTCAGCTGCTGTCAAAATATTCACTACAGTAGCTAGCTATAGCTACTTATTGAATGTCATGCAATTAATGTTAGTTTGCTGGCTTGTCATTTTTGTTATAGCAGATGCCTTCTCATGTCAGGCTAGTTAGCAGGAAACCAGTGTTGCTAACGTTAGCTAGCTAGTAAACTATAAAGCAGGAATAGCAGGTACGCAATAGATAACCCTAGCCTCGTCAATGAAGGCAAAGGTAACAGTTTTGTCCTACGATAGGACCAGACAGCTAGCTGACCGTTATTGCCACTGCCTAGCTAGTTAGTTGTACTTCATATTTCATTGTTGTTAGCAGGCTAGCTAGCTAGCAAGCTAGTTTATGAGGCAGGACAACATAACGGATTATGATGACAGCGCTAACAGTAGCATTGAATTGCTTACACAGTGATGTGCCCGGCCCCTCGCATAATCACAGGTTCTGGGCAATATCTTACAAGGTGTTCTTCACTCACTACACGTTCATCTTCCTCGTCTAACTCATAGATCGTATCAAAGTCCGCCATGTTCGGTTGTAAGAGGCTCATGACATCAACAAGCTATGTTCATGGTGCTTTCAAGACAACTGGGAACTCGGGAAAAAAATCTAGGTAAAACATGAACCCAGAGATCTTCAGGTTGGAAAGTCAGAGCTCTATAAAGATGCCCGAGTTTCCGACTTGGAATTCAAAATTGATTGACCGTTCAAAACGATTTTTTCCAGTCAAAGCTAGTTTTTTTCCCCTAGTTTTTTTCCCCGAGTTCCCAGTTGTCATGAAGGCACTGAAGTCAGAGATTTCTGACTTCCCAGTTCCTCGTTGTTTTGAACGCAGCATGCGCACAAACAGCCTCGGAAGCTCTCAGTTGGAGTGCTGTAAATCTGTGTGCAAAAGTGAGAGATATAATGTAATATCAGATAAAGTTATTATTTGGAAGAATACGATAAAATAGGCTTCCCTAGCTAATACATTACACAGCTATAACTGTAGGCTACACACTCAATTGTTTATAGTATTTCATGGAAATTGATTATTGCCCCTGTAACGTATAGGTTTATTCTCTGATTGAGGGTTCATTTACCCATATTCGATGAAGGATTAGGGCCTACAAGTCATCATCCAAGTGTCATACAACAATAATCCACAATTAGTTTATGAAAATTCACATTTTGCCTTTTGGCCTAGGCTACAATGTCTCCAACACCTTCTTACCAATTTATAAAGGTTTTTGTGTTTTCTGAAGAAAAACCATAATGCCTAGAGAGTAGCCTGTAAAATACTGGATTTGTCTTTGTGGACGACTACATTTACCTCTGTCCAACAGGTTTGTTGAGGTTGTGCAGCACTTCTATACAGATCTCTTGCAAGTTTTTGGAATAGGCCTAGGCTATGCTATGAGGATGTTAATGTTTAATGACAGTCTTGGGTGACCTTTTTACAGGTTCATGATTGTAATCTATCCAATCTATGCAGCCCATTCCGGCCCGTAGACCAGCCCATCCCGGCCCGATTACGTTGAACCGACATGGAATAGACGTAGAATTGACGTCTGTGCCCAGTGGGTAGTCTATATTCCATCATAATGGCTCAAAGGTCAACATGAATTGAGAAGACAGTTTGACACACATCAACACATCAACAATCAAATATTGCGTTTGACACGTGCTGGGCTGACAGAATCCCATCCTAATAGTTTGAAAACGAAATAGAAGGTTGATAAACTGATCTAATTTTGTTTGTGGTTCTAGGTATCAAATAATAAGAGCAATGAAGTGTGTTTGAAAACAGTATGCACACACAGTCTAGTTATTTTGCAAAAGTGAGCTATCCTTTTCCAGTCAATGAAATAAGGAGAAAAAGGTAACGTTAAAACACATTTTATTTACATTTTGAACATTGCCATCAAACAAACGTTCTACCCGTATCACTCTTAAAACCTGATTCACTTGTCCCTGTAGAAAAAAGTTACGGAAGTGTGCTTTGCGATCAAATTGGAGCAGAAAATGCATAGATTTTGTCAAGCCATTATAGAAGCTCCAAATGAATAATATCCCTTTTCCGTCCAGATAAACTTCAAATAAAATGTACCTGATTTTTTTTATTTATTTACAAACACTTATACACTTCATTACATATTCTACAGAAAATTATATTTATATCTCAATAACTCAGACACAAATAAACAATTTAAGCATTACATGTCTGAAACATATGTTGATTTTTGTACGTTTTTTTATTTTTATTATTAGAACTATTCTATAAAAACAATATTTCAAGAGCCTCCAGCATTTCGTTGCAATTATAAATCATCTTGTTTCTCGAAATATCCTAATCCACAACATGTGCTTCAGGACGTTTGAATAATCCATTGGGATCCAAGTCTTGAGGAACTGTCCTTTCAGCGTGTTGGAGTGCTCAGTTATGTTGGATGGTCTAAATTCGATTCTACTGAGTGACAGTAGCTTGCTGTATGTTCCTAATAGATGGCATGGTGTTCCTTCCGGGGGGTGGGTAGAGAGAGCCGTGAATATCCGACGGACTGAGTGAAGCTGGTATCCGCAGAGGACTCACTGAACCGGGGTCACTGTGCACTGATCCTCCGCTGCAATCAGATCCCATTTTCTTTTTGATTAATTTCCTCTCCTTGGCTCTGCGATTTTGAAACCAGATCTTCACCTGTAAATGTAAAATAAAAACTTGTCAAAATGGCTATTCGTTATCATTTGATTTGTCAAGTCTAGGGCCCTAATGCTCTATCAATTAATTGGTTTACCTGTCGTTCTGAAAGGCCAAGGTTCCCCGCAAGTTCTGACTTTCTTCTGATAGTGATGTAACGATTAAAATGGAATTCCTTCTCCAGTTCCAGTCTCTGGTGATCGGTGTAAACCACTCTGTATTTCTCCTTCGTTCTTGTTTTGCCTGAAATTGTGAGAAATTCAGAGAATTCAATAGGCTATGCTAATTTTAAAATATCCGTCACAATGAACAACGAATATGATGCAAAGCAACGATGCAATTTCATGGTATTCGAATGATTGATAAATACAGGGGGCAATAGGCTATTTAAACTCTAAAGTGAAATCTTTCGAGTTTTAAATTCCCCTTTAAATTAGTAATTTTGAGTATTTATAGCAAGTAATACTAGAGAGGTAGGATAATCAACAGGCTACTTATCAAAACGCATATTAAACTTGATGCTTCACTTATCTAATAACTCTCTAAATGTGTATGAAACGTCTTTAGGCTCTATCAACTGAAGTGGTGACTATCGTGTTAATCTAGATTGTGTTGCTTTGTTGGTAGCTATGCTAATCGAGCCACTGGTCTTCTTTTGATGTCACTTTTTGAACAAACTGCAGAACAAAGAGTCTCAGAGATATTAGCTAAACTCCATTGATGTGTTAAGAGGCAACACACGACACATAAAGGACTTACAAGGCAGACATTTCTCTAGCTCGGATCGGGTTGCTCTTGTTGATAAACCATAAACACGTCGGCACCTTTTATTAGGTAGAAAATAATATTAGTCGTTTTGAACAACATTGAAACATTTTGATATCCATAGTTATAGCCTAGGTCATGCTTGATAAGTTTTACAGGGCCAGAGAGAGCCTCCTAGAATTAATTTTTTTAAACACATGATAACACATTTGATTTGCCTAATAAGAAAAATGGGGGGCTATAAACGAAATGTACGGGTTAATTGAGGCTTATAAATTACTGTGGCTTAATTGATAACTATTGTCCACAGTGAACGAATTCTATTTTTTTTTTTACACATTTCTAGACAATTAAGAAATGTTGTGGTTTATTGCCCAGTTATAAAGCTTTGTATATATTCGTCAAAGACCTTTATTTGCTGTGAAAAACGTCACCTTTTCCGGCAATATAACTGGAAGAATGGGAGCGGAGGAAGACACTTTGGTGCATATCAAAGTAAAACGAGGTGTTGAAAGGGGCCGCCACCTGAATATGACGGATAACCCTCAAAACCTGAGACAATGTAGCAGGAAAAGTAGACCTCGCATCTAGTCGACGGGAGTAGAGAAATTAGCATTACAAGTAGCGTCTGGCGCTCTTTCTTGACACGTTCATCGTTTCCTCCACAAGGCTATAGGCCTGTATCAGAAAATAACTAAGATGTTTTAATTAATATCATACTTTATCAGACCATTATCGCGATGGTAGACCTACAGTTGCATTGTCAATAATGAATTTGATACGTTCGATCTAGTTCCTATCCTTTTCCTATTTTCTCTTCTGTTTTGAGTCTGGTGCAATTTACAATTTAGTGCCTTGAAGTTGCATCTTACATGTTTCAAAATTAGCCTAACACCAAACTGAATTAACAATTTCCAAACATTTCACATGCTACTGTGTAATTTTGGTGACATCTAATTTAAAACATGATTAGATGATTCGTTTGAGACCACGAACAGTTACAGATAAAAGGAATGTCATGTCAGTGCTTCCTATTCGTTACGAATATCACCTCAAATTTACCCAAATGTACTCATTACGTATTATGCATAAAGTTATTCGCTTTTACAGTGAGATGTATCATTAAATTATGCAATTATTGTTTATATTGTATCAATTCTCTATATACTACCTGTTGCACAAGTTTATGAGCCAACACCAGCAGTTTTCACAGCACAATTACGCAAGAGAAAATACAACAATTCCGGCTCTTCTTAGGACAATATGAATATGTAGTTTGGCATGAGTTGAGGCTGTGCTCATTGCACGAATGATTTTAACAGTGGCATGCATGTCGAGGCACAATATAGTTGCTTGTGACCTTTCTCACCGGTAGAAGATGATTGTACCGTTTTGCTCATCCACTGGTAAGAAGAATTGTGCCTTTCTCTATCCGGGGAAACTTGAGCAACAGAAATATTATCTGGAGGTGGTTGCAATACTGCTGACCCTGGCGCGTGCATGGGATTGTATTCAGGTGAGCAATAGGAAACTTGTCCCGGCGAGGAGGTGTTCATGGGCGTAGGAATAGTGTTAGGAGGCCCCAGACTATAGGCGCCCCAGTCCTCCCTCGGTGCGACATAAGGAGCTCCCCAAGCCCCCGAAGACTGTGCGTGAGTATCCATGTTTGGCACATGATGGTATCCAGTAAAGTCGGAATATTGTGGCGTGGAAACAAAGTTCTGTGGTGGGATGTTGATGCCCGATCGTCTTACAGGTCCTTGGTGATACATGCTGCCTTCTTTATCCAAGAGGTATCCCACATACATGATTTGAAAAAAAAGTGAAAAAAGTGACTTTCAAGTCGACATAGTTGCCCTGCAACGTCTGTATATCTAAAAAAAACAATCCTTATGCTGTGGTTCTGTTGTGTGTAGTCCAATGGTGATCCCCAAAATGAAATGCGAACTAGTTCCTGACGTGATACTGTCTCACATGATGTGGCGCTGTTGACAAGGTGGTGGTGCTAAAGGTATATTATGGTCTTCCTTCCTGACGTCAGACGAGTCTTCAAACCCCAACGATTTGCATTCAAATGAAGAGTCAATAATGCTGCCAAACCCACTGTCCCCTAGCACATTTTTTTACGCATCACCCCAAAGAGCAAACCCTGCACTTCAACTCTGAAATATTGGCGGCATGCATCAAAATATAATTGCAAAATTGAACTGCAACTTCACCAACAAACAATATGCTTAAATTAATATGCTCCTGATCACGTTTGGCCTTACACCTATCTCTTAGGCCTATGCGTAATTGAAGTGTGCTTGCAACATATTTTATATTTTCAGCATTAGTATTTATTTAAGCCTACTGAAGCTGCATACATTATTCCTTAGAAAGTAAGATGTGATAGCCTGGGCTTAATTTTAATACAGGGCTATTACTGTGCTATAATAAGCTATAATTGTAGGCTATTAATGATATAAAGTGCAATTGTGGATGTCAACTTCTTGATTGTGTTATTGTCATTTTGTTATGTGTCAGCGAATAATAAAAGACAGCATTAAACAGTTACAGCGCTGTCAGCGCATGCACGAGATGGTCACACTCTTCTCCTTTCGTTGAATAATGTCTTTGGTAACTCAACGTCTATCACGCAACGTCTCCCATGTCCCCAGCCTCGTTTCACACCTTCAGAAGCCGATCATATTTGATAAAGCTATTAACTTACAAAGGAGGTGAAGCTAAGTATGATGAGACTTTCTCCTGTAGCAAGGCGAACTATTCACATTCCTTCTAGTTCGCACTTCAACACTTCAAGGTCGCACTTCACAGCTAATTCCGGTTTAAAGGAACATGAAGTATCACCTGACACCCGCTCAACGACAATGTGGTCTCGCGCCTGTGCGTGCCTCAGTATTTGGCATGATCTTGGTTGTTATCCATCCCTCTTTTGCATAAGAGATTCCATCATACATCTCAAATTAATTGCAATATCTACCATAAAACAAATCAACACAAATCGAATTACAATTGTCAAACGTAGGCCTAGTCCCAGGCCTACTAATAACACACGTACCTTGGCCTACTAGGCATGCAAATATGTATATATTTTAAATAATGTATTGTTTTTATATTTGGTGGCTGATAAGTGTTTTCACAAGAGACAGTTGGAATCGGCTAGCATCAAATAACCCTGATGGAGATAAAGGTTTAATTGAATTGCATTTATTTGGGTAACAGACATATACAACAAAATATACAATGTGGACCCAGAGGATAGCACTTCAAAGTATTCATTAAAACACGTCTTGTTTCCAAAGTGGTCCTCGATGGTACAAAACAACAACACATATAATGATTAAAAGGCAAGACAAAATTACAAACAGCCACATTACATTCATTTATATTGACATCCTAAAAAGTGGCACATTTCCCTAACCTTATAAAAACAAGCTATTTATTGCATCATCCCTGCTGCCCTATCTTTGTCCTCAAGTGTGCTTTTTTCTGTTCAAAGTATGCAAAGTGTGGAAACAAATAGAGATCTGTCCATTTATGTGTACTGCATTTAACAGGCACATTATTTCATATTTTAAAGTGAAGTATGGCATCTGAATCTCATTGACCATACACTAAACAGGCAAAAAATAACAATAAAAACAAAGTTAAGCTCTGACCATACATTAATACAGGTCAGGTGAATTGACAGACTGTAAGCAAGAAATTGCTTATTTCCTCAGGCCTGGGTGGAAGGATATTTTTGCTGAGATAATTGATGACCACTGCTCTCTTGTGGATGGATACAGAACTCCCATCAGTGGCCAACCAGAGGTGAAATCCATCCCTAACAACTGTCATGTAGTCCCCTCAAGAGGGCACCATCTACCAGAGAAAGAGAAACTGTGCACCATGGAGTATGTTTGTGCTCAAGACACTGATGCCTTCAGCAAAGGCACTTATCGAGAGCCATTTACAGTTCTGAAGTGCTGAGTGTATATTACAAAGCAACGTTAATTGCTTTACAGTAGGCCTATATGGTCTACAAGTTCTCCCAGAGCAGAATGGCAAAAATCATATTAATTACATTAAATAATATAACATATTTTTTTCCTTACTGATACCAACTCATCAGCTGATATCCCTCTGTATGGACCTTGATAAGTGCATTCCATAGGTTTGTACAATGCGTAATGTGTTAGAGTTACGTCTACATTTTTGGGGCACTTTTATGTATGTTTTTATGTATGGAGTTTAGTTATAAATACATGTAAATAGAATCTTCATACAATGGTGATAATTACTGAACAGATAGATGTACAGTGTAGTTTGTGCTGCTCACTGTGACAACTGCTTGTCAGTGATTGCCCTCTGCTGGTGACAGAGTGAACCCCTCTTTATACATTAATTCCTCTCTCTCAGTAAACCCAAAATCATTATGGCTATTTAACATATATGGTAATGTCGTCTCAAAAGCCAACAATTCCATAGGTCCAATGAATCCATATCTCTCTCTCAATTCAACTCAATTTAAATTTAAATTCAATTTCAATTTAAGGGCTTTATTGGCATGGGAAACATATGTTTACATTGCCAAAGCAAGTGAAATAGATAATAATCAAAAGTGAAATGAACAATAAAAGATTAACAGTAAACATTACACTCACAAAAGTTCCAAAATAATATTATGTCTATATACAGTGTTATAATGATGTGCAAATAGTTAAAGTACAAAAATGAAAATAAATACACATAAATATAGGTTGTATTTACAATGGTGTTTGTTCTTCACTGGTTGCCCTTTTCTCGTGGCAACAGGTCACAAATCTTGCTGCTGTGATTGCACACTGTGGTATTTCACCCAATAGATATGGGAGTTTATCCAAATTGGATTTGTTTTCGAATTCTTTGTGGGTCTGTGTAATCTGAGGGAAGTATGTGTCTCTAATATGGTCATACATTTGGCAGGAAGTTAAGAAGTGCAGCTCAGTTTCCACCTCATTTTGTGGGCAGTGTGCACATAGCCTGTCTTCTCTTGAGAGCCAGGTCTGCCTTCGGTGGCCTTTCTCAATAGCAAGGCTATGCTCACTGAGTCTTTGCATAGTCAAAGATTTCCTTAATTTTGGGTCAGTCACAGTGGTCAGGTATTCTGCCACTGTGTACTCTCTGTTTAGGGCCAAATATAATTCTAGTTTGCTCAGTTTTTTTGTAAATTCTTTCCAATGTGTCAAGTAATTATCTTTTTGTTTTCTCATGATTTGGTTGGGTCTAATTGTGTTGCTGTCCTGGTGCTCTGTGGGGTCTGTTTGTGTTTGTGAACAGAGCCACAGGACTAGCTTGCTTAGGGGTCTCTTCTCCAGGTTCATCTCTCTGAAGGTGATGGCTTTGTTATGGAAGGTTTGGGAATCGCTTCCTTTTAGGTGGTTGTAGAATTTAACGGCTCTTTTCTGGATTTTGATAATTAGCGGGTATTGGCCTAATTCTGCTCTGCATGCATTATTTGATGTTTTACGTTGGACACGGAGGATATTTTTGCCTAATTCTGCATGCTGAGTCTCAATATGGTGTTTGTCCCATTTTGTGAATTCTTGGTTGGTGAGCGGACCCCAGACCTCACAACCATGAAGGGCAATGGGTTATATAACTGATTCAAGTATTTTTAGCCAGATCCTAATTGGTATGTAGAATTTTATGTTCATTTTGATGGCATAGAAGGCCCTTCTTGCCTTGTCTCTCAGATCGTTCACAGCTTTGTGGAAGTTACCTGTGGCACTGGTGTTTAGACCGAGCTATGTATAGTTTTTTGTGTGCTCTAGGGCAACAGTGTCTAGATGGAATTTGTATTTGTGGTCCTGGCAACTGGACCTTTTTTGGAACACCATTATTTTGGTCTTACTGAGATTTACTGTCAGGGCCCAGGTCTGACAGAATCTGTGCAGAAGATCTAGGTGCTGCTGTAGGCCCTCCTTGGTTGGGGACAGAAGCACCATATCATCAGCAAACAGTAGACATTTGACTTCAGATTCTAGTAGGGTGAGGCCAGGTGCTGCAGACTGTTCTAGTGCCCTCTCCAATTCGTTGATATATACAGTTGAAGTCGGAAGTTTACATACACCTTAGCCAAATACAAACTCAGTTTTTGACAAATCTTGACATTTAATCCTAGTAAAAATTCCCTGTTTTAGGTCAGTTAGGATCACCACTTTATTTTAAGAATGTGAAATGTCAGAATAATAGTAGAGAGAATGATTTATTTCAGCTTTTATTTATTTCATCACATTCCCAGTAGGTCAGAAATTTACATAAAATGAATTAGTCTTTGGTAGCATTGCCTTTAAATTGATTAACTTGGGTCAAACGTTTCGGGTAGCCTTCCACAAGCTTCCCACAATAAGTTGGGTGAATTTTGGCCCATTCCTCCTGACAGAGCTGGTGTAACTGAGTCAGGTTTGTAGGCCTCCTTGCTCGCACACGCTTTTTCAGTTCTGCCCACACATTTTCTATAGGATTAAGGTCAGGGCTTTGTGATGGCCACTCCAATACCTTGACTTTGTTGTCCTTAAGCCATTTTGCCACAACTTTGGAAGTATGCTTGGGGTCATTGTCCATTTGGAAGACCCATTTGCGACCCAGCTTTAACTTCCTGACTGATGTCTTGAGATGTCATTATGGCCAAACAGTTCTATTTTTGTTTCATCAGACCAGTGGACATTTCTCCAGAAAGTATGATCTTTGTCCCCATGTGCAGTTGCAAACCGTAGTCTGTCTTTTTTATGGCGGTTTTGGAGCAGTGGCTTCTTCCTTACTGAGCGGCCTTTCAGGTTATGTCGATATAGGACTCGTTTTACTGTGGATATAGATACTTTTGTACCTGTTTCCTCCAGCATCTTCACAAGGTCCTGATGGAGTGCTGCATCAGATGACCTGGTCTCCACAATCCCTCGACCTCAACCCAATTGAGATGGTTTGGGATGAGTCGGACGGCAGATTTAAGGAAAAGCAGCCAACAAGTGCTAAGCATATGTGGGAACTCCTTCAAGACTGTTGGAAAAGCATTCCAGGTGAAGCTGGTTGAGAGAATGTCAAGAGTGTGCAAAGCTGTCATCAAGGCAAAGGGTGGCTATTTGAAGAATCTCAAATATAAAATATATTTTGATTTGTTTAACACTTTTTTGGTTACTACATGATTCCATATGTGTTATTTCATAGTTTTGATGTTTTCCCTAGTATTCTACAATGTAGAAAATAGTAAAAATAAAGAAAAACCCTTGAATGAGTAGGTGTGTCCAAACTTTTGACTGGTACTGAATATAAATATATATATATACACTACCGTTCAAAAGTTTGGGGTCACTTAGACATTTCCTTATTTTTTAAAGCAATTTTTCTGTCCATTAAAAGAACATCAAATTGATCGGAAATACAGTGTAGACATTGTTAATGTTGTAAATTGCTATTGTAGCTCGAAACGGCTGATTTTTAATGGAATATCTACATAGGCGTACAGAGGCCCATTATCAGCAACCATCAGTCCTGTGTTCCAATGGCACGTTATGTTTGCTAATCCAAGTTTATCATTTTAAAAGGCTAATTGATCATTAGAAAACCCATTTGCAATTATGTTAGCACAGCTGAAAACTGTTGTGTTGATTAAAGAAGCAATAAAACTGGCTTTCTTGAGACTAGTTGAGTATCTGGAGCATCAGCAATTGTGGGTTCGATTACAGGCTCAAAATGGCCAGAATCAAATAGCTTTCTTCTGAAACTCGTCAGTCTATTCGTGTTCTGAGAAATGAAAGCTATTCCATGCGAGAAATTGCCAAGTAACTGAAGATCTCGTACAACGCTGTGTACTACTCCCTTCACAGAACTGCGCAAACTGGCTCTAACCAGAATAGAAAGAGGAGTGGGAGGCCCTGGTGCACAAATGAGCAAGAGGACAAATACATTAGAGTGTCTAGTTTGAGAAACAGACGCCTCACAGATCCTCAACTGGCAGCTTCATTAAATAGTACCCGCAAAACACCAGTCTCAACGTCAACAGTGAAGAGGCGACTCCAGGATGCTGACCTTCTAGGCAGAGTTGCAAAGAAAATTACATTAGACTGACCAAATAAAAGAAAATATTAAGATGGGCAAAAGAACACAGACGCTGGACAGAGGAAGATTGGAAAAAAGTGTTATGGACAGACAAATCAAAGTTTGAGGTGTTCGGATCACAAAGAATAACATTTGTGAGACACAGACCAAATGAAAAGATGCTGGAGGAGTGCTTGAAGCCATCTGTCAAGCATGGTGGAGGCAATGTGATGGTGCTTTGGTGGTGGTAAAGTGGGATATTTGTACAGGGTAAAAGGGATCTTGAAGAAGGAAGGGTATCACTCCATTTTGCAACGCCATGCCATACCCTGTGGACGGCGCTTGATTGGAACCAATTTCCTCCTACAACAGGACAATGACCCGAAGCACAGCTCCAAACAATGCAATAACTATTTAGGGAAGAAGCAGTCAGCTGGTATTCTGTCTATAATGGAGTAGCCAGCACAGTCACCGGATCTCAACCCTATTGAGCTGTTGTGGGAGCAGCTTGACCATATGGTACTTAAGAAGTGCCCATCAAGCCAATCCAACTTGTGGGAGGTGCTTCAGGAACCATGGGGTGAAATCTCTTCAGATTACCTCAACAAATTGACAACTAGAATGCCAAAGTTCTGCAAGGCTGTAATTGCTGCAAATTTAGGATTCTTTGACGAAAGCAAAGTTTGAAGGACAAAATTATTATTTCTATTAAAAATCATTATTTCTAACCTTGTCAATGACTACATTTCCTATGCATTTTGCTATATATCCTATTCAAACTAATTTGATGTATATTTTCATGGAAAACAAGGACATTTCTAAGTGACCTCAAACTTTTGAACGGTAGTGTATATATACAGTGGGGAAAAAAAGTATTTAGTCAGCCACCAATTGTGCAAGTTCTCCCACTTAAAAAGATGAGAGAGGCCTGTAATTTTCATCATAGGTACACGTCAACTATGACAGACAAATTGAGAAAAAGAAATCCAGAAAATCACATTGTAGGATTTTTAATGAATTTATTTGCAAATTATGGTGGAAAATAAGTATTTGGTCACCTACAAACAAGCAAGATTTCTGGCTCTCACAGACCTGTAACTTCTTCTTTAAGAGGCTCCTCTGTCCTCCACTCGTTACCTGTATTAATGGCACCTGTTTGAACTTGTTATCAGTATAAAAGACACCTGTCCACAACCTCAAACAGTCACACTCCAAACTCCACTATGGCCAAGACCAAAGAGCTGTCAAAGGACACCAGAAACAAAATTGTAGACCTGCACCAGGCTGGGAAGACTGAATCTGCAATAGGTAAGCAGCTTGGTTTGAAGAAATCAACTGTGGGAGCAATTATTAGGAAATGGAAGACATACAAGACCACTGATAATCTCCCTCGATCTGGGGCTCCACGCAAGATCTCACCCCGTGGGGTCAAAATGATCACAAGAACGGTGAGCAAAAATCCCAGAACCACACGGGGGGACCTAGTGAATGACCTGCAGAGAGCTGGGACCAAAGTAACAAAGCCTACCATCAGTAACACACTACGCCGCCAGGGACTCAAATCCTGCAGTGCCAGACGTGTCCCCCTGCTTAAGCCAGTACATGTCCAGGCCCATCTGAAGTTTGCTAGAGTGCATTTGGATGATCCAGAAGAGGATTGGGAGAATGTCATATGGTCAGATGAAACCAAAATAGAACTTTTTGGTAAAAACTCAACTCAGTCGTGTTTGGAGGACAAAGAATGCTGAGTTGCATCCAAAGAACACCATACCTACTGTGAAGCATGGGGGTGGAAACATCATGCTTTGGGGCTGTTTTTCTGCAAAGGGACCAGGACGACTGATCCGTGTAAAGGAAAGAATGAATGGGGCCATGTATCGTGAGATTTTGAGTGAAAACCTCCTTCCATCAGCAAGGGCATTCAAGATTAAACGTGGCTGGGTCTTTCAGCATGACAATGATCCCAAACACACCGCCCGGGCAACGAAGGAGTGGCTTCATAAGAAGCATTTCAAGGTCCTGGAGTGGCCTAGCCAGTCTCCAGATCTCAACCCCATAGAAAATCTTTGGAGGGAGTTGAAAGTCTGTGTTGCCCAGCGACAGCCCCAAAACATCACTGCTCTAGAGGAGATCTGCATGGAGGAATGGGCCAAAATACCAGCAACAGTGTGTGAAAACCTTGTGAAGACTTACAGAAAACGTTTGACCTGTGTTATTGCCAACAAAGGTTATATAACAAAGTATTGAGAAACATTTGTTATTGACCAAATACTTATTTTCCACCATAATTTGCAAATAAATTCATTAAAAATCCTACAATGTGATTTTCTGGAGAAAAAAAATCTCATTTTGTCTGTCATAGTTGACGTGTACCTATGATGAAAATTACAGGCCTCTCTCATCTTTTTAAGTGGGAGAACTTGCACAATTGGTGGCTGACTAAATACTTTTTTCCCCCACTGTATATACACAGTGCCTTCAGATAGTGACTTACTCCACATTTTGTTGTGTTACAGCCTGAATTCAAAATAGATTAAATATTTTTTCTCTCACTCATCTACACACAGTACCCCATAATGACAAAGTGAAAACATGTTTTTTGAAATTGTAGCAAATTTATTGAAAATGAAATATATAAATATCTCATTTACATAAGTATTCACACCCGTTTGCTATGACACTCCAAATTGAGCTCAGGTGCATCCAATTTCCTTTGATCATCCTTGATTGGAGTCCACCTGAGGCCAATTCAATTGTTCGGACATGATTTAGAAAGAAACACACCTGTCTATATAAGGTCCCACAGTTGACAGTGCATGTCAGAGCAGAAAATATACCATGAAGTCCAAGATCTCTGAGATAGAATGGTGATCAGGCATGTATCTGGGGAAGGGTATAAAACAATTTCTAGAGTGTTGAACATTTCCAAGAGCACAGTGGTCTCCATCATTGGGAAATTGAAAAAAAATGGAACTACATAGACTCTGTCTAGAGCTGGCCGTCTGACCAACCTGAGCAACCGGGCAAGAAGGTCCTTGGTCAGGGAGGTGACGAAGAACCAAATGACCACTCGGACAGAACTACTGAATTCCTTGGCTGAGATGGCAGAACATGCCAGAAGGACAACAGACTCTACAGCATTTCACCAATCTGGGCTTTATGGGAGAGTGGCCAGACGGAAGCCACTCCTGAGAAAAAGGCTAATGACAGCACTCCTGGAGTTTGCAAAAAGGCACGTGAAAGTCTCTGACATCATAAGGCATACGATTCTGTTGTCTGATGAGACAAAAATGTAACTTTTTGGCCTGAATGCAAAGTGCTATGTCTGGAGAAAACCAGTTAATCACCAGTCTAACACCATCCCTACCGTTAAGCATGGTGGTGGCAGCATCATGCTATGGGGATGCTTTAAGGCGTCAGGGACTGGGAGACTGGTAAGGATAGAGGGAACAATGAATGGAGCCAAATACAGGCAAATCCTTGATGAGAACCCGCTTCAGAGTGCAAACAACTTTAGACTGGGGAGAAAATTTACATTTCAACAGGACATGACCTCAAGCATACAGCCAAAGCAACACTGGAATGGCTTCAGAACAAGAATGTGAAAGTCCTTGAGTGGCCCAGCCAAAGCCCAGACTTGAAAATCTATGGAAAGACTTGAAGATTACTGTTCACCGCCACTCCCTATCTAACTTAACAGAGCTTGAGAAAATCTGTAAAGAAGAATGGGAGAAAGTCCCCAAATCCAGATGTGGAAAGCTGATACAGACATACCCAAGACGACTCAAATCTGTAATCACCGCCAAAGGTGCTTCTACAAATTATTGACTTGGGGGTGTGAATACTTATGTAAATTAGATATTTCTGTATTTCATTTTAATTAAATTAGCAAACATTTCTAAAAACATGTTTACACTTGTCATTATCAATTTAATCCATTTTCAATTCAGGCTGTAACACAACAAAATGTAGAATAAGTCAAGGGGTATGAATACTTTTTGAAGGTACTGTGTATACACAGAGTGTACAAAACATTAAGAACATCTTTCTAATATTGAGTTGCACCCACTTTTGCCTCAGAACAGCCTCAATTCGTTGGGGCATAGACTCTACAACGTGTCGAAAGCGTTCCACAGGGATGTTGGCCCGTGTTGACTCCAATGCTTCCCACAGTTGTGTCAAGTTGGCTGGATGTCTTTTGGGTGTTCTTAATGTTTTGTCTACTCAGTGCACATATTGTATGTCAGCGTGGTTTTGTTGGAGAAACGTGATTATGTTGCAGGTGTTTTTAATGTTGTGTATCTTGTTTCTGCTACCATCCCAATATTGAACAGAAATTAGTCTCCAGATGAGGTTGGAGAAGCACATGGTTTTAGTTGGTAGGTTGCATAAGTCCAGAGATGTTGTTGAGACGGACCCCAGGACTTCACTGCAGGAGAAGTGCTCAAACATGACCTTGTGCTAGTATTTCTAGAGACGCTGCTCTGACTGACCCATATAAGGCTGATAGAGCAACAGACACTGTTTCTCAGTTTGTTGATGGGATGTAACGTCTTCACATGCACTCTCAAGTTCAAACAGGATGCTTGTTGAAGCCAAACTTAGGTTAAAGTATTTCAATCATTTTCTTCATGGGATAACAGGAAAGGGGTGTTTTGCTAGCTTGTTGAAACAGCCTTTTCCCTCCCTGTGTTTTATCATAAGATTTACAGTGAACATTCTGTGCGTCTACAGGACAGGAGATGACGAGAAGTGAAGGATTTTCAAAGAGGAAACGTGTACAGGAAACTTCAAGTTGAAGACATCCCTCTCAGAGCACAATGTACTGTATGTGTATCAACAGCTGCACTTCTACTAGGTCCTGTCCTAGTCACCTATAGATTGATGAAACTTACTGTACACTGTTTAATTCCATCAAATACAGTGCATTCGGAAAGTATTCAGACCCCTTCACTTTTTCCACATTTTGTTACGTTACAGCCTTATTCTAAAATTGATTTTAAAAAATCCCCATCAATCTACACACAGTACCCCATTATGACAAAACGAAAACAGGTTTTTCGAAATGTTTGCAAATGTATAAAAAATAAAAAAACAAATACCTTATTTACATAAGTATTCAGACCCTTTGCTATGAGACTTGAAATTGTGCTCAGGTGCATCCTGTTACTATTGATCATCCTTGAGATGTTTCTACAACAGGTCCCACAGTTGACAGTGAATGACAGAGCAAAAACCAAGCCATGAGGTCGAAGGAATTGTCCGTAGAGCTCTGAGACAGGATTGTGTCGAGGAACAGATCTGGGTAAGTGTACCAAAACATTCCTGCAGCATTGAAGGTCCCCAAGAGCACAGTGGCCTCCATCGTTCTTAAATGGGAGAAGTTTGGAACCACCAAGACTCTTCCTAGAGCTGGCCGCCCGGCCAAACTGAGCAATCAGGTGGAAAGGTCCTTGGTCAGGGAGGTGACCAAGAACCCGATGGTCACTCTGACAGAGCTCCAGAGTTCCTTTGTGGGGATGGGAGAACCTTCTAGAAGGACAACCATCTCTGCAGCACTCCACCAATCAGGCCTTTATGGTAGACGGAAGCCACTCCTCAGTAAAAGGCACATGACAGCCCGCTTGAAGTTTGCCAAAAGGCACCTAAAGGACTCTCAGACCATGAGAAACAAGATTCTCAGGTTTGATGAAACCAAGATTGAACTCTTTGGCCTGAATGCCAAGCATCACGTCTGGAGGAAACCAGGCACAGCTCATCACCTGGCCAATACCATCCCTACGGTGAAGCATGGTGGTGGCAGCATCATGTTGTGGGGATGTTTTTCAGCGGCAGGGACTGGGAGACTAGTCAGGATAGAGGGAAAGATGAATGGAGCAAAGTACAGAGAGATCCTTGATGAAAACCGCCTCCAGAGCGCTCAGGACCTCAGACTGGGGTGAAGGTTCACCTTCCAACAGGACAACGACCCTAATCACACAGCCAAGACAATGCAGGAGTGGCTTCGGGACAAGTCTCTGAATGTCCTTGAGTGGCCCAGCCAGAGCCCGGACTTGAACCCGATCTAACATCTCTGGAGAGACCTGAAAATAGCTGTGCAATGACGCTCCCCATCCAACCTGACAGAGCTTGGGAGGATCTGCAGAGAAGAATGGGAGAAACTCCCCAAATACAGGTGTGCCAAGCTTGTAGCGTCATACCCAAGAAGACTCAAGGCTGTAATCGCTGCCACAGGTGCTTCAACAAAGTACTGAGTAAAGCGTCTGAATACTTATGTAAATGTGATATTTCAGTTTTTTATTTTTTATACATTTGCAAAAAATTCTAAAAACCAATTTTTCTTTGTCATTATGGGGTATTGTGTGTAGATTGATGAGGGGGAAAAACTATTTAATTCATTTTAGAATAAGGCTGTAACGTAACAAAATGTGGAAAAAATCAAGGAGTCTGAATACTTTCCGAATGCACTGTAGCTTTGTCTAAATACTAGGCCATTGTTGCTTTGGATAGAATGTGCTGGAAATGACTAATGACAACATGCTAAAAGGAATGCAGAAAAACAGAGTATGATATAATAATAAATATGCATGTGTTCGACAAACGCACCTTAGAGCATGCTCATTTCAAGACTAAATGCTCTTAAAAATAAACTAAAGCAAAGATCTCATTCTATTTATGGTTAATTTCTATTTATGTGTTGTGCATTAGGGAGATGAGATGGACATAGTTCAATTAGGATTTTAAAGAAAGATTTTGAAAAACTGACTAGTGGAACAATGGAATGCCTGTGTGGCAGTCTTTATTTGTATCAGAAAGGCATGCCATTGGGGGAAACACTAATCAACTCAAAGAGATATTGCACAATGTTTACTCTATTCATGGCATGTTTCCATCCTGTCGTTCTCTATTTGTGTATCTGCGGGTAAACTGAAAACACACTACATGCTTATCAGACAAACTGACTTAATCTGAAGATCTGCTTCCAGTTTTCACAAATATTACAGACTGCAGACTCAACTGGACTTGTAAGCCTACATGATGGATTTGTTTTTTGTCCAAGATCTGTCAAAAACATCCTAGTCCTCACCGAAAATGTAATTGACGAAGTATGCCAACCATTAGGCAGAGAGAGAATGCCTGCATATTTATTCCTGCCAATCAAATGAAAAACTCAGTGAAACCAGCTCACCCGTGTTGCCACTGCATCGGAGGGGAGCGGAGAATACAGAGAGAACGCAGTGCTGAAACCATCAGAGGGGCATGGGAAAAATGCAGAGACCACTTTGCCATAATCAATTCCGAGGAACGCCGCGGCTATTTATGAACAAAAACACAAGTTTGTGGCAGGCTGCGGCTCTAATCCTGGTTGCCCAGACCCCTCTGGCTGGGTCTGGTGGTGTTGAGGCTTCCATTCGGAAGGCAACACATCCAGGCCGCCAACCCACCAACGTCTACTCCCCGTCAACTGGTCCCCATGTCGGACATCACATCACTACTTCCTGTTGTCTGTCAGCACCAACCAGCCGTCCTCAGATCTTTGGTGGTGAACTTGCAGAGTTTGGTTTAGTCTCAACTCTGGGTCTAATGCTACAGTGCCAACTTTTTTAGCAGTTTTGTGTGGCTTAAATTATCATACATCATTCATGAATAAATGAATGAATGTGTAATTCCATCTCTTGTTATCCCTTATATTGATTTGCAGGCCATTTTCTTCAATGTCAGGCAACAGGGCAGGTCTGTTTAAGACAATGCAATTACATTAGTAAAGCTTTTGGGGGATTCTGTGGTCCAAATCAAATGACAAATAGGAGGGCTTTTATTTCTAGACCTCATTCTGCTTTGCCTTGAAACACTCTCGAAGATGCAGTGCATTTTCTTTGCAGTCTAAATGGATTTTAGGAGTTTAAGTATAAAAAAGTGAATTAGGTTCTCTTTAAGCCCTAAACCTCCGTCACAGTTGGTAGAGGAACCTGCTAATGTTTGCTGGAACTCTGATGGTTTACACACACTGTGCTTCTTTCTCACCCCAGTACACCTTCTTCTGCTGCACCCCTGGAGTTTCCAAGTCCATTTTCGGGAGGAATCTTTATTTAGTTGCACTTGTTATTGCTTGTGATACTTCCTTGCTGCTTAAAGGTGGGGTGAAGCTCCAACTAGTCTGTCTGTGGAGACAGCATCCGGCCCATTGTTCTGCTTCTAGGTGAGAGGAGGTGCAGACGTGACCTACAGTCCACCTTCTTGGGGCAAGGGGTCTGGGAATAGTTATTGGGCATTATTGTGTGGTGGATGGCTTCAAATCGGCACATGATAGGATTTCAAGCTGCTTTATTTTTCCCCTGATGAAGGGAATGTGTTTTGGCATGGTTTCAGAAGGCCTTCAATGTGTCGCCTCTGTTATAGCGGGAGGGGGGCGTTGTGTTTGCCTTGGGAAGGAGCTGTGGAAGTGGGATTGCTGTGAAGGGGGGAAATTTCATGAATACAATTGTTAAAGGAAAGAAACGAAAACAGAGCTCAATAGGTGAGGCCCTTTAATTAGATGCAAACGGGATACAGGTCCATTTTTTGTTGTTGTTGCAGAGACCATCGGGTTACCTGGGGCAACACACAAACTGTGACTAACAGCTTGTTTTGTGTTGGCTTACAGTCAAAGCATTGTATTAAGGATGTTTCATCACAAATCCTGCCAGATGGCAGATGTATGTGTCTGTGTAGGTGGTTTTTTAGTCATGTTTCTGATATCCAGGCAAAAAATATACTATGGTGATGGTGGCCTATGCTCACGACCTTGAGTAAAGCTGATCAAGATGGGTGTTTTCATTTGAGAGGTTCTGTTTTGAAAGACCAGCGCCACTCCATTTCTTTGGTTTCTGCTTTAACAATGTTTTAAGTCTTGACTGATATTACATATTTCTCCTAGATCTATCCATTCATTGCATTATACAGTGCCTTCGGAAAGTATTCAGACCCCTTGACTTTTTCCACATTTTGTTACGTTACAGCCTTATTCTAAAATTGATTACATTGTTTTTCCCCCTCACCAATCTACACACAATACCCCATAATGACAAAGCAAAAACAATAATTTTTTTGGTGCTAACTTTATAAACTGAAATATCACATTTAAATAAGTATTCAGACCCTTTACTCAGTACTTTCTTGAAGCACCTTTGGCAGCGATTACAGCCTTGAGTCTTCTTGGGTATGACGCCACAAGCTTGGCACACCTGTATTTGGGGAGTTTCTCCTATTCTTCTCTGCAGATCCTCTCAAGTTCTGTCAGGTTGGATGTGGAGCGTTGATTCACAGCTATTTTCAGGTCTCTCCAGAGTTGTTAGATTGGGTTCAAGTCCGGGCTCTGGCTGGGCCATTCAAGGACATTCAGAGACTTGTCCCGAAGCCACTCCTGCATTGTCTTGGCTGTGTGTTTAGGGTCGTTGTCCTGTTGGAAGGGAAACCTTCGCCCCAGTCTGAGGTCCTGAGCGCTCTGGAGCAGGTTTTCATCCTGTACTCCATATTCACTCATGACTGCATGGCCAGGCACGACTCCAACACCATCATTAAGTTTGCAGATGACACAACAGTGGTAGGCCTGATCACTGACAACGACGAGACAGCCTATAGGGAGGAGGTCAGAGACCTGGAACATCTAATCAAATGGCTACCCAGACTATTTGCATTGCCACCCCACCCCTCTTTTACGCTGCTGCTACTCTCTGTTTATTATCTATGCATAGTCACTTTAATAACTCTACCTACAGTTGAAGTCAAATCAAATCAAATCAAATCAAATTTTATTGGCCACATGCGCCGAATACAACAGGTGCAGACATTACAGTGAAATGCTTACTTACAGCCCTTAACCAACAGTGCATTTATTTTTAATAAAAAAGTAAAATAAAACAACAACAAAAAAGTTTTTAGAAAAAAAGAGCAGAAGTAAAATAAAATAACAGTAGGGAGGCTATATATACAGGGGGTTACCGGTGCAGAGTCAATGTGCGGGGGCACCGGCTAGTTGAGGTAGTTGAAGTAATATGTACATGTGGGTAGAGTTAAAGTGACTATGCATAAATAATTAACAGAGTAGCAGCAGCGTAAAAAGATGGGGTGGGAGGGCAGTGCAAATAGTCCGGGTAGCCATGATTAGCTGTTCAGGAGTCTTATGGCTTGGGGGTAGAAGCTGTTGAGAAGTCTTTTGGACCTAGACTTTACATACACTTAGGTTGGAGTCATTAAAACTCGTTTTTCAACCAATCCACACATTTCTGTTAACAAACTATAGTTTTGGCAAGTCGTTTAGGACATCTACTTTGTGAATGACACAATATATTTTTCCAACAAATGTTTACAGACAGATTATTTCACTTATAATTCACTGTATCACAATTCCAGTGGGTCAGAAGTTTACCTACACTAAGTTGACAGTGCCTTTAAACAGCTTGGAAAATTCCAGAAAATGATGTCATGGCTTTAGAAGGTTCTGATAGGCTGATCATTTGAGTCAATTGGAGGTGGTGTGAAAAAGTGTTTACCCCTTCCTGATTTGTTATTTGTTTGCATGTTTGTCACACTTAAATGTTTCAGATCATCAAACTAATTTTAATATTAGTAAAAGATAACACAAGTAAACACAAAATGCAGTTTTGAAATGAAGGTTGTTATTATTAAGGGAAAACAAAATCCAAACCTACATGGCCCTGTGTGAAAAAGTGTTTGCCCCCCCGTTATAACACAACTCATCTGTGGTTTATCACACCTGAGTTCAATTCCTCTAGCCACACCCAGGCCTGATTACTGCCACACCTGTTCTCAATCAAGGAATCACTTAAATAGGACCTGCCTGACAAAGTGAAGTAGACCAAAAGATCCTCAAAAGCTAGACATCATGCCGAGATCCAAAGAAATTCAGGAACAAATGAGAAAGAAAGTAATTGAGATCCATCAGTCTGGAAAAGGTTATAAAGCCATTTCTAAAGCTTTGGGACTCCAGCGAACCACAGTGAGAGCCATTATCCACAAATGGCGAAAACATGGAACAGTGGTGAACCTTCCCAAGAGCGCAGCGATGACTCATCCAAGAGGTCACAAAAGACCCCACAACAACATCCAAAGACCTGCAGGCCTCACTTGCCTCAGTTAAGGTCAGTGTTCATGACTCCACCATAAGAAATAGACTGGGCAAAAATGGCCTGCATGGCAGAGTTCCAAGACGAAAACCATTGCTGAGCAAAAAGAACATTAGTCTCATTTTTGCCAGAAAACATCTTGATGATCCCCAAGACCTTTGGGAAAATACTCTGTGGACTGACGAGACAAAAGTTGAACTTTTTGGAAGGTGTGTGTCCCTTTACATCTGGCGTAAAAGTAACACCGCATTTCAGAAAAAGAACATCATACCAACAGTAAAATATGGTGGTGGTAGTGTGATGATCTGGGCCTGTTTTGCTGCTTCAGGACCTGGAAGACTTGCTGTGATAAATGGAACCATGAATTCTGCTGTCTACCAAAAAATCCTGAAGGAGAATGTCTGGCCATCTGTTCGTGACTTCAAGCTGAAGCGAACTTGGGTTCTGCAGCAGGACAATGATCCAAAACACACCAGCAAGTCCACCTCTGAATGGCTGAAGAAAAAAAAAAAAGAAGACTTTGGAGTGGCCTAGTCAAAGTCCTGACCTGAATCCTATTGAGATGCTGTGGCATGACCTTCAAAAGGCAGTTCATGCTCGAAAAACCTCCAATGTGGCTGAATTACAACAATTCTGCAAAGATGAGTGGGCCAAAATTCCTCCACAGCTCTGTAAAAGACTAATTACAAGTTATCGCAAACGCTTGATTGCAGTTGTTGCTGCTAAGGGTGGCCCAACCAGTTATTAGGTTGTAGGGGGCAATCACTTTTTCATACAGGGCCATGTGGGTTTGGTTTTTGTTTTCCCTTAATATTAACAACCTTCATTTCAAAACTGCATTTTGTGTTTACTTGTGTTATCTTTGACTAATATTTAAATTTGTTTGATGCAAACAAATAAGAAATCAGGAAGGGGGCAAACACTTTTTCACACTACTGTATTTCAAGGCCTACCTTCAAACTCAGTCCCTCTTTGCTTGACATCATGGGAAATCAAAAGAAATCAGCCAAGACCTCAGAAAAAAATGTGTAGACCTCCACAAGGCTGGTTCATCCTTGGGAGCAATTTCCAAATGCCTGAAGGTACCATGTTCATCTGTACAAACAATAGTATGCAAGTATAAACACCATGGGAACACGCAGCCATCATACCGCTCAGGAAGGAGACACGTTCTGTCTCCTAGAGATGAATGTACTTTGGTGCAAAAAGTGCAAATCAATCCCAGAACAACAGCAAAGGACCTTGTGAAGATGCTGGAGGAAACAGGTACAAAAGTATCAATATCCACAGTAAAACGAGTCCTATATCGACATAACCTGAAAGGCCGCTCAGCAAGGAAGAAACCACTGCTCCAAAACCGCCATAAAAAAGCCAGACTACGGTTTGCAACTGCACATGGGGACAAAGATCGTACTTTTTGGAGAAATGTCCTCTGGTCTGATGAAACAAAAATAGAACTGTTTGGCCATAATGACCATTGTTATGTTTGGAGGAAAAAGGGGGTAGCTTGCAAGCCGAAGAACACCATCCCAACCGTGAAGCACGGGGGTGGCAGCATCATGCTGTGGGGGTGCTTTGCTGCAGGAGGGACTGGTGCACTTCACAAAATAGATGGCATCATGAGGAAGGAAAATTATGTGGAAGTCAAGGGGTCTGAACTTTCCGAAGGCACTGTAGTTCATTTATTGGAGCAATGGTGTCACATTGAATTCTGCCTGTATTATAGTGTCATCCAAGATTTATGTACAGTTGAAGTCTGAAGTTTACATACACCTTAGCCAAATACATTTAAACTCAGTTTTTTACAATTCCTGACATTTAATCCTAGAAAAAATTCCCAGTTTTAGGTCAGTTAGGATCACCACTTTATTTTAAGAATGTGAAATGTCAGAATAATAGTAGAGAGAATGATTTATTTCAGCTTTTATTTCTTTCATCACATTCCCAGTGGGTCAGAAGTTTACATACACTCAAGTAGTATTTGGTAGCATTGCTTTTAAATTGTTTAACTTGGGTCAAACGTTTCGGGTAGCCTTCCACAAGCTTCCCACAATAAGTTGGGTGAATTTTGGCCCATTCCTCCTGACAGAGCTGGTGTAACTGAGTCAGGTTTGTAGGCCTCCTTGCTCGCACACGCTTTTTCAGTTCTGCCCACAAACTTTCTATAGGATTGAGGTCAGGTATTTGTGATGGCCACTCCAATACCTTGACTTTGTTGTCCTTAAGCCATTTTGCCACAACTTTGGAAGTATGCTTGGGGTCATTGTCCATTTGGAAGACCCATTTGCGACCAAGCTTTAACTTCCTGACTGATGTCTTGAGATGTTGTTTCAATATATCCACATAATTTTCCTTCCTCATGATGTCATCTGTTTTGTGAAGTGTACCAGTCCCTCCCGCAGCAAAGCACCCCCACAGTATGATGCTGCCACCCCCGTGCTTCACGGTTGGGATGGTGTTCTTCGGCTTGCAAGCCACCCCTTTTTTCCTCCAAACATAACGATGGTCATTATGGCCAAACAGTTCTATTTTTGTTTCATCAGACAAGAGGACATTTCTCCAAAAAGTACGATCTTTGTCCCCATGTGCAGTTGCAAACCGTAGTCTGGCTTTTTTATGGCGGTTTTGAAGCAGTGGCTTCTTCCTTGCTGAGCGACCTTTCAGGTTATGTCGATATACAGTGGGGAAAAAAAGTATTTAGTCAGCCACCAATTGTGCAAGTTGTCCCACTTAAAAAGATGAGAGAGGCCTGTAATTTTCATCATAGGTACACGTCAACTATGACAGACAAAATGAGAAAAAAAAATCCAGAAAATCACGTAGGATTTTTAATGAATTTATTTGCAAATTATGGTGGAAAATAAGTATTTGGTCAATAACAAAAGTTTCTCAATACTTTGTTATATACCCTTTGTTGGCAATGACACAGGTCAAACGTTTTCTGTAAGTCTTCACAAGGTTTTCACACACTGTTGCTGGTATTTTGGCCCATTCCTCCATGCAGATCTCCTCTAGAGAAGTGATGTTTTGGGGCTGTCGCTGGGCAACACGGACTTTCAACTCCCTCCAAAGATGTTCTATGGGGTTGAGATCTGGAGACTGGCTAGGCCATTACAGGACCTTGAAAAGCTTCTTACGAAGCCACTCCTTCGTTGCCCGGGCGGTGTGTTTGGGATCATTGTCATGCTGAATGACCCAGCCACGTTTCATCTTCAATGCCCTTGCTGATGGGAGGTTTTCACTCAAAATCTCACGATACATGGCCCCATTCTTTCCTTTACACGGATCAGTCGTCCTGGTCCCATTGCAGAAAAACAGCCCCAAAGCATGATGTTTCCACCCCCATGCTTCACAGTAGGTATGGTGTTCTTTGGATGCAACTCAGCATTCTTTGTCCTCCAAACACGACGAGTTGAGTTTTTACCAAAAAGTTCTATTTTGGTTTCATCTGACCATATGACATTCTCCCAATCCTCTTCTGGATCATCCAAATGCACTCTAGCAAACTTCAGACGGGCCTGGACATGTACTGGCTTAAGCAGGGGGACACATCTGGCACTGCAGGATTTGAGTCCCTGGCGGCGTAGTGTGTTACTGATGGTAGGCTTTGTTACTTTGGTCCCAGCTCTCTGCAGGTCATTCACTAGGTCCCCCCGTGTGGTTCTGTGATTTTTGCTCACCGTTCTTGTGATCATTTTGACCCCATGGGGTGTGATCTTGCGTGGAGCCCCAGATTGAGGGAGATTATCAGTGGTCTTGTATGTCTTCCATTTCCTAATAATTGCTCCCACAGTTGATTTCTTCAAACCAAGCTGCTTACCTATTGCAGATTCAGTTTTCCCAGCCTGGTGCAGGTCTACAATTTTGTTTCTGGTGTCCTTTGACAGCTCTTTGGTCTTGGCCATAGTGGAGTTTGGAGTGTGACTGTTTGAGGTTGTGGACAGGTGTCTTTTATACTGATAACAAGTTCAAACAGGTGCCATTAATACAGGTAACGAGTGGAGGACAGAGGAGCCTCTTAAAGAAGAAGTTATAGGTCTGTGAGAGCCAGAAATCTTGCTTGTTTGTAGGTGACCAAATACTTATTTTCCACCATAATTTGCAAATAAATTCATAAAAAATCCTACAAGATGATTTTCTGGATTTTTTTCTTCTCAATTTGTCTGTCATAGTTGACGTGTACCTGTGATGAAAATTACAGGCCTCTCTCACCTTTTTAAGTGGGAGAACTTGCACAATTGGTGGCTGACTAAATACTTTTTTTCCCCACTCTAGGACTCGTTTTACTGTGGATATAGATACTTTTGTACCCGTTTCCTCCAGCATCTTCACAAGGTCCTTTGCTGTTGTTCTGGGATTGATTTGCACTTTTCGCACCAAAGTACGTTCATCTCTAGGAGACAGAACGCGTCTCCTTCCTGAGCAGTATGACGGCTGCGTGGTCCCATGGTGTTTATACTTGCGTACTATTGTTTGTACAGATGAACGTGGTACTTTCAGGCATTTGGAAATTGCTCCCAAGGATGAACCAGCCTTGTGGAGGTCTACAATTCTTTTTCTGAGGTCTTGGCTGATTTCTTTTGATTTTCCCATGATGTCAAGCACAGAGGCACTGAGTTTGAAGGTAGGCCTTGAAATACATCCACAGGTACACCTCCAATTGACTCAAATTATGTCAATTAGCCTATCAGAAGCTTTTAAAGCCATGACATCATTTTCTGGAATTTTCCAAGATGTTTAAAGGCACAGTAAACTTCTGACCCACTGGAATTGTGATACAGTGAATTATAAGTGAAATAATCTGTCTGTAAACAATTGTTGGAAAAATTACTTGTGTCATGCACAAAGTAGATGTCCTAACCGACTTGCCAAAACTATAGTTTGTTAACAAGAAATTTGTGGAGTGGTTGAAAAACTAGTTTTAATGACTCCAACCTAAGTGTATGTAAACTTCCGACTTCAACTGTATATACGTTAAGGGAATTGGATTGTCGTATATTTTGAATTAACGCAATACAGCTTCTATATCCATACTGTACAGTACACATTATGATAATATTTGATCAATATTCTGCACATTATTAGCTTCCAATGCAGTTTTTGTACTGTCATTTGTCTTAGAAGATTCCTATTTGACCTTATTCAGAAGTTATGACTGCTTAGTACTCACAAAAGAGGCATTGTCTGTCCGGTGACCAGCCCTGAAGAAAGGGCCAGGGAGGTTTTCCTGCTTGTGTCTGTCCGTGGAAAACTACAGATGTAGGATCTTAATTTGAGCCAGTTTGCTACAGCAGAAAATAATCACGCAGTAACAGGACATTTGAACTATTATGTAAATTATAATTAATGGACATTTTTGTTGGGGTTGATACAGTCTCAAAATTCAAAGTGGAAATTACTAACTTTAGAAGCCTTTTTAACACTCAAATACACTACAAGTTTGCATTTCCAACTGTGCAGGAAAATCATCAGCAACAAAAGAGTGATCAAATTAAGATTCTACATCTCTACTAGAAGTGTGCGTAAATACGCAAGCCCTGTTGTGCTATGGTCCCTAACCCCTGACATGCTTCTCATGTTTGTTTACACTCCATATTCCGGAATCAGTTTACATCGGAGCTGACCTGCCTGGCTTGAAATTTCAATAATTCACTGCGTTGCTCTTGTATATCAGGAGTGTTTTTGTTAAGCATTCTCGTTCACCTATCTGTAAACACAGTGAATGAGCGGAGACAGTGGAGAGCCCAACCTGTTCTGTGTGGCGTTCCCAGTGGGCACACCCTGTGCCAGTAACAGGTGTCGGGGGGGAGCCCTCTGCGTGGTGGTGTCCCATGGTCATGACCAGAATGATTAAGGGCCCCTTCCTTTCCCGCTCGGAGGAGCATTGTCCCGGTGACAGGCAGATTTAGCCCTGCTCAGGAAGTGTGTCTCGCTGGCCAAGGAGCAGGACGAGGGGAGAGTAGCCTAGTGACGACACACACCAACGGTGGACACACGCCTCACCCATCCCCACATTCCCAGCCAGAGACAAGTTGTGCTACACACATTTTTAGAGTCTAACTTTGTGATAGGTGCTCAAATGGTATTGATGACCTGGTGCCAGGACTTCAAATGATAAACAAGAGTAGAATGTCCTAAAGAAAGCTGAGGGTTGATATATTAAAACAATGTTAGCAACTTCAGCAACTAGCAAAACAGATCTCTGGACTGGAAGTAATGCATAAATATATCGATCTTTATTCACTTCTTATGGTTGGTTAATAATAAAAATACATTTAGAGTACAAAAACTATATTTGATAGAAAACAAAATCAGTGCATACACTTTTTTCCTCCACAATGGACACAAGACCCAATCAGTCCACATTAACAATACAAACATCATTTGGCAGTATTTAAGGGTTTAGAGACAGCATTCATAATAAACCTTAATGAATAACCTATTGTATGGGCACATATTATCTAGTGGTTTACACACTCAAGCTATTCACTCTCTCCTATGTGTAAGGAAACACTAGCTGGTGTGACTGGAATTTTAATTTAACCAAACATTTGGAATTATCTAAACATTTAGACTATTCATCCTGATAATTTTTCAGCCTTGTTTTTAAAGATAATTATCTAGGCTAAACGTGCTAAAGTAGTCACCAGTGTAGTGACCAGCCTGGTGATAACATGTAGGATTCCTGTAGCCTGCCCTGCAAGCTTTAGTAACACTTTTAGCACAACATAATGGATCAGTAACAGAAGATTTCCATTACAAACATTCCTGCTTACAAACAGTAAATTCCTTCATCTTTGCTAATGTAATGATAGTGTATTCAGCAGTGCAAATGGAATATAAATCTAGAATTAAATACCGGAATGTTACATATCTTGTCAAGGTGGCAGCGGGTACTATTCCTTTGGTTAAATCTTCAGTGTGAAATTAATAAGTGACATTGTAGAATATAAACCTAAATAAATATGCATTGTTTATTTCACTAGAGCTTTCCTAGACACTCTTCAGATGAAATTGTAATCCAAGCTCATGTTTTTAACTAACTTTGTACACATACAAATAAACCAGTCTCTCTCATATCATCCAATTTCCCTTTTTCCACTCGGCCATAACAATAATACACAGAGTTAGTCCCATATCGGGATAGGGGAAGGAATCCAAACATAACTTTTCATTTTAAATGGCTTCACGGTAGAGATGTAGTGTTACATCCAAAGCAGTGTGGTCTTACGCTGTGTTCTGCCCTGCCCTGTACCCTCCATGCCTTAACCCCATTCAGAGACGTTGGGAGCTGGGATTCTATGGGCTGTTTAAACTATTACTACTCAGACTGAGCCTAAGGGACAATGACCCATATCCATCTACTGTAGACAACAGTCTCAACCCATTTGTCTCTCCATCTGAGTTGAAGGGAAAAAATATTCCAAATACAAAAACATGTTCACTGGGAATACTGGGGATTGGAGTCCTCAAGTGAGAAATCTTTTCAGACGGGCACATTCAATTATTCACGAACCGTTCCTATAATCTGTCTGACACGCGCTTAAAAAAAAAAGGGTGCTTTAGCTAAAGTCAAGCTGAGGAATATACTTGAAAATATCAACTTTGTGACACAAATATTTCGTCAACCTTATATCAATAATCATTACATAATACAATAAAATAGCACATTACTTTCCAGTTTTCAATTCTATAAAATATTTGTACAGAAATAAAATACTATCAATAAAAACCCCAATTCTCTCATCTGCTTTCTCCTCTACATTTTGTATCCCCATGGTAACACATTCTTCATTTATCCTACAGTATAAACTGCCAATAATAGATTTCATAGGACTGTCATTCGTTACAAGTCTGGAATCGGTTGTGCTTCTTGGTGTTGTTCACAGTAGATTATAGGAATACCTGAGGCTGTATATAAGTCTACATAAGTCTATAGGTATCTATCTATAGCTAGCTGTATGTGTGGATATCTGAGTGGGCTATGGAGAAGACCAGCAGTACATAGGCTGACCTCTGGGTCAAGCTGAGACCATTACAGAAGAGGGCAGCCTCTTCTTCCTGCAGAGTGGGCTGATGGGAAGCAGGCAGGCTAAGTGCAGACGTTCAGTAAGGTGTCTCACAATCTCCCACGTTGTAACAAAGCGTCTCAAACTTGTCTCTCTCTTAAGCCTCGGGGAGGAGGAGAAATGGAAGAAGGTAAAAGGAGGGAGGCAGCAGGCGTTTTACGGTGCACTGTGAAGTCCAGAGACAGAGTCAGAACAGAGGTGAACAAAGGAGAGGCCTCGAGGCATTCAGTCAGATAGATTCTCCCTGGGGCGGAGGGTAGGAGATTGGGTAGCAGGCTTTGGCGCGTCTCCCACGGCGATGGGGTGGGGCTACACAGGTGGGGTGGAGTAGCGCACCACATAGTTGTAGTCAGGGGGCGGGCTGTGGCACTCCAGACCGGGCTCCAGGGACGAGTCGTCCAGGGTGAAGTCCAGAGAGGGGACAGGCTGAGGGTACTTGTCCTTCTCTCCTTCAGTCAGCACCGACTCCTTACTCATACTCACCGCCTTCATCCTGGAGAGAGAGAGAGAGAGAGAGAGAGAGAGAGAGAGAGAGAGAGAGAGAGAGAGAGAGAGAGAGAGAGAGAGAGAGAGAGAGAGAGAGAGAGAGAGAGAGAGAGAGAGAGAGAGAGAGAGAGAGAGAGAGAGAGAGAGAGAGAGAGAGAGAGAGAGAGAGAGAGAGAGAGAGAGAGAGAGAGAGAGAGAGAGAGAGAGAGAGAGAGAGAGAGAGAGAGAGAGAGAGAGCATACATGTTAATAACATAGCTGCTGCCTTGGCAGGAACTAATGGGGATCCGTAATAAAATACAAAAACATAACAACAATAAATGTCCATGATAATTGTTCATAAAGGATATCATCAATCATGTTCTCTGGCCTCTCTCACAGATGTTGACTTCTTCTTCTCCCGCTCCAAATATGAGTAATTGACTACTATTGTCTTCTGGTTGCTAGGAGTTTCCAGAACTTCTCTCACAGGGGCCAAGGTCGGCTCTCAGTGGGGTAAATCGCATGACTGACTGGCTGCATTGACTATGAGACTGGGGAAATGACAGGGTGGTGTATTACAATGATTATATTCTATAATGGATCAGTGCATTTTAGATTGGTGAGTCAAGTACTGACAACGATAATATCCCAAGCATTTCCACACATCTACAAAGAGAGAGAGAGCTAGAGAGAGAGATAGAGCTATAGCGAGAGAGAGAGCTATAGAGAGAGAGAGAGAGAGATAGAGAGAGAGAGAGCTATAGTGAGAGCTATAGAGAGAGAGAGCTATAGAGAGAGAGCGAGAGAGCTTCAGAGAGAGCGAGAGAGAAAGCTATAGAGAGCTATAGAGAGAGAGCCAGAGAGAGATAGAAAGAGCGAGAGAGAGAGCTATAGTGAGAGCTATAGAGAGAGCGAGAGAGAGAGCTAGAGGACTACTACAGCCCTCCCTTGTAAACCTCCAGAAGGTCAAAGGTGAGAGTGATCGAGCGGCGACCCAGTGAGGGTTCTCTCCCCTCAATAAATAGATCATTCTCTGCATACCTCTGGTGACTGATTCTCCCATGGTAGAACAAAAATAAATAAAAATAATGTATGCACTCACTAACTGTAAGTCGCTCTGGATAAGAGCGTCTGCTAAATGATTAAAATGTAAAAATGTAAATGTAGTGGTCTAGTCTCTCTCTGCCTAGCGTTGTACCTCACATAGGGGCACAGAGATGAGGGAAGCACTGTACATGGGTTGATGGGGGTGTGGGGGTGGATTGGGGCAGGGAGGGTACAATGGTTGCTGAGGGAGAGGATCCAGAATGTTTTTAATCAAACCAACACCTTGCGGTCTGTTCATTGGGGGTTTGGAAGAGTGTCATTAATCATGGTGAAAGACACTGGCCGGCCCCATAAAAATGATATCAAACTCCCCTCGCCTTTTTTATTTCATGTTCCCTTTCTGTCAGTTTATGATTTTTGCATTTTTTAAAACATTCCTTTGTTAGCTGTTCTTGCTTATTTGAATATGTATTAGTCCTAATCTTTTTTGTCCAGTGAAGAGTTGTTTGTGAGCTGGGCATTTAAAAGACAGAATCCATCTATATATCTATTTTTCATCCAATTCTGCTCTTTGAAGTACACAATGGATAATGTGTCATTTATAGCTGGGAGAGGTTTTGAAGCCTAACCTTCTAAACCCTGTCCTCAGCCCTGGTTTCTATCTATTCTACAGGTACGACAGGTTATGACAAGGAGTGGTAGTAACTCTAAAAGTAGGTGGTTGCTAGCTGTATCATGAGAGTAAACTCTCTATAACCCGAATGCATCCCCTTGTTTACTCAGCTTGAACGTTGCTAGTTTTCTGAGCATGTTGAGGTCCAGAGTGTAAGGAGAGAGCCCAGGGGTGTGACCTGCTAGATTAACCCTGCTATTGGCCGACGTTCAAAATCATAAACAATCTCTCAGACCTAAATCATCCACACAATGTACAGGCTTATCTGGGATAGTGGGTGGACTGTACATATATAATTGAATGTTTTCTCTATCTGAACATCAGCTCTCAGGTCATTGCATATTGGAGCCTTCGTTCTCAAATACGCAGGGCAATGTTAGACATTTCCTCAGACACCACAGTCTGGTTATACTAGACCAGATAACATCCAGGGCGATAAGACATCTGTGTCCACAACTGTTCCTCAGCAATGACAGTGTTGTTCTGATAACATCTGTTAGATTGACTCTGGAGTCTGTATCACAAACCTCTTATGTCATCTCAAACTATGGCAGTTGATTGATGTATGAAACACTGCCTCTACATTGAACCTTGATAAGTAAGCTGTCAGAGGACGTCTCAATCAGGCCAAGCAGCCTTTTGGCGAACGCCAAAGCAAGTTTTAGTGCGTGCTCTTAAACCACCCAGGCCCCGAGTCACACTTCCACTGTGCTTTTGTTCCCTGTCGTTTGGGTTGTCACCTTGGGGCAATATCCCTCCCCCCCGAGTCCTTTGTCTCGCTGGGGCTATAGCATGGTCTCTTTTGACAAAAGGGAAAACCAGTCATTGAGGTTAAGGGGGTGAGAGGGGCCATGTGTGTGTGTGTATGAGTGTGTGTGACAATCCCAACGTCTACATTCCAGGCCAGCAGGTGGGTTTCCAGGGCAGGGCCAGCGGCCTTCCTCTCCTTTTCCCCCTGGCTCTTTCTGCCTCCCCTAACTCTCTATCCTGCCTCTCTACCCCTCCCTGCCTCCAGTGCCTCTGCATGTGGCCCCCCTGCCTCTTCTGCCTCAGCCTGTGTCTCTGGATGCTGTCAGTGACAGGGATTATGTGGATTAGGTGTACTCACGCCAGGGCCATGATGCTGAGAGGTCGGGCCAAGGACTCCAGGCGCTTCAGCGTGTTCATATCATCAGACGACAGGCCCATTCCACTGTCCGACTGGCCCCTCTGCACGTGCAGAGTGAGGGAGAGAAATGGGAAAGAGAGGGATTGAGAGAGAGTGAGAGAGAGATAGAGAGAGAAACAAGGATGAGAGAGAGAAAGAGTAAGTGTCAGCGTCCACCAAAATGGTCTCACATATGTCTATTCTTATAGGCCAGATGTTTTACACCCTATTAACGGGGCTGCTCTGTAGGTGTGGTTTAGAGAAATCATCATGTTAGCCCAGCAAACCAAAATTGGTTCTTAGAAAATTCCCAGAACATTCATTAGGTCGCAGCAAATGTTCTCATAAGGCAAAAACTGTCCAGTCATGCTGATGATTATAAAATGTTTGTATAAAACATCGCCTGATGTTGCAAGAACGTTCGTAGAAAAACATTTGTTCTTTAAAGGTTCCCATAATGTTTCATTAGGTTGTGGGAACAGTCTGGTGGGAACATCACAAAATATACACTACCGGTCAAAAGTTTTAGAACACCTACTCATTTAAGGGTTTTTCTTTATTATTTTACTATTTTCTACATTGTAGAATAATAGTGAAGACATCAAAACTATGAAATAACATATATGGAATCATGTAGTAACCAAAAAAGTGTTAAACAAATCAAAATATATTTTATATTTGAGAATCTTCAAATAACCACCCTTTGCCTTGATGACAGCTTTGCACACTCGTGTCATTCTCTCAACCAGGTTCATGAGGTAGTCACCTGGAATGCATTTCAATTAACAGGTGTGCCTTGTTAAAAGTTAATTTGTGGAATTTCTTTCCTTCTTAATGCGTTTGAGCCAATCAGTTGTGTTGTGAAAAGGTAAAAGGTATACAGAAGATAGTCTTATTTGGTAAAATACCAAGTCCATTTTATGGCAAGAACAGCTCAAATAAGCAAAGAGAAACGACAGTCCGTCATTACTTTAAGACATGAAGGTCAGTCAATACGGAAAATGTCAAGAACTTTGAAAGTTTCTTCAAGTGCAGTCGCAAAAACCATCAAGCGCTATGATGAAACTGGCTCTCATGAGGACCGTCACAGGAATGGAAGACCCAGAGTTACCTCTGCTACAGAGGATAAGTTAATTTGAGTTATCAGCCTCAGAAATTGCAGCCCAAATAAATGCTTCACAGAGTTCAAGTAACAGACACATCTCAACATCAACTGTTCAGAGGAGACTGTGTGAATCAGGCCTTCATGTTAAAATTGCTGCAAAGAAACCACTACTAAAGGACACCAATAATAAGAAGAGACTTGCTTTGGCCAAGAAACACGAGCAATGGACATTAGACCGGTGCAAAGTTGTCCTTTGGTCTGGAGTCCAAATTTAACCAGCATGGCTACCACAGCATTCTGCAGCGATACGCCATCCCATCTGGTTTGGGCTTAGTGGGACTATCCTTTGTTTTTCAACAGGACAATGACCCAACACACCTCCAGGCTGTGTAAGGGCTATTTTACCAAGAAGGAGAGTGATGGAGTGCTGCGTCAGATGACCTGGCCTCCCCCGACCTCAACCAAATTGAGATGGTTTGGGATGAGTCAGACCGCAGAGTGAAGGAATAGCAGCCAACAAGTGCTCAGCATATGTGGTAACTCCTTCAAGGCTGTTGGAAAAGCATTCCAGGTGAAGCTGGTTGAGAGAATGCCAAGAGTGTGCAAAGCTGTCTATTTGCAAAGGGTGGCTATTTGAAGAATCTCAAATATAAAATATATTTTGATTTGTTTAACACTTTCTTGGTTACTACATGATTCCATATGTGTTATTTCATAGTTTTGATGTCTTCACTATTATTCTACAATGTAGAAAATAGTAAAAATAAAGAAAAACCCTTGAATGAGTAGGTGTGTCCAAACTTTTAACTGGTACCGTACCTATGAGTTTATTACAAGGCCCAAATCCCCGTCATTCACATGAGAAAGAGACAGAGATATCGTGGACATAGGTCGGGATGCCTTGTAAGGATCCGACGGCGAGCAAACTGCCTCTTCCATCAATCATATTAGCCGATGTTCAATCATTTGAAAATAAATTGGACGACCTAAGATTAAGGTTATCCTACCAACGGGACATTAAAAACTGTAATATCTTATGTTTCACCGAGTCGTGGCTGAACGATGACATGGATAACATTCAGCTGGCCGGATATACTCTACATAGGCAGGATAGAAGGGCTGACTCCGGTAAGACAAGGGGTGGCGTTCTGTGTATATTTGTAAACAACAGCTGGTGCATAAAATCTAATACTAAGGAGGTCTTGAGGTTTTGCTCGCCTGAGGTAGAGTATCTCATGATAAGCTGTAGACCACACTATTTACCAAGAGAGTTTTCATCTATATTTTTCGTAGCTGTCTATTTACCACCACAAACCGATGCTGGCACTAAGATTGCACTCAATGAGCTGTATAAGGCCATAAGTAAACAGGAAAACGCTCATCCAGAGGCAGCGCTCCTAGTGGCCGGGGACTTTAATGCAGGGAAACTTAAATCCGTTCTACCTAATTTCTACCAGCATGTCACATGTGCAACCAGAGGAAAACAAACTCTAGACCACCTTTACTCCACACACAGAAACGCATACAAAGCTCTCCCTCACCCCCCATTTGGCAAATCTGACCACAACTCTATCCTCCTGTTTCCTGCTTATAAGCAAAAACGAAAGCAGGAAGCACCAGTGACTCGGTTAATAAGGAAGTGGTCAGATGACGCAGATGCTAAGCTACAGGACTGTTTTGCTAGCACAGACTGGAATATGTTCCGGGATTCTTCCGATAGCATTGAGGAGTACACCACATCAGTCACTGGCTTCATCAATAAGTGCATCGATGACGTCATCCCCACAGTGACCGTACGTACATACCCCAACCAGAAGCCATGGATTACAGGCAACATCCGCACTGAGCTAAACGGTAGTGCTGCTTTCAAGGAGCGGGACTCTAATCTGGACGCTTATAAGAAATCCCGCTATGCCCTCCGACGAACCATCAAACAGGCAAAGAGTCAAAACAGGACTAAGATTGAATCGTACTACACCGCCTCTGACGCTCGTCGGATGTGGAAGGGCTTGAAAACTATTACAGACTACAAAGGGAAGCACAGCCGCAAGCTGCACAGTGACACAAGCCTACAAGACGAGTTAAATCACTTCTATGCTCGCTTCGAGGCAAGCAACACTGAAGCATGCATGAGAGCATCAGCTGTTCCGGATGACTATGTGATCACGCTCTCCATAGCCGATGTGAGTAAGACTTTTAAGCAGGTCAACATTCACAAGACCGCAGGGCCAGACGGATTACCAGGACGTGTACTCCAAGCATGCGCTGACCAACTGGCAAGTGTCTTCACTGACATTTTCAACATGTCCCTAATAATACCAACTGTCTGTAATACCAACATGTTTCAAGCAGACCACCATAGTCTCTGGAACATTGTGCAACATTGTGGGAATGTTCTATGCAACCTTCGTGAATATCACAAGTATATTCTTGCAACATCCCAGACAACTCCCATAATTTGGGAACCTTAATTCTTACAACATTAAGGGAATGTCCTGTGCAACCTAACTTAAACATTGTATGAATGTCATACGTAAAAATTTATGCACACATGACTGTAAGTCGCTTTGGATAAAAGCGTCTGCTAAATGGCATATTATTATTATTATTATTATTATTATTATCACAACAGAGCATATTTTATGATTTGGAAACATATCTGTTGTAATGTACCCACACTGTTCCCACAACCTAATTAAACATTCTGGAAACCTTGAAAGAACAGATAAAATGTGTTCTGGGAACGTTCTTGCAACATCAGGCAAATGTTTTATACAAACATTGTATAATAATCAACACAACATGACAGTTTTTGTGTTACGAGAACATTTACCGCAACCTAACGAATGTTCTGGGAACTTTCACAGAACCAATTTTGGTTTGCTGGGAAAGCATTACTGGTACATTGTGTTATTACATTACCTGGAAACCTAATGAGAACTTTTGGGGAATGTTCTGTGGTAATTGTTACAGATGTTGTGCACAACATTTTAGTGAAGGATATTAATTTAAAACATAACAAAAAAGTACATTTTATTAATGAAAAACATTATTTGAATGTTTTGGGGTTGTTATCATGCTAATTTGAGATAAAACCCTAAGTAGAACTTAATGGGAATCTTAGCTAATGTTCTGGGAATGTTCCCGGTTTGCTGGGAGGTTTGAGTCACTTGGTGTTCAGTGTGTGAGAGAGGGATAGGAGTGGTGGGTTAATTCACCTCATGGTTGTCGTTAGAGCCGTTCTCCATGGTAACCTCATCAAAGGTCTTCACACTTGCTGGACGGATCTTAATGTTCCTGAAGGGATAAGATTTCCAAAGTCAGATCCCAACATAGGAAAAATGTCCCAGTCAGGGAATTCCAAGATTACACAGGCGCCAAAAAGCGTCTAAAAAACACAATAAGCATGAACATAATCAATTTAGTCAACAATTACATAATGTCGGTGGAATTGATCTTTAAAAATCAACCCTATTTTTTGGGCTTTCCAACACAGAGAGAGAATCAAATGACTGCTTAATTCAGTTCAGCTTAAGGGATAACTGTCATTAAAGCATTTCAATACATTCTCAATAAACCCACTGGTAGGACCTGTGAAAATATGAGGGCTTGAAAAATATTATTTTAAGTGGACATAAATCCTGGAGCAGGGTCTGTGGTTTGGGAGGAAAATCTTTGAAGGGAACACAATGCTTTGGGCTCCCTCACCATCAGACTGCCAGTGTATATAGTTCTCATCACAACCTTTATCAGGTCTTTCACTGTCCTCAAGCAGATCTACATGCACTTCTTTAAGAATAAGTACCCGACCCACCAAGCAAAGCATATGTAAAGAAAATGGAGTGTGCTTTGGACAATGTACTGAATAAAGAGTGGGGAAATGATTGGTTGTTATCTTAACACTCAGTTCAATTAAAATAACACAGATTTAAAGAGATTTTAACGTTACCATTAAGCCAAGACGCCCATGGAGACATTACATTTCAATGTTGAAATGTCTCTATTAAATGTTATATAATGTACATAGACTTATGGCAGAATTCTTTAACTAAGCGCTCTTCAATGTGTATATCGCTGAAGCATTACAGATTGCGTGATAGAAATGTAAAGATAATTTCCCATTGAGCTGACCTATGCAGGGTTTACCATGAATGCAGTTTCCGCTAATGAGGGAACATTGCCATTACATTTCAATCACGCTGTAATGCTGAACTTCTGCAATACAGATTGAATAGAGCCCTAAACTGCAATACAATAAAATGTGAGAACCTTGATGTGAGCCACAGGTGTGAGTGTGATCTCGGTGTTAGGTTGAGGGTAATATCTCTGTGTTAGGGTGAGGGTAATATCTCTGTGTTAGGTTCAGGGTAATACTATCTCTGTGTTAGGTTGAGGGTAATATCTCAGTGTTAGGTTGAGGGTAATATTTCTCTGTTAGGTTGAGGGTAATATCTCTGTGTTAGGTTGAGGGTAATATTTATCTGTTAGGTTGAGGGTAATATCTCTGTGTTAGGTTGAGGGTAATATCTCTGTGTTAGGTTGAGGGTAACATTTCTGTGTTAGGTTGAGGGTAATATTTCTCCCTGTTAGGTTGAGGGTAATATCTCTCTGTTAGGTTGCGGGTAATATCTCTCTGTTAGGTTGAGGGTAATCAGGGTAATATCTCCCTGTGAGGTTGAGGGTAATATAGCTGGGTAATGTAGTGTAGCGACTGGCCAGCTCACAGACTCCTCCTTCTTACCAGGTGCTCCCTGAGTCGCGGTAAGAGAGTGGCCTGGTGTTGGTCTCTTCTGACAGGGCCGTGTTGGAGGGGTCACCCTCCTTGGACAGCAGGGCTGCTATAGGGATGTAATGCTTGCCCTCCTGAATGGACAGAAAGAGGAGAGAACACAACATGTCAGACCAGAGGCCTAGTTAGCAGCTATCATAGACCAGAGGCCTAGCTAGCAGCTATCATAGACCAGAGGCCTAGCTAACTGCTATCATAGCATGACGGAAAGCACATGTGTGTGATAAGCGTGTGAAGCTTAGGGAGATTTGAGCGTGATACTGTCCGTTTGCTTCACAAACATCCATCCAGGACTAGCAGGGAATGTTGCCAAAGAAACCAAGGTCATGCCTAATAAATCCAATGTGGAATGTCTGAGGGGGTGATGATGCTGGTGGAGACAACATCGCTGACTGGCCTGTAAAAGAATGAGTCTCTCTGTATGTAACAGACCTATATTAATGGAAGGGTTGAAATCCTCCCTGTTCAGCTCTTTTCTGTCCTGTCAGAATGGGTTCTCTTGCGGTTGGTTTTCAGCGAGAGTGATCTGTTATGTTATAAAGTGTTTTTATACTGTGGTTTCATGTGATGTGATGTCTGGCCTGCTATCATCTCGTTTCTCTTTACTATCCCCACCACTGTCTGGTCTCATTTTAGTCCTAGGAGCTGTCTGTGTGTGTCTGGGTCTGTCTGCAGTTAATGAACTATCTGGACCTGGGCCCGGTTACATAAAACATCTTAAGTATTACCTAAGGGAATTGTTTAATGACGTTGCATAGAGCCCCTCAAATATTTCCTTAGGTAAGGGCATACTTAAGGGGTTTTACGGTAGTTTCAAGGCATGTAAGGCAGAAAGAGTATCCGGTTACCATGGAGACGGCCTGAGATCGCATGTATTTTGTGAGATGGCAAAATAGAACTTCTACAATCAAGACAGGATAACCAAATTGATTCAGAAGATAATAAACGATGTTTCTTGTAGGGAATTTTTTCTCAACTTGTTTATATTACTTTCTAGCACGTCAAGCTAATTTACAGAGTAGCTAGCTAATCTACCCAGCTAGTTTTGTAGCCATGGATTGTGCACCTTCCATTGTTTAGCTAAGTAGCTAACTGTTAGCTACCTAACTAGCTGGTTGATGTTTTCCTTTTGAAACCAGGGCAGAGGAAAGCAACATTCACCTCCACAAATGCTGTTTACATTGATATCCATACTGAATGAAGCACCCTTAACTTTTTAACTTAATTTAAGGGGGAAATTCACCTTAAAATATTTTGTGCAACTGACTTAAAGTTAAGGAAACTTTAAGTTAAAATTAAAGCTAACTTAGGGTGTTTTATACAACCGGGTCCTGGTCAGGGAGAGAGGTGAAACTGGGAGCATGGCTGTAGATATCTGAGGAAGTCTCTTCCATTCTCTCAGTGACTGTGCTTTAGACTGTCTTTTAAACTCTTGAGTTTTGGGCATTATAAGGACTTGATGGGAACCTATTGTTTTGTCCTCGCTGGGGAAACAGCCAATTTTCCATCAGCAGTCACAATCGCTGCTTTCTTTCTCCCTCTCTTGATTCCATTCCTCTTTATCAATATCTCCCTGTCATTCCATTACCACAAAAGCAGCCCTCTCTTTATTGACAATGTAGGAAAGTATAGTCCAGGAGTATGTTTATGTGTCATGGTTTCATGGCCTAAATCATTTAGATGTGTTCAATCTGGTCGTCTTTCAGCTGGTGGTTGGGGCTGGTGATGAGGAGTGATTGTAATGTGAAAGGGGATTTAGTGAGTGTCAGACGCTGCTGATTGATCACATCTGTAATCATCCAGACCTTTGAGGATGATCTGTCAGTGTTTATGATAAGAAGTGAACCTCCTCATTCCCTGCTGGGTTTGGGATGTTTCCATTGTCATAAATGGCCGTTGTGTTCAAGTTCTCCATTATTAAATCCTTCCAAAATGTACAGCCTCCCTCCCACATATACTACTGCAGCACTAAATTGACCACATTGTGAATACCTTAATACAGAGCTTATGATGTTGCGTCATATTAGTATTACTGTTGTTTTTATTACAGTTTTGAAGTGCGGTTCCTCTTACGCGCTAGCTACTTTTTCAAAGGGAGCCAAGCGGGGCTGTTGAGTGTGACTTCCCCTCCAAGTTCCGGGCACCCCCCTGGGCCAGACCCCTTCGCATCATCTCCAGTCTGTAGTGCTTTACTCAGAGGAGCCGCTTCCTGAATAGTTGCAATGTGTAAGTCACCATCCAGAAACAGGGACTAATTCCATTGTTAAAAGTAGTTTCGTAATAAATATGTGGCTCAAGTCGTTCAATGTGTTTTAGCTTCCCTCACATAGAAGTGGTTTTGAGCTATTTGCCTAAACTTGACTTACTTAAACCCTTTTACTCCATGAGGAGCATACGTCATCCACAAATGTTCTCCTCCACACTGTTTTGGCTCTTGCCTCAGCTACAGATAATTACTGGTCAGAAGCAAAACAGTACGTCTCACAAGCCTGAGACAAGGCCCTATCCACAACTCTGCTGACCTCTGATCTCCAGGTCACCTTGAACCTGGTCTTCATCATGTGACACACTGTAACCCTTCATGGGTTCAACCACATTCACCTATTCACTCATTTTAGATTAGTGATAACCTCACGGGAGCAAGGAATGATAGAACAAAGCCATGGGGATCTTACCTGCTGTACGCTGGCCTGTAGCAGGTCTCCTAGTCTCTCCACCAGCTCAGTGAAGGTTGGCCTGTCTCCTGGCTCGGCCTGCCAGCAGTCCAACATGGTCTGGTATCTGAGGAGAAATACACATCATGTCATCATGCTGGCTCGCAAACGCACATTAATAACACAGACACACTGTATAGCTATACTGTTGAGCTATATGCAAATAAATTGTAATAATTGGTAATAATATGATAATCGCAAGTATTCACATCCATATGGGTTGGTAATGACCCCTGCCTGATGGTGATGAATTTAGCACCATGCATATGGCCACGCATTGCTAGGCATGCTTCGCTCTGCTGTGCATTGAGAAATTCAACCATAAGGCAAACGATACTCAATCTTTTACAACCAGGATGGTTTTGACATTCAGAGGGACCCAATGCTCTCCTCCTCCACCAGACAGGCCCTGTGTGTGTGGAGGCTGACTGACACGAGAGATGACCTGTAGCTGCCATTCACCCAAATCAACTGTCATGTACAATACTCAAATACCAAATATTTCATTTTCCAACGATCATCTGGTCTCTGGGGCTGTATCTCGTTCCCTCTAGGTCTCGGTGTGAACATTAGGAACCCCCCCCCCCAGATTTTTGACGAGCTGTCTCTGCCCATGTGGGAAGACTCAGGGCCGTTATGTGTTTCCAGCAGTGGCCTGTAATAATGGCCGGACTCGGCCGTGGAGGAATTCAGAGACGGAGCACCGGCCGCCGCTGCTGTTTAAATCAAACCCCATAGTCAGCCTGGTGAACGAGCCCGGCCGGGGTGATGATGGATCCCTAGCTCGCTTCATACTACGGAGCGCGGCCCCCAAACACAGAGGCCCTTACGTAAACACAGCCAGGTGCCCATTAGCTCTATTATGTTCCCCTGATTGGCACCAGATTGAGTCAATTTGGAGTTTGGAGAAAATTACAGTAAAAAGCAGATGGTCCATTACGCCCTCCGTCCTCCGTCCTCCCCCACCCTTTGCCCTCTCCATCTGTGTTTGTATTCAGGACACCTAGACCTTGGCTTGGCAAGACGTCTCCTCTCCCCTCGGTGCGGTGGAGATTGGCTGGAGGAAGCGGCTGGGCTGTGATTCCCATGTTCATCAGTGTCCTTGGCCAGGTGGAGGGACTCCTAACATCCTCACAGTGACAGGATGGAAGCCCAGAGTAGACCACCATGGCCCACATGGCCCACAAATCAAGAGGAGGGGATGTAGACAACATTGTATGGCCGCACAATTTCAAGCCTGCTTCCTGTCTGCTTCGTAATGGGAAAAAAATGGTTCCCCCTCTTCTGTCTCTTTAGGGAATACGCTGCCGTGGGGGGCCATTGTGGTGGTACGAATTCTTAAGTCCACTTCTCTCTTCCCGGCAAGACAGCTGTGGGATGTTGGGAGGTGGACATCCGTTTTTCTCTATTCCTGCGTCTTGAGAAGCGTCTTCCACATTCTGATAAGGATGCACCAGAATGGAGTGCCGTTAGGCTGATGGAGGAAGTGGAACTTCCAATCTTCTAAACGGAGGGTCACATACCTGGTGAGCCAGTGCAGCAGCAGCAGGGTAGATTTACCGCCCCATATCGCCCGGCCCACCGGCCCACCGGCCCACCGGCCCCTTTCATCATCCATATAACGGGGGTTGGAGTCAAGGTCAGGGGCTGGATCCCAGGCTCCCACACACATGATCAACATCAGGCATGGGAGGCTCTGAGGAGAAGTGTGGGAGCCAGGGGGTATTACCCCTGTAGACTAGAGTGCGTACCGCTCCTCTGCTTCCCATTTAAACTGATATCAGCAGGTTTTGTTTTTATCTCAGACAAGAGACAGGTTGTACTTCATGGTTCCTTGGCATGAGCTTAGCAGAGTGTTATCTGCTCTCTATATCTTCATTCGGTCAATGGAGCGCTTTGCTTTGAACCAGAATGGAACGTTTCTTAGAGAGGGATCTTAGAGAGGGGAACTTGGCACCAGTGGGTCTGACTCTGGATCTACAGAGCTGCTATTTAGTTATATTCCCAGTCCCTGCGCTCTAAGACTCCAGTCTGGATCATATTTTCGCAGGTCAACTCCAATCACCATCTCCCATGTCTCCGTGATACATCCATTCAATTGGCTCCAGTTGGCACAAGATGTTTTAAACATTCTGGACATCTTGGTGGTAAAGAGTTATAAAATATAAGTACAGGATTGATCACTTCCAAATGAATAAGACAGAGGGAGTTTGACTCCACCATGCTCTGTCACAAATGAAAACCAAACGCTACGCACACACAAACCCACACACATAGCTGAATATGAGATAGATTGAGAGCAGGATGTGTGAGCGAAGGGTCCGTTGGGAGTAGGTTGTAAACTCGCAGGGTTGGGTAGGTTACTTTCTAAATCTGTTACAGTTGCTAGTTACCTATTCAAAATTGTCATCAGTAACATAATTTGTGGATGACCAAAACTCCGTAACGTAATCTGATTACTTTCAGTTACTTTTAGATTACTTTCCCCTTAAGAGGCTTTAGAAGAAGACAAAAATGAATATTACTAATTGAACGACATCTATTGCAGGATAAATCAATGTTAAGAGTTCACATAGCTGGCCTTAAATGGATGTTGCATTTTACTTTATGGGTTGGTTCTGTAGGCTTCTTCTAACCCATTGCTTTCTACTACAGATAATAATACAATTAGGCTATATCTTTACATTAAAAACCAAAGTCTGTCAGATTTCCAGTCATTCCAATTAATTTAACACACCTTGATCTTCAAGAATACGAATTGGAAATAAAATAATAAATAAAATAATTTGGTGGGTGCTTATATTTCTCCTATTTCACACACGTACGAGTGTGTATTAATGAACGTGTGAATTGGAAATGTATTTTTTGCATATCCCACTCTCCCTGAGACACCCTCAGAGAGTGGGGTCACAACCAGGGTCTGCCATTATCAACGGCAACCCTGGAGCAAGTAAGGTTAAGTGCCTTGCTCAAAGGCACATAGACCTATTTTCACCTTGTCGGCTTGGGGATTCGAACTAGCGGTCCGACCAGTTACTAGCCCAACGTTCTAACCGCTAGGCTAACTGCCACTACCTGGAAATATAGATTAGCCTAATTGTTTTACCGGAGCATAACCCAAAAACTAAGGATTAATTATACTACTCCGTTGTTTATTATTTTGTTGTCATGGAGGAATGATTGGGCTCATTGCTTCAAGTTGAAAAATAAATGCTGCTCTCATGGAGTGGCATGCTTTGAGCAGTACCGAAAAATGCTATTTGCATGTGAAAAATGAATACCATATTCTGCATTTGCATCCTACTATTGTTTCCGTTTTTGTTGGTGACACTTTGATATCTCAATAATTTGCAGCTGTTTAAGACTATCAAAAGTGTGTGAGTTTGAGCATTTATCCATTAGGCCTCTGGATATAAAAAAATTGATCATCAAGAATTAGATTGAGCAATAAAAGCCCCACTCGTGGTTTTCTTAAATTAAACTTGTTGTTGACAGTGTGGAGCACAATACCACAGAGGAGTTTAGAAGGGAGGAACTCCCTCAAACTTTTATTCCATAGGCTGGGATTTGCACTATGCAGCTGTTGCAAAAGCGCATTTTTAACTGTCTGTCAGTGCACTGGTTGCAAAAACAATGATTGATAGGCAGCTTAAACTTCTTCAATTCAACCATTATTGGGTTAAAATACACATATACATTTGTGAACAGCCATCCACAACAACCACAATTCGCAAGGCGCAAATAATAGCTAAATGAGAGAGCAGCAGAGTGATCCACATCTTTGCGCTATGTAGATACTGTATCAATAATAAGTGATATCTGTATCGGCTACACTCTTAGAAAAAAGGGTTCCAAAAGGGTTCTGCGGCTCTCCCCATAGGAGAACCCTTTTTGGTTCCAGGTAGAACTCTTTTGGGTCTCATGTAGAACATTCTGTGGAAAGGGTTCTACATGGAACCCAAAAGGGTTCTACCTAGAACCAAAAGGGGTTCTTCAAAGGGTTCTCCTGTGGGGACAGCCGAAGAACCCTTTTTGGTTCTAGTTAGCACGTTTTTTTCCTAAGAGTGTACACCACTGCTGCCGTCCTTACCTCCAAGCGTTGTATAAAGTGGATGTATAATCTTTGGATGCCGACAGCAGTCGCACCATTGGAAGACATTAGCCTATTCCTGCTCTTTTCTCGCAATGCATCAAACGCATTTTGTGTGTCATCATAGTGGTCTCTGACTTGTGGTCACACTCGCTCAGGTGGAACAAACTATTATTTTTTGTAAAAAAAAAAAAAAAGAATATCCCCTTTTTCTATTACGATCTTGTCTCATCGCTGCAACTCCCCAACGGGCTCGGGAGAGGCGAAGGTCGAGTCATGCGTCCTCCCAAACATGACCCGCCAAACCGCGCTCCTTAACACCCACCCACCCACTTAACCCGGAAGCCAGCTGCACCTATGTGCCCCCCCCGGCCAAACCCTCCCCTCACCCGGACGATGCTGGGCCAATTGTGCACCGCCCTACGGGACCCCCGGTCACGGCCGGTTGTGACACAGCCTGGGATCGACCCCGGGTCTGTGGTGATGCCTCAAGCACTGCGATGCAGTGCCTTAGACCGCTGCGCCACTCGGGAGGCCAATTTTTGCCTTTTTTCAATGTTGATTTGAATGTCATTGAGAAAACAGAAAGGCGTCATAGGTTCCTTTCTGAATTTAAAAGTAATTCTAGAAGTAATCATCTAGTTTTTCAAAAGTATCTGTAATCTGATTACAATATTTGTGCTGGTAACGTAACAGATTACAGCTACAGTTTTTAAATAACCAGTTACATGTAATCCATTACTCCCCAACCCTGTAAACTCAGACGTGTGCCATAGCCTGGCACAGTGAGTGAGAGAGAGCCCCAGCACTTAGTCCTCCCTGCTGAGAAGCCACCCAGTCACCTCATAAAGGCAACAACCCCAGCTCCTCCTGTTCAGTCCACCTCACTGCTAGACTAACAGCACTGACACCACAGGGCCAGGAGAAACCCCCATAGACTCCCCCAAAGATATTCTGTTTCAGCAGCACTGTCCACATCTGCCCTGCTTCAGATCACCCTTGTGTGGACAAGTGAGGGGAGTCTCCCGCCCCTTGCTCTCATTACCCTGTGTCCGGCTGCCCCCTGGCCGCTCCCCACTCCCCCAGCCTTTAATGTGGGGCTCAATTACGGCCGCATCGATGTCAGTCCGAAAACAGATCCGCACCTCGCCGCCCGCCGCACCCCTCGGTTAACTGCCAATCAGCAGCTCCCGTCTCCCCTCCACATTCAGAGCTGGATTACCCATGATGCCTATCAAGCCCTGTCGCTCATTCAGACAAATGAAGGAGCAGATACAAGGCCTCTTTTCAACTGCTGTACATCGATATGTGAGGCTTTCCTTTACTGCCCTCTAATGTGTTGCACTGAGTAAGAGTTCCTGGTGGCTAATTACCCTCATGGGGGATACGTTGAGAGGACTAGAGGCATGCTTCGTGGTCTTTACAAGTTTCATGAGCCAAGGGAGCTTGATGCATTATGCACTGCCAAGAGGTGAGAGAGCTTTCTGACATGGGCCACTCTTCAAACTGCAAGTGCATTCCTTTTTTGGCCTGAGTTAGATGATGAGATTGGGGTTTGTATGTTATGTAATGGATCGCTTGATCCTTACATTTCAGAGGAGGAGTATTCTGGAGCTCTCATCCTGGTCCCTTCCTTCAGTCGGCAGCAGAAGTCCTCGTCGATGTGTAAGCCGGGATATGGAGAGGCACCTGGGGGGTGGGGGGAGAGGTGGGGGGTTATCAGACACTTCAATCTCCCACACAGAGAGGGTTGGATACTTTACACAGATTAGAGAAGAAAGCTTCATAAACAGTCAGTTAAGACTGTTTAAACATCAACTGATTGACCTTGCACATGGACAATGATCTTATACATTGAATAACATCTAGAGATAGTGCTAGAAAGATGATTAAATTTGACTATTGGGGCTGAGGTAAGACTCTTTCTAGAATAATTTGAATTTATGCTTGGCTCAGCCGAAATAAAAACAATAATACACGACTAAGCCAACTTATATCAAATATCCAATCCAGTTGGGGTTTTGGAAAATATTGCCCATGCCATGTAATCCATAAAAATGTCCAGACTCATGAACCAATATTTTCATGTACCCGACCAATATCCCTGACACAATATCAGATAGCATCGAAGGCTCCAGGGCACTACAGCGCCTTCGGAAAGTATTCAGACCCCTTGACTTTTTCCACATTTTGTTACGTTACAGCCTTCTCCAAAAATGGATTAATTAAAACAATTTCCTAATCAATCTACACACAATACCCCATAATGACAAAGCGAAAACAGGTTTTTAGATTTTTTTGTAAAGTTATTAAAAACAAAAAACAGAAATACCTTATTTACATAAGTATTCAGACCCTTTACTATGAGAAATTGAGCTCAGGTGCATCCTGTTTCCACTGATCATCCTTGAGATGTTTCTACAACTTGATTGGAGTCCACCTGTGGTAAATTAAATTGATTGGACATGATTTGGAAAGGCACACATCTGTCTATCTAAGGTCCCATGGTTGACAGTGCATGTCAGAGCAAAAACCAAGCCATGAGTTCGAAGGAATTGTCCGTAGAGCTCAGAGACAGGATTGTGTCGAGGCACAGATCTGGGGAAGAGTACCAAAAATGTTCTGCAGCATTGAAGGTCCCCAAGAACACAGTGGCCTCCATCATTCTTAAATGGAATAAGTTTGGATCCACCAAGGCTCTTCCTAGAGCTGGCCGCCCGGCCAAACTGAGCAATCGGGGGAGAAGGTCCTTGATCAGGGAGGTGACCAAGAACCCGATGGTCACTCTGACAGAGCTCCAGAGTTCCTCTGTGGAGATGGGAGAACCTTCCAGAAGGACAACCATCTCTGCAGCACTCCACCAGTTAGGCCTTTATGGTAGAGTGGCCAGACCGAAGCCACTCCTCAGTAAAAGGCACATGACAGTCCGCTTGGAGTTTGCCAAAAGGCACCTAAAGACTCTCAGACCATGAGAAACAAGATTCTCTGGTCTGATGAAACCAAGATTGAACTCTTTGGCCTGAATGCCAAGCGTCCCGTCTGGAGGAAACCTGGCACCATTCCTAAGGTGAAGCATGGTGGTGGCAGCATCATGCTGTGATGATGTTTTTCAGCGGCAGGGACTGGGGCGAAGGTTCCCCTTCCAACAGGACAACGACCCTAAGCACACAGCCAAGACAACGCAGGAGTGGCTTCAGGACAAGTCTCTGAATGTCCTTGAGTGGCCCAGCCAGAGCCCGGACTTGAACCCGATCGAACATCTCTGGAAAGACCTGAAAATAGCTGTGCAGCAACACTCCCCATCCAACCTGACAGAGCTTGAGAGGATCTGCAGAGAAGAATGGGATAAACTCCCCAAATACAGGTGTGCCAAGCTTGTAGCGTCATACCCAAGAAAACTCGAGGCTGTAATCGTTGCCAAAGGTGCTTCAACAAAGTACTGAGTAAAGGGTCTGAATACTTATATAAATGTGATATTTATTAGCAGAAATGTATACAAATCAGTTTTTGCTTTGTCATTATGGGTTATTGTGTGTAGATTGATGAGGAAAAAAACTATTTAATCAATTTTAGAATAAGTCTGTAACCTAACAAAATGTGAAAAAAGTCAAGGGGTCTGAATACTTTCCGAAGGCACTGTATATCTCCTAGAACGCCATTTTATATTTTCTCTCCATCACATCAACCGATCATGGTAAGCAAATAGGCTGATTACCGCGTAACTCATGTCTAACACAGAAACCGGGGTGTAGTAGAAGGTTTGGCACCTAAACTAACAAGACGGTGAAATCCAAAAACACAAGACAAAACTCAAGCTGCTAGACTGCGGGTCACGTTGCGATATGCATATTCCAGCACCTTGGGACTGGAGCAAACTTTTGACCTCTAAACTCCTATCAGATTGCCAGACTTGAGTGTTTGTCATTTTTCTGCAGTCATTTCCGTGTCCTAATTGATCTTTCTGAGACCATGTTAACACCCCCCAGATGTGTGAGTGAGTGATTCTTTGAAGGTATACAGTGGGGAGAACAAGTATTTGATACACTGCCGATTTTGCAGGTTTTCCTACTTACAAAGCATGTAGAGGTCTGTAATTTTTATCATAGGTACACTTCAACTGTGAGAGACGGAATCTAAAACAAAAATCCAGAAAATCACATTGTATGATTTTTAAGTAATTCATTTGCATTTTATTGCATGACATAAGTATTTGATCACCTACCAACCAGTAAGAATTCCGTCTCTCACAGACCTGTTAGTTTTTCTTTAAGAAGCCCTCCTGTTCTCCACTCATTACCTGTATTAACTGCACCTGTTTGAACTCGTTACCTGTATAAAAGACACCTGTCCACACACTCAATCAAACAGACTCCAACCTCTCCACAATGGCCAAGACCAGAGAGCTGTGTAAGGACATCAGGGATAAAATTGTAGACCTGCACAAGGCTGGGATGGGCTACAGGACAATAGGCAAGCAGCTTGGTGAGAAGGCAACAACTGTTGGCGCAATTATTAGAAAATTGAAGAAGTTCAAGATGACGGTCAATCACCCTCGGTCTGGGGCTCCATGCAAGATCGCACCTCGTGGGGCATCAATGATCATGAGGAAGGTGAGGGATCAGCCTAGAACTACACGGCAGGACCTGGTCAATGACCTGAAGAGAGCTGGGACCACAGTCTCAAAGAAAACCATTAGTAACACACTACGCCGTCATGGATTAAAATCCTGCAGCGCACGCAAGGTCCCCCTGCTCAAGCCAGCACATGTCCATGCCCGTCTGAAGTTTGCCAATGACCATCTGGATGATCCAGAGGAGGAATGGGAGAAGGTCTTGTGGTCTGATGAGACAAAAATATAGCTTTTTGGTCTAAACTCCACTCGCCGTGTTTGGAGGAAGAAGAAGGATGAGTACAACCCCAAGAACACCATCCCAACCGTGAAGCATGGAGGTGGAAACATCATTCTTTGGGGATGCTTTTCTGCAAAGGGGACAGGACGACTGCACCGTATTGAGGGGAGGATGGATGGGGCCATGTATCGCGAGATCTTGGCCAACAACCTCCTTCCCTCAGTAAGAGCATTGAAGATGGGTCGTGGCTGGGTCTTCCAGCATGACAACGACCCGAAACACACAGCCAGGGCAACTAAGGAGTGGCTCCGTAAGAAGCATCTCAAGGTCCTGGAGTGGCCTAGCCAGTCTCCAGACCTGAACCCAATAGAAAATCTTTGGAGGGAGCTGAAAGTCCGTATTGCCCAGCGACAGCCCCGAAACCTGAAGGATCTGGAGAAGGTCTGTATGGAGGAGTGGGCCAAAATCCCTGCTGCAGTGTGTGCAAACCTGGTCAAGATCTACAGGAAACGTATGATCTCTGTAATTGCAAACAAAGGTTTCTGTACAAAATATTAAGTTCTGCTTTTCTGATGTATCAAATACTTATGTCATGCAATAAAATGCAAATGAATTACATAAAAATCATACAATGTGATTTTCTGGATTTTTGTTTTAGATTCCGTCTCTCACAGTTGAAGTGTACCTATGATAAAAATTACAGACCTCTACATGCTTTGTAAGTAGGAAAACCTGCAAAATCGGCAGTGTATCAAATACTTGTTCTCCAAACTGTATGTATCAGTGTCTGTGGTTCTGTGTGTGTGGTTCTGAAAGAGAAAGATTATGGGAGAGAGATATATGAAAATTCACACACTTTTTTTGTAGTCCTCCTGGATGATTGGCTTCATGGCAGAGGTTGAAGTGTAGATGCCCAATGAAACCTAAAGCCATGAATCGATGTACTGTTCTTTCCTTACACTTTCGTAACATTTACTCTGAATGTTGTCCTTGTTACCTATGGTGACATTTGACCATACAATATGTCATGTGGAGTCTTGCTATAGAACAGTCGGATGTGGTGCACGGTGCATAGACAGTCATGTACGTACAATGGTGTCTTAAAGGTTGCAGTGGTTTCACAGCAGGGGCAAACATTTACATTGATCGGCTGCTTGGTTACACAGCGTTTGCATTGCCAGCTGGGAAGGCAACGGCCGGTTTAAATGGGAGGTATTCTTTCTTTTTAATGGCCCTTGCCTGTGATAAAATTCACAGTCGAAGTTCACAAATGTTTTTGCAGGAGCAGCATGAAAATAGTTTTCTCAAGCTGACAATGCAGCCCCGTTTTGTCCCAGAGGCACAATTACACAGTAGCAGAAGACAGTTATGACCCAGTGCATCTGGAGGAGCTGCATGGCTGGGGGCACCTTGCCTCGCCTGGCTAGCTGACAGGAGACTAGTCTCCTCACTGAACATCGCTGGCTGATGACAGAAAGAAACCTCTCCCTCATTTGGAAGGAATACTGCACGCTGTGTGCAAAATTGTACGATTATGTGTGCAAATAATTATACAGACAATCGTTTTTTCAAACTATTTTGTTACTATTTGATCAAAACTATTTATAAGCAGTACAATGTTTACTGAGATATAACTAAAACATAATTAGCATAATAAGAATTCTCTGATAGAAATCCATTACAGGGCAGTCCATGTTTGTACTTTCATTAACAATCCTAAAACAATAGTCCTTGTAGATGAGATCGCTCTGGATAAGAGCGTCTGCTAAATGACTAAAATGTAAAATGTAATGAGATTCAGGACCTACACAACAGAAGAAATCCGCATTGAATAAGTCTGTATTGTTCCAAATGGCTGCGTTCTGAAATGTGCACAGATGTTTGTTAATTTCTGCTAATTCATTCTGCTAATGGGAAGGTCAGGTTAGGTATTTGTATTTATTATGGATCACCATTAGTTCCTGCCTAGGCAGCAGCTACTCTTCCTGGGATCCAGCATAATTAACGCAGTTATACAATTTAAAAAAACATTACAATACATTCACAACAGATTTCACAACACATTAAGTGTGTTCCCTCAGGCCCCTACTCTACTACCACATATCTACAACACAAAATCTATGTGTACGTGTGTGTATAGTGCGTATGTTATTGTGTGTTTGTATGCATGTGTCTGAGGGACTACAAGGCACTTCCTGGTTAGGACTAAAGGTATGTATATTTACCCAGAGAGAAGATCTCCCACATCAGGACTCCAAAGGACCACACATCGCTCTGAGTGGTGTAGACCTTGTCAAAAATGGCCTCTGGCGCCATCCACTTGAGGGGCAGTCTGGCCTGTGAGGGGGAGAGATGGAGATAAGAGACGAAAGCTCTTTTAAATCGGTATCTCATCTCACCTGTGTGACTGGCTGTCTCATCAATACCATTAATAACCAACCTGTCCCATCTGAGGAGAAGCAGAAGGGCTTGTTGAGTAAAGTAATACATGCCCTCGTGGCGTAGCTCTACCAAACATCCTCAACAACCAAACATCCTCTAGTCTATGCAGACAGACACGTTTATTCAATATTCAGACAAACACTGAAATCTGCCCACAATATCTGGCATTTCCCAGAACTACTGCATTTATTCAATCTCTCTTCTGTTTTTGCCAAGTCGGTAGTAACAGAACACTGTTATGGTCCTTTTCCATCAAGCTGAGTGTTTTTGAATGTCTCTCTCACACAACAGGTGGTAATCTACATAAATAAATAAAATAAATAAATAGTCATTGGTGCGTTTCATCACATATCATGTACTTATTATGTCAGATTAATAGTAGTACAGTATAGCATTGTAAACAATATCAGATTGCTGTTTATACTTACATCTCCTTTGCGAACGTAGTCTGGGTCTTTGTAGATGTCTCTGGCCAGTCCAAAATCGCATATCTTCACAACATTATTCTCAGAAAGTAGGATGTTTCTTGCAGCCAGATCACGATGAATACACTAATGAAAAGAAGAAAAAACATACAATATGATTAGGCTTGACATCTATGCATGACTTTACATGAAAGCTTGAGTTATGTGGACATATCTCAAGTTACGATTCAGCCTAATGTGATAAAGCATGGCTAGGACTATTTCCTGACCATGTGACCTTTAAGGAAACTCTCATGGCCCCGTGCATGTCAGCTAAGACAACCATATGGAACAGTCATCAATGGTATTCTGATGCGAAGTGTTTCATATCCAGGTTAAGGCCTTCTCTCTAATATTTACAACAATGGGTTCACTAATTAGTACCATCCACTCTCTCAGAGCTTGTGACGGACCTTTAAATCTGAATGAGTTTTAGACTGATTATAGCCAATAGACTCGCAAGGAACATTGTGTTCTATGAATAAAAAATGTGAACAAAACAACTTCCCCAGCTGTCAAAAAACGACAGCCTTTTATTAAATCTAAAGTCAACTGGACTGAATAAAGTTTTATAAACTGGTATTAGTTTAAGACCCAAGATGTGTGTCACCAGACTACCTTTGCAAACAAATTGATTTTGAAACAGTCATTTGCCTGGAGGAGGTGCATACCTTGCGTGAAGCCAGGAACTCCATGCCTTTTGCAACTTGGAAACTGTAGCAAATCAAATCTTCCATTGTCAGCACTCTCTTGTACAGATCCTCTGGCTCTGAGGGTAAAACGGAACATAAAGTGGTAATGAATATTAACTATTTTCATAAACATGATTCAGTACGGTGTAACACGTACAGTGAGCTCCAAATGTGAGGTTGAAGTGCAGACTGTCAGCTTTTATTTGATGGTATTTTTTATCCATATTGGGTGAACCGTTTAGAAATTACAGCACTTTTTGTACATAGTCCTCCCATTTTAAGGGATCAAAGGTATTGGGACAAATCCACCTATATGTGTATTAAAGTAAAGTTAAACATTTGGTTCCATATTCCTAGCACGCAATTATTACATCAAGCTTGTGACTTTACAATTTTTTATGCATTTGCAGTTTGTTTTGGTTGTGTTTCAGATTATTTTGTGCCCAATTGAAATTCATGGTAAATAATGTATGGTGTCATTTTGGAGTCACTTTTGTTGTAAATAAGAATATACTATGTTTCTAAACACTTCTACATTAATGTGGATACTACCATTATTACGGATAATCCTGAATGAATCGTGAATAATGGTGAGTGAGAAAATTACAGAGGCATAAATATCATACCCCCCCAAAAATGCTAACCTCCCCTGTTATTGTAATGGTGAGAGGTTAGCATGTCTTGGGGGTATGATATTTGTGCGTCTGTAACTTTCTCACTCACCATTATTCACGATTCATTCAGGACTATCCGTAATCATGGTCGCATTTACATTAATGTAGAAGTGTTTAGAAACATATTCTATTCTTATTTACAACAAAAGTGACTCCAAAATGACACAATACATTATTTACCATTAATTTATATGGTTATATATAGATTATATTTAAAATGGCCGACGGGCCAGCAGCAGGCAAACAGTCAGGACAGAGGAGGATGTCAACAGAGGCCTCCTCCTCCACTCCTCCTTCTCCTTCAGGCCCAGTGGGTGTCAGCCTGGGGTTCCTGTCCTATCGATTGAATTAATGAACAGGAGGAGGAAATGTCCCATCAGGCCCAGGGAAGAAAACAATCAGGGGGGAGGGGAGAGTGGGTCGAGGTGGGAGGGAAGAGGGGAGAGGGAGTGGTGGGTGGAGGTGGGAGGGGAAGTAAGACGCTGTTGGCTCCTTTAGTTTACCTTCCTCCTCTTCCTCTGAGTCGCAGTAGCTCTTATCTTCCACGAAGCCGGAGCTGGCCGAGCTTCCGGTGCTGGCCACGCTCTCCAGGCGCCGCTTGATGAGCTCGCTCAGGTCACAGCCTGACCCCGACGTCACCACCTTACCGTCCTGGCTCTGACATACGAGACACACATCAGATCAAAAATACAGATGCAAACCTTGAGTCAAGTTAGAAAACGGTTCTTCTGACAATCTGGGGTTTTCCTATTAGGTTGAGAAATGTACTGAATCATGAAGGTTTGATGGCTAAGTAGACTAAATAATGAAGTCTTTTGATTTGATGCAGGATTTCTGAAAGCTGCTGATTTACCTTATAAACGATGAAATCAGCCCTCTTGCTTCTCAAGTAGTTTGACAAGTTTCCATATTTGCAGTACTCCACTATCATCATCAATGGACCTGAGAAGAAAGAAAATTCCAAACAAGTAATGACTCAAACAGTAAAAACAGGATTTTCTCTGAGATTCCATCAATTTATAAATTTACTTCACAAATTGTATGCAAGTCATACAGTGAGACTAGGTTTAACCATAGAGTTAACAATGTCCTCCCTCTCTCACCTCCAGGCTTGGTGCAGGCTCCCAGCAGGTTGACCACGTTCAGATGATGACCAATGTGGATCAGGATCTTCAGCTCCGACATCAGAGCCTTGCGCTCATTTGTCGTAGCTCCTCCTGTTTCAACACAAACACACAGACTATTAAATATACATGTCCTATTGCGGGGATCCTGTTTCATACAACTCCACAAAAGCGTGGATGTATTTTTGACTTTAAATTAAAATGTCATATAAGTTCTTTATCTTTGTTTACGATTACTCCAACTGATGTATGTTCATGGACATCTGGAAACCAAACAGTATAGATGTAAAATAAAGAACAGATATTTACGCATGTGGAGGAGATTTTAGATGGGCAAGAATAAGATAATCTACATGAGAACATTCAATGTGCAAGGTTAAGATGGTATGCAAAGATGGACAGCGGGAAATAAATTAAGTCAACATGGGAATATATATAACTTAAAACATAAACAACAGCCTTCTCTCACATTAAATTAGATTCTCGCATACACGAGGGCACAACCCAAAGCACAGCCATACATTACATCACAATAAACACTGCAGCACACATGGAGAGTAAATATGACAGTAACATTATTATTTCCCAGAATAGAAAATGCTGTTTTGTTTCTCAGTTGTATAGCTAATCTACACATCATATAAGAGGCAGATAGATATCTGGGTCAGGAACACTATGAGGTCAGAGGGAGGGTTTTTCTTAACCACGTAAACTAAACACCATCAAAGTGACTCATCCATTTGGGGGGTGGGGGGGGGGGGGGCATCGACGCAAAGATTAACGGTCCCATAACTAAACCTACATTGATCTCAAAGACTGTGGAATATCAACTAGTCAATGTTGGGTGGCAGCCTAATGCGTCCAATGTGCCTGGGTAATGTCTCTCTCTTTCATTATCTGAAAAGCTTATCTGGACACAGGTGGTTGGAGTTAGCAATGGTAACAATAATGTCCCTAACTGATAAACAGAATGAAAACATTGACTGAACAAAATAATCTTGCTCTTAGCCATCACTGACTCCCTGGATGTGCTTTACTCTAACAAGGATTTTGGTCGATTTAAATAATGAATCAATGACTTGAATTAAAAAATGAATGGAGAACTTCCGATAACCAAATGGCAACAAAAAAAAAGACCAACTCGCCCTCTAGTGGCCTCATGGGTGGAATGTTATTAATATTTTTCATAATTTCATAATTAATAAACATTACTTAACAAAAAACGCAGAAAATCCGGTGTTTCTATGTCAAACGGTTTTGTTATATTTCAGTCTTTTGTGATGTATATAAAGTGTAATATTGGAATGCAAACTCAAAATTGAATACATTTCAACGCTATATCTGACATGGTACAAGTGTTTTCTTTTTTTAAGCCCATAACCATGTGTGTGAGGTGTTTACTTTATTTGTTTAAGACTACCAAGAAACCCTCTGTGTGACCCTGATTTAGCCCACTGCAGTAAAAGGTTTTAAACAATGAATCAATTACTTGCATTTAAATAATGAATGGAGAACTTGGGAGCTGAATTGTGGGACTGTACTTCTGCTCTGTCTTATGTTGGCTCATCACAGTGGTCCCAGCCTGCTCTGGAAGCTGGAGCTGACTGACAGTGAGTCTCAAACCACACTGCACAGAGGGTCAGTTTAGGGAAGTCAGCTGCTTTTCATTATGTTTGACCTGGGGGGCCTGGAGTAGAGCAGTAGAGCAGCGGAGCAGCAGCCAACCTGGTGAGCTTGGTTCCTCTATGATTAATGGAAAGGGATGATTAATGCGGTGACACTGACGGAAATATCTAACAAATGGCCTGATTTATCATCCCCATGTAGCTAGATCTATCTATTCTGCGTTATGAAAGGAACTAGACACGGACATTAATTATCTGTTTAGTGTGTTAACACACTATTGGTAGTTTGTTGCAACAAAGTATTGGTGCTAAACCGTGTGTTATTGGATGCTAGCATGCTAGTTAGCTATGGCGTCATAGGATACGGTGCCCTGGGCGGTTTTCACAGAAAAATACTGTACCAAGTTAGCTAGCTGACTAAACTAAGTTAGAGTCTATTCCTAGGAAACACTGAACCACTGTAGTTTACAACAATTATAATTTCTAAAGTGGAAGTTGGGAGAGTTATATTTGAGTGTTTCAGTGAAAGGTAAGTGAGGGAGGCCCCGCTCTCTCGCTTCCCCAGATGTTTAGTTAATTTTATTCAGATCTCTTTTGCATTATTGTAGCCTTTTCTGTAGCCTGTCAACTATGTGTCTGTCTATCCCTGTTCTCTCCTCTCTGCACAGGCCATACAAACGCTTCACACCGCGTGGCTGCTGCCACTCTAATCTGGTGGTCCCTGCGCGCACGACCCACGTGGAGTTCCAGGTCTCTGGCAGCCTCTGGAACTGCCGTTCTGCGGCCAATAAGGCAGAGTTCATCTCAGCCTATGCTACCCTCCAGTCCCTCGATTTCTTGGCGCTGACGGAAACATGGATTACCACAGAAAACATTGCTACTCCTACTGCTCTTTCCTCGTCTGATCATGTGTTCTCGCATACCCCGAGAGCATCTGGTCAGCGTGGCGGTGGCACAGGAATCCTCATCTCTCCCAAGTGGACATTCTCTCTTTTCCCCCTGACCCATCTGTCTATCTCCTCATTTGAATTCCATGCTGTCACAGTCACTAGCCCATTCAAGCTTAACATCCTTATCATTTATCGCCCTCCAGGTTCCCTTGGAGAGTTCATCAATGAGCATGACGCCTTGATAAGTTCCTTTTCTGAGGATGGCTCACCCCTCACAGTTCTGGGTGACTTTAACCTCCCTACGTCTGCCTTTGACTCATTTCTCTCTGCCTCCTTCTTTCCACTCCTTTCCTCTTTTGACCTCATCCTCTCACCGTCCTCCCCTACTCACAAGGCAGGCAATACGCTTGACCTCATCTTTACTAGATGCTGTTCTTCTACTAATCTCACTGCAACTCCCCTCCAAGTCTCCGACCACTACTTTGTATCCTTTACTCTCTCGCTCTCCTCCAACACCATTCAATCTGCCCCTACTCAGATGGTAACGTGCCGTCGCAACCTTGGCTCTCTCTCCTCTTCCATCTTATCATCTCTTCCCTCTGCTAAATCCTTCTCCCTCCGATCTCCTGATTCTGCCTCCTCAACCCTCCTCTCCTCCCTTTCTGCATCTTTTGACTCTCTATGTCCCCTATCCTCCCGGCCGGCTCGGTCCTCCCCTCCTGTTCCGTGGCTTGACGACTCATTGCGAGCTGACAGTACAGGGCTCCGGGCAGCCGAGCGGAAATGGAGGAAAACTAGACTCCCTGCAGACCTGTCATCTTTTCACTCCCTCCTCTCTACATTTTCTTCCTCTGTTTCTGCTGCTAAAGCCAATTTCTACCACTCTAATTTTCAAGCCTCTGCCTCTAACCCTAGGAAGCTCTTTGTCACCTTCTCCTCCCTGCTGAAACCTCCTCCTCCTCCCCCTACCTCCTCCCTCTCTGTGGATGACTTCGTCAGCCATTTTGAAAAGAAGGTTGATGACATCCGATCCTCATTTATTAAGTCAAATGACACCGCTGGTCCTGCTCACACTGCCCTACCCTATGCTTTGACTTCTTTCTCCCCTCTCTCTCCAGATGAAATCTTGCACCTTGTGACGGCCGGGCGCCCAACAACCTGCCCGCTTGACCCTATCCCCTCCTCTCTTCTCCAGACCATTTCCGGAGACCTTCTCCCTTACCTCACCTCGCTCATCCTTGACCGCTGGCTATGTCCCTTCCGTCTTCAAGAGAGCGAGAGTTGCACCTCTCCTCAAAAAACCTACACTCGATCCCTCCGATGTCAACAACTACAGACCAGTATCCCTTCTTTCTTTTCTCTCCAAAACTCTTGAGCGTGCCGTCTCTAGCCAACTCTCCTGCTATCTCTCTCAGAATTACCTTCTTGATCCAAACCAGTCAGGTTTCAAGACTGGTCATTCAACTGAGACTGCTCTTTTCTGTGTCACGGAGGCTCTCCGCACTGCTAAAGCTAACTCTCTCTCCTCTGCTCTTATCCTTCTAGACCTATCTGCTGCCATTGATACTGTGAACCATCAGATCCTCCTCTCCACCCTCTCCGAGTTGGGCATCTCCGGCGCTGCTCACTCTTGGATTGCGTCCTACCTGACAGGTCGCTCCTACCAGGTGGCATGGCGAGAATCTGTCTTCGCACCACTGGTGTCCCCCAGGGCTCAGTTCTAGGCCCTCTCCTATTCTCTCTATACACCAAGTCACTTGGCTCTGTCATATCCCCACATGGTCTCTCCTATCATTGCTACACAGACGACACACAATTCATTTTCTCCTTTCCCCCTTCTGATAACCAGGTTGCGAATCGCATCTCTGCATGTCTGACAGACATATTAGTGTGGATGTCGGATCACCACCTCAAGCTGAACCTCGGCAAGATGGAGCTGCTCTTCCTCCCGGGGAAGGACTGCCCGCTCCATGATCTCGCCATCACGGTTGACAACTCCATTGTGTCCTCCTGCCAGAGTGCAAAAAACCTTGGCGTGACCCTGGACAACACCCTGTCGTTCTCCGCTAACATCAAAGCGGTGACCCGATCCTGCAGGTTCATGCTCTACAACATTTGCAGAGTACGACCCTACCTTACACAGAAGGCGGCACAGGTCCTAATCCAGGCACTTGTCATCTCCCATCTGGATTACTGCAACTCGCTGTTGGCTGGGCTCTCTGCCTGTGCCATTAAACCCCTACAACGTATCCAGAACGCTGCAGCGCGTCTGGTGTTCAACCTTCCCAAGTTCTCTCATGTCACCCCGCTCCTCAGCCCACTCCACTGGCTTCCAGTTTAGGCTCGCATCTACTACAAGACCATGGTGCTTGCCTACGCAGCTGTGAGGGGAACAGCACCTCCTTACCTTCAGGCTCTGATCAGACCCTACACCCAAACAAGGGCACTACGTTCATCCACCTCTGGCCTGCTAGTTCCCCTACCTCTACGGAAGCACAGTTCCCGCTCAGTCCAGTCAAAGCTATTCGCTGCTCTGGCACCCAAATGGTGGAACAAGCTCCCCCACGATGACCACCTTCCGGAGACACTTGAAACCCTACCTCTTTAAGGAATACCTGGAATAGTATAAAGTAATCCTTCTTCCCCCACCCCCCATAAAAAATAAATAAAAAAAGGTGGTTGCCCCAATGGCTATCCTAAGTTGAATGCACCAATTTGTAAGTCGCTCTGGATAGGAGGATCTGCTAAATGACTTAAATGTAAATGTAAACACCATCAGCATCCATCCATGGAGTTAGAGTTGAATATCACAACAGAACCAGGAGGAAAGTTAGTTTGACCACGTCATTGTTTCCAATTGTTTGTGTCTCTCAAAAGCATCTGGGTTACAATTATTAAGAAGCCTTTTTATTTTTCTAACCTTTATTTTACAACTTTTTTCTTAGTCTTTTATTTTTTGTACACTTTTAAACTTTTCAATCTCTAACACCAGGTGGAATGCTATCCTGATTCCTGTCATATCTGCAGACTGTCATCCTCATCAGGGACACCAAGGTTTTAGTCTCGCTCAAGCCAAACAGTCTGTGTGAGAAGCAGCCATCGCATGTCTACTTTGAACCAATACCCTGTGCGCAACTGTTAATTACATGCACATGTGCTAGCACGGCTTTTGAATTCATATCATGCACGAGAAACCAAATCATCTGCTGAAATGACAGATGGCTGTTTTACATCTGTTACACCCAGAACAACGGATATTGTGTTTATATCTGTATTTGGCGAGGAGCACCTTTATCAGTACCATTTCCACTAGGTGTGAGCGAAAGGAAGCTATGGGGAAAACAACCTGTATGACTTTTCAACATGGTTTTTTAACAGAAGTGCACATGAGAGTACTGCAAATTAGCATATATAAAATGCTCATATTAAAGTCTTGATAATAATGTTTCTTCCATACCTTTCAGCATTTTGACGGCCACAGTCTTGCAGGTCGAGAGCTTGTCAATCCCAAAAGCAGAGGCCTCTACCACTTTCCCGAAGGCTCCATGGCCCAGAGTTTTGCCTGGAACAGAGAGCGAGAGCGAGAGCGAGAGCGAGAGAGAGAGAGAGAGAGAGAGAGAGAGAGAGAGAGAGAGCGGGGCCAGTGGGTTTCAATAGGTCTACATGAGAGTGGCTGGCCAATGGGGAGTAGTAAATCCGGTTGGGTTCTCTATCAGGGGAATTATGGGTAATTAAAACAACCTGCTGAGGTTCTGAACACTGGGCCCTTGAAGCGCTCCTCCAGGGGATTTATAGTGTCGTTAAGACCAGGCGACAGCGGAGGGTCGCTGATGAGTAACGACGCTACACCCTCTTTACAGGGAGGCGATACCTCTGCCACATACCATCCTCTCTGGGCAAACAGGGTCACACAGTCATCAAAATGACATTAACCTGTGGATGTGAAGTGTAGGGTGGACAAGTAAATGCACTTACAGTAGGTGCCCCTTCATGGTGCGTGTAGGCCATTGAGTCACAGCGTCGTCATGGTGAGTGACTTCTTAGACTGTACTAGTGTTGTATGGTGAAGTAAGGAACTCACCCAGTCTGAGGCGGTCTCGGGGAAACTCCCACTTGCTGCCGTCATACTGCAGGCGTTCACACTGCTCGTCCAGAGGACACTCGTCTGGGTCGATGATGATGGATGGACCCATCTTGTAGTCTGCAGGCTGGAAGGGGAGGGGGGGAGAATAGAATAGAATGTAATGTTATATAATATAATGGTGATGGAGCGCATGTGCAGTAAGTATGTTAACTAAAGGACAAGAGCACATGCTCTACTATCACTGTAACATCAATATACTATTACGGACACTATTCAAATCAAATCAACGTTTATTTGTCACATGCACAGAATGCAACATGTGTAAACCATTCAGCGAAATGCTTCCCCAAAATGTTTTATTCCAAAATAGGATCTTTTAAAAAAGCACGGAATCAGCATTAGGTAAGATAAAAAATAAAAAATAAAACACACAAGAATGTAAGCTTTATACAGTACAAGGCCAGTTCCATATCAATGTGCAGGGACATGGTGGTAGTTGAGGTATTATGTACATGTAAGTAGGGGTACATAGTTCCAGCAGGATAAATAATAATAAATAGTAGCACAAACATTATATGGTGAATATTTGTGTGCATGTGTGTCAAATCAAATTGCATTGGTCGCGTACACATATTTTGCAGGTGCAGCAAAATGCTTATGTTTCTAGCTCCAACAGGGCAGTAGATTTTAGTCATTTAGCAGACGCTCTTATCCAGAGTGACTTACAGTTAGTGAGTGCATACATTTTCATACTGGCCCCCCGTGGGAAACGAACCCACAACCCTGGCGTTGCAAGCGCCATGCTCTACCAACTGAGCTACAGGGACAGTTAGAGTTAACTGCACCTCAGATTGCAGCCCAAATAAATGCTTCAGAGTTCAAGTAACAGACACATCTCAACATCAACTGTTCAGAGGAGACTGCGTGAATCAGGCCTTCATGGTCGAATTGCTGCAAAGAAACCACTACTAAAAGGACACCAATAATAAGAAGAGACTTGCTTGGGCCAAGAAACACGAGCAATGGGCATTAGACCAGTGAAAATCTGTCCTTTGGTCTGATGAGTCCAAATTTGAGATTTTTGGTTCCAACTGCCATGTCTTTGTGAGACGCAGAGTAGGTGAACGGATGATCTCCGCATGTGTGGTTCCCACCGTGAAGCATGGAGGAGGAGGTGTGATGGTGTGGGGGTGCTTTGCTGGTGACACTGATGGTGATTTATTTAGAATTCAAGGCACACTTAACCAGCATGGCTACCACAGCATTCTGCAGCGATACGCCATCTCATCTGGTTTGAGCTTAGTGGGACTATCATTCATTTTTCAACAGGATAATGACCCAACACACCTCCAGGCTGTGTAAGGGCTATTTGACCAAGAAGGAGATTGATGGACTGCTGCATCAGATGACCTGGCCTCCACAATCACCCAACCTCAACCCAATTGAGATGGTTTTGGATGAGTTGGACTGCAGAGTGAAGGAAAAGCAGCCAACAAGTGCTCAGCATATGTGGGAACTCCTTCAAGACTGTTGGAAAAGCATTCCAGGTGAAGCTGGTTGAGAGAATGCCAAGAGTGTGCAAAGCTGTCATCAAGGCAAAGGGTGTCTACATTGAAGAATATACCATTTTGATTTGTTTAACACTTTTTTGGTTACTACATGATTCCATATGTGTTATTTCATAGTTTTTATGTCTTCACTATTATTCTACAATGTAGAAAATAGTAAAAATAAAGAAAAACCCTTGAATGAGTAGGTGTGTCCAAACTTTTGACTGGTACTGTATGTATAGGATGGTGTGTATAGACAGTATGGACAGTATATGAATAGAAAAGGTGGGTACAGCAGTAGTTATATAGTAGTTATATAGGATGAACCTTTACTAGAATACAGTATTTACATATAAAGTGGGTAAAACAGTATGTAAACATTATTAAATTGACCAGTGTTCAGTGACTATGTACATAGGGCAGCAGCCTCTAAGGTGCAGGGTAGAGTACCGGGTGGTAGCCTGGCTAGTGAGTTCAGGGCAGGGTACTGGGCGGAAGCTGGCTAGTGGTGACTATTTAACAGTCTGATGGCCTGGAGATAAAAGCTGTTTTTCAGTCTCTCGGTCCCAGCTGTGATACACCTGTACTGTCTCCGCCTTCTAGATGGTAGCAGGTGAATAGGCCGTGGTTTGGGTGGCTGAGGTCCTTGATCTTTTTGGCCTTACTGTGAAAACGGGTGCTGTAGATGTCCTGGAGGGCAGGCAGTGTGCCCTGGTGATGAATTGGACAGACCGCACCACCCTCTGGAGAGCACTGCGGTTGCGGACAGTGCAGTTGCCATACCAGGCGGTGATACAGCCTGGCAGGATGCTCTCAATGGTGCATCTGTAGAAGTTTGTGAGGGTCTTAGGGGCCAAACCAAATGTATTCAGTTACCTGAGGTTGAAGAGGCGCTGTTGCGCCTTCTTCACCACACTGTCTGTGTGGGTGGACCATTTCAGGTTGTCCGTGATATGCATGCCGAGGAACTTTTCACACTTTCCACTGCGGCCCCGTCGATGTGGATGAGGGTGTGCTCCTTCTTCTTTCTCCTGAAGTCCACGATTAGCTCCTTCGTTTTGTTGACGTTGAAGGAGCGGTTATTTTCCTGGCACCACTCCGCCAGGGTCTCGTTGTTGTTGGTAATTAGGCCTACCACTGTTGTGTTGTCTGCAAACTTGATCATTGAGTTGGAGACGTGCGTGGCCACGCAATCATGAGTAAACAGGGAGTACAGGAGGGGGCTGAGCACGCACCCCTGTGGGGCCCCCCTGTTGAGGATCAGCGTAGCGGAGGTGGTGTTGCCTACCTTCACCGCCTGCAGTCGGCCAATCAGGAAATCCAGGACCCAGTTGCACAGGGAGGGGTTCAGACCCAGAGGTTAATGATGAGCTTGGAGGACACAATGGGGTTGAGGCTGAGCTGTAGTCGATGAACAGCATTCTTACATAGGTATTCCTGCAAATTGTAGTGGATCTAGGGTGTAGGTAAGGCAGAGGTGATATGATCCTTAACTAGCCTCTCAAAGCACTTCATGATGACAAAAGTGAGTGCTATGGGCAATAGTCATTTAGTCAAATCAAAATCAAATCAAGTGTTTTCCTCGAAGCGGGCGAAGAAGGTGTTTAGCTTGTCCGGGAGCGAGGCATCGGTGTCCGCGATGTGGCTAGCTTTCCCTTTATAATCCGTGATTGTCTGTAGACCCTGTAGCCACATACGTCTCATGTCTGAGCCGTTGAATTGCGACTCCACTTTGTCTCTGTACTGACGTTTTGCCTGTTTGATTGCCTTACTGAGGGCATAACTGGACTGTTTGTACTTGTGTGTGTGAAAGTGTGAGTGTCTGTGGCGTCAGTATGTGTGTGTGTGTATGTGTGTGTGTGTGTGTGTGTATGTGTTTGTGTGTGTGTGTGTGTGCGAGAGTGACAGTGTAAGTGTGTGTGAGTGTGTGGATAGAGTCAGTGCAGATAGTCCGTTGGTAGGTAGCCATTAATGAGCTATTCAGTAGTCTTCTTGCTTGGAAATAGAAGCTGTCTCTGAACCTATTCTTTCTCGACATACAGTACACACACAAGCATGAGCTCAGCACTTCTCCAATGTCAGGAAATGTGGAAAAAAATAATATAAAGTCAACTGCATTTCGCAAGAGACATGACTCAGTGATGGCAGTTCGTGGAATTTGTATAACGAGATTGCTTTTTACTCCTGAAACTCACATACAAAAACCTAAAAAAATGTAACATGGGTGTTTGAATAGGTCTTGAGAAGAGCATGCTGTCTGCACATTGTTACAAAAAATATATTTTTAAATGGCCTCCTCTCCTTGTTCGGGCAGGCTTCGGCGTTCATCGTCACCGGCCTTCTAGTCACTACCGCTCCTCATCTCATCATTCCATTGGTTTTGTCTTGTTTATTACACACACCTGGTTCACATCCCCTCATCAGTACCTGTATAAGTGTTCCCTCTGCCTCCTTGTCTTTGTGTGTGATTGTTTATTGTGAGGATAGTGAAGCTCGGTGGAGCTCCTTTATTTTGTATCGCCGGGTTATTTTCCCTGTGTGCTTTGTTGGTTCCAGTGCGCCTGGTCTGTTTTGACGCTTTACTGCGTAACTCTGTATTCCGGAATAAATCCTGTTTTTCTGATGATTTACCCTCCTGCGCCTGACTCCTTCAAATCATCCATCACACTGTGGTTCTATTGTACAATTAACTAAGTAACAAAAGAATAATGGTGAGCAAAGTGCTCAGTGCAGTATCCTAACAGTTTACACTCTCTAATGTCTTCACAGTCAAGAAGTGTGAGAGACACTAGAGAACTAGCTGTGATTGCAGGGAGATCTCGTTACCTTCCTCAGCTTGCGGATGAAGAGGATGAGCATGAGCCAGAGGAAGGTGGCAGCAGCTCCTGTACACACCAGGACGATCACCTCAATGTTGGCCTTCCCCTCATCACCTGGAAGGAGACCACAGGAACCGTTTGTTAACTGTTGTTGCCTTGGGTGTTTTATATGCTTCTTGACAAATGAATAAGAAATGATAACTGACAACAAATATAATGAGGGATATACACAACAGACAAATGGTAAACACTCCATTGTTTATTCCTAGTTTGTTCGGGCTATGCATCCCACGTTGTTGCACATTAAGCTCTTTTCTTAACTATCCATCTCAACATTCACTGTCCTAGCCAGCTCACGTTCATAAAGCTTTAGGAATTTGTCAAATAGTTTTGATAGAGTAATGCCTAATTTTGGACATTTTCTTCTAGTAATGTAATGGATTGTGCTGACACTGGGGTTGGACGTTGAGGGAAATTTGACATTTTTTAGGGGAACAGGAATTCATGTCTGGTGCCAGGGCTAGTTGTCAGAATACCGTCGCATGACCTTGTCCCCCCACCCCTCTCCTCCTCCCCCCTCCCTCCCAGTCTGTGTCATCATGTTTCCAGTCCCATGGTTCTTTAACGAGAGGACTTCTCTCCTGGCCGTGCCCACAGTCATTAGTGGGAACTCTTCACACACTCCTTGCAGGTCACGTCCCATGGGTGGGGACCTCAGAGCTCCATGAGCCCCCGTCATAAAAGCCAGCGGAGGAATTCGCTGGGTTTTCTTGGCAGCCTCTTGGCTTCTCTCTCCGTGGAGAGTTTTCATATTGAAGTCTGGCCAGAGCTATTTGTACTGGTGACAAGAAAACATAGCCCAGTTTGGCCAAGAGCTGTGATTGGTCATGCAGTAAAGAAGTGGTCCGGCTGTGGCTGTGCTGGTTGAGTTCATGGTGTGTTTGGTCACTGTTGTGGTTAATGTACTGTAGTTAGATTCATTGTGTTTCGCTACCAGCATGACATGGATTATCATGAAGAGCATTATGACGGAAATAAAGAGGTAAGTGACTCACCCACGACAGTGACGACAGCGCTGGCTTTCACACTCCCCTCATTGTTGCTGGCCAGACACTCGTACAAGCCCTCATCATCTTTCTTCACTCTCTCGATCGTCAGCACCCCATCGTCCCCCAGAGTAATACCTGGAACATAGCATGAAGTCTACAGCTCAGATTCTATGGAGATCAGCTTTAATTTTGCAGATAGATTGTGGCTTCTATCAATGTAATTGTCTGCATCATTTCTAATCCCCCATATATATATATATAAATATATTATAAATATATATATTATTTAAAAAATATATTTTCCTTCTCTATTATATTTTCCTAACCCTACCACCCCTCCTCCCCTAACTGGAGTAAACTAATGGACAACCCCTCCCATCTATCTCTGAAGACCATCCAGTTTTGATTTATAATTGATTTATAACTGTGCTGGGATGTTTCACAAAAGTTCTGAACCTTTCTATTCTCATAGTTTCTTCAGATTGTACATTTGCTAAGAGTATTATTATATTGTTGATCGATTGACTATGATTTTTCAGATCACCCAGCAGTGCTATTTGCAGAGTTTTGGAGAAAATTACTAATATGTTTGAGCAATACAGTAGGGCCTGACCATGGAAACCTCAGGGCCCCTAATCACGAGTCATTTCCAGCAGTTCTCACCTGGACCCTCTTGTACTGGTAGGTTGTCTTTGTACCAGGTGATGTAGGGTGGCGGCACTCCCAGGGCGTAGCAGGCCATAGTCAGAGTACTGCTGCTGTTTACATCCTGATTGGTCAGGTTCTGTCTCAGCCACGGCCTCTTCCTCTCTGCGTCAACCACAAAAACATGTCTGAATTAGATCACTCTGCTTTTCAAGACTTTCTCAGACAAACTCATCTCTCTACTGGGTTGCATAATCTTGAGTGTGATTATATCCAGGAACAGGCACCTTTTACCGAAATGCAATGTAATACAACCATATTACTCTTAGAAAGAGTTGGGCAACACCCGTATGACATGACAGTGGTGCAGCAATTACTGTTCTGATAGACCTCATTGATCACCCAGCAGGCAATGCTCCTCCTGTCTCCTACTCACCATCCACAGTCAGCACAGTCTGGACTATGACTGTCTTGCTGTGGAGGTTACGCGCCCAGCACTGGTAGCCTGCTGTGTGACTCCTGGATACGTTGTGCAGGGAGAGGGAGCGAGAGATAGAGTAGGGGCTGAGCTGCAGGGCCGTGACGTTGGCGGTGGTGACGGTGTAGTTTTGAGGGTTGTACCACTGCAGGTCTGTGTACAGGTACCGAGTGCCGCGGCAAGTCAGAGTGACGTCATCACCCTCGATGGCAGTCTGGGGCTCGATGGACAGGTGCTGAGGGTGATCTGGTGGGGGAGAGGGGAAAAACACATCAGGTCATCTTTTTGGGGGGAACACCCCATTTGGGTACCTAGTAAAAATATCATGCATAAGTATTGGTTAGAGTATACAATACATGAACACATCGTCCAGTATGTAGGTGGGTTACAAGAGCATCTATGTTACAGCAACCCTCTCCTCTCACTCAGGGAGATAAGACACGTAGCATGAGATAGCCAGCTGATTGAAGCTGTCCTATTCTGGGAAAGAACATCTCTAAAACATCAAGCTGCACATCACCATGCCAGGAATTTCAAATTTGCAGTTATTTACTGTTTCATCACTTTGTTAATTGGAAGCACGTTGGCAGTGTGCGGCGAGCAATGCTGATGGGCGGCCTACAGCTGTCCATTAGGAATCAGGCCGGGGGCCGGGCCTCAGGGGAGCCAGACGGCGCTGGAATGCATTCTGTGTTCCGTAAAAGAAGACAGCTGTTATTACAATTCCGCCGTCCTCTTTTTCAGCAGCAATCCAGCACTCTCAGTCACCTCCACCTCAGGAATGGTGGTGCATTGCAGCGCTTCTTCCTGGAAATGATCTTATTCTCATCCGGATCCTCAGAGTTTGGCATCATCAGCAGTGTCCCCAATCACAGCGTCACCACCATTCCCAATTCCAAACTATCATCAATCAGCTTTCAACTTCAAATCGTTTTTTATTTTTGAGGGAAAAAAGGTGATGACTGCTTGCATGGCCTGTCAGCTGATTTCTCTTGTCATGAGACAACTGGACTAGATGGAATTTTCATTTCATGAACATTTGGAACTGTTCAGATGCATATAAAAAGTGATTCACGCAGCAGCAGGCTCCTAGAAGAAGAAGAATGACCTGCCGGCGCTACAGTGTGCGCTGAGAGCTCTTTTTAAACTCGCGCTGTTAGATTGTACCATTTGGCTCAGGACATGTTTGCCTCTTCAGTTCGGTGCTGAAGCCTGCCTGCTCCAGAGGAAGATGGTTTCAATTAATGTCCACCAGAGCAGCTCTCTTTAATGCACAATACTATCGTATCTGAAGATTATGCCTTTGTTAAATGTTTTTCATGACGAAATGGAATGTTGGTTATGTTAGTATCAAAAGGCAATATTTAGTATAAGGTAACATATAATAGACAGGAAGTGTATTGTAAACTGGCCAGCAGAGGGAGCCCATCTTGTTGCATTGGTTATAAATAGGGGTACACGAAGAAGATAGGACAGAGCAGACATTAGAATTGGACGACACTGCTCTCCGGACCACGCGTGTCTGTAAACTCATGCTGAAGCTTGTGGTCTGAATAAACCTTATGATCAATGTTCAGTATGAGCCGACTCCTTTTGTTGACAGCAATGACGACCACCATTCATCATATACTACAATACAATCTGTGCATTCTAGCGATTGCCTCGCGATTCATTACAGAGCATATGTGTAAGTCATTGGAAACAAAATGTCATGTATGTTACAGTTATACTGTATGCCTGGCCTGTAAAAATAAAAACCACCTGAGCATTTCGCCTTATGCTGTATAAAAAATCTCCAATGTTGTTCTTTCAACCAACGTGGGGGACGTTGTGTAGTATTAGGTTGACCCACTTACCATCCACATAGAAAAGGGTTCTCAGTGTGCGGGTGCCAAGTTCGTTCTGGGCCGCGCAGGAGTAGATCCCCGAGACGTTAGCTGCCCCCACCACTAGCGTACTCACAGTCTATGGAGGAGTGAGAATAAGCCAATCATTAGATCTACAGTACTGCCAGCGAATGTTGTACCTATCTGGTGTACATGTATTTCCTGCTAAATAGATTTGATCTCAATGAGACTAACCTGTATAAATAAGGGTTAATGAAAAATGTTCTGGTTGGCTTCATTATACCTCAGAAGACTTTCCATCAACACCCGTGTGGTTATTTGCCCATTTCATTCTCTCGAGTGGTTCACATTAACGTAAGGATACATCTGGACTTTTTCAAAACCGCCGCGTCTCTCCTAGCAGCACCGGTCCACAGAAGGAGCGCCTGGCCCTCCATGTCATTTCCTGAAGAGCATTTACAATGCCACACTAGATTCTATCACCATTGGAGTGGAACCCATTTAACGGCTTAGTAGACATAATAGTGAGTAAGATTTGGGCAAGGGGCCAGATCGCATGGGGTTCTGTTTTATGTTCAGAACGACATCTGTTTTCAGAGCAGCTACATCAAAGGTGCTGAATGCTGTGGCTGTATTGTCTAGGTGGTGTCAACTTCCTGGGTTTCTAGCGGCATTGTCCTCTGACACTCAGAAACAGGGCTTTGGTCATGAGACTGGACTGTTTGTGACACATTTCAATACGTTTTTAATGTTCCAGCTCATATTGTGCACTGTGTAAACATGTTTGGATGGAAAAGCTAGCTAAAGTTGTTAAAAGTTGTGTTACGTTGTCTACCCTGAGTTGCTATGACATTAGTCAGGTGTTTTGATGGAGTTGTTGTGTGGTGTTGCGTTACGGCCATTACTAATGATGATGTAACTTGAGCTGGAAAACAGTTGTTTCAGCAAGTGCACTCTGTCCCTAAGTGGTGACTTGACCAGATGCACTGTGACCCTCTGAGGCCAGCCCTGCAGCCCTGCAGCCCTGACCAACACTTTCCTCTCGTTCACGGGGCACAGAGATTTATGCGGGGTGACAGAGAGGAATTCACTCCCAACAAATCCCTCTCTTTTAAACCGCCGCTTGTTATCACTGACCCTTAGTCCTCACCCCTATAAAGCACCAGTGTTTGGGCCGCAAGCGCTTGTAAATAAGGACTGCCTCCCTATTTATGTCAATCAGAGATTGGTAGTGTTGGAAGTGAATGAGGCCTAAGCTCTCTATTACTACGTGTGTATGTATACTATTAGTATGATTCTAAATGCCATCAACCATGCATCATCAGAGGGGGGAAACGCCTTCATAAATCTCCCTTTAGGGGAAAGCAGGAGAAATACCATTTAATAAAAGTTTACTACACCAGCATATGTGTTGGGGTAACGACTAATTACCAGTATTTTCTTCACTGGTTGGCTTGCTTGTGCTGTTGAAATATTTATATGCTGGCTGGATTTATGCCCCAATTTGACCCAGTGTGTTGGAACGGCTGTCTTTCAACTAATCCGATAGGCTTTTGGGGAAAGCAGTTGAGGCCTGCACCTAATTACGTTTGGGGTGAATGGTTTTGGTAACAAGCTCCCCTAGGACATGTGCTGCAATGTTCAGCTTTGGGAATGCATGCCAAGATGTGGGCCATTTTTTGTTATACCGTAATAATACAGATATATGACAAAAACAATGACAATAACATATTATTCAAATTTCCAAACTTCGTTTCAATATTTCCAGTATGTTACAGCTGATCTCTTCACAGGTCAGTGGGGAACCTATAAAAGGGAACCTATAAAAGGCCAATCTCCGCTGTCTGCACACGCATGGCTTGAGCCGTATGGCTGTATGGTGCTATCTACACGGAGCTCCACAGCCCTCAGTGATCCAACAGATAATGATCCAGTGATGTCAGAATAAACGCTTCTCTCTGGCAGAGCACGCAGAGCCTTGGCTGGAGCTTCATGCCTAGCTTCTTTAGATCCAAGGACCTGCGTTTCGTCTGAGGGTGTTTTTCACTCCAGCAGGGTGAAATGAACAGTGTCTGCAGATGAATGAACGATTCCCGAGAGCAGCCCTGAAGAAAGCCAAAATGCTTTTTCATCATGGCAGTTCTGGCGCTCGACTTGCTTTGACTGTAATTGAAGGCTAAGGGGCTTCTTTTAATCAAAAGCAAATCATGACAGATTTGACAGTCTGTTTGTTGCTGACTGTATATGAAAAGACTGGTGAGTTGCTTATAAATACCTGGCAGTTACGGCAGCATAAACAATAAAGTGGGATTCCTTGTCATAAATATGCCTACTGATATTGCTTTCCCCCTGTACATACTGTATTTATACAACAATGTATAAATTAACTGTATTTACGATGTACTGTACTGTACTATATGTCATTATTTCACTATTGACCCTTGTGACCTAAATAATTATCGCCCTATTTCTAAACTTTCTTGCCTAGCTAAAATATTAGAATCCTTGTTTAATTCTCAGCTAAGATCATCCTTATCTTTGAAATGTATTCTAAATGTACATGTCAGGTTTTAGACCAGATCATAGCACTATCTCTGCTGCATCCCTAGTTATAAATGATGTGGTTAACTGTATGGATGAAAGGCAACATTGTGCTGCCCTCTTCATTGACCTGTTGGAGCTAGGAACACAAGCATTTCGCTACACCCGCAATAAAATCTGCTAAATATGTGTATGTGACCAATAAAATCTGATTTTATTTGGATTTCATTTGAAAGGCTTTCGATACTATTGATCACTCACTGCTAATTCAGAGGCTTTCCTTAATTGGCCTAGACCAGGCTGCATGTACCGGTAACTGGTTTAAAAATTACTTGACAGAAATAATTAAATGTGTATCTAATGATGGTGTTAAATTAGGTTTCCTGGATATTGCGAAAGGTGTTCCCGCAGGGGTCGATTCTGGGTCCTGTACTTTTTACTGTTTACATTAACAATATCGACTTGTCAGTAAAAAATGGTAACCTGCACTTGTATGCCGATGATACTGTTGTGTATGCTATTGCCCCCACGGTTGACCAGGCTCTATCTGAACTACAGTCTGCCTCCATTGTATTACAGAAAAACATTATTGACCTGAAATTAGTATTGAACGCAGGTAAAACTAAGTATATGTTGTTCTCTAGAGCGCCTAAAATAACTGATGATTTAAGCATATGTACTTTGGATGGTGTCCATATTGATCGTGTCCGTGCTTACAAATATCTGGGCATCTAGATAAATAAAAAGCTGTCTTTTAAAAAGCAGACTGATGAGTTAGTTAAGAAGCTGAGAATAAAAATGGGCTTCTTCTATAGAAATAGGTCCTGCCTCTCGCTAAATAGTAGAAAGCAGATTATTCAGTCGACGTTCCTACCAGAAAGTTGGTTGGCCCTCTTTGATGTCACGTAGGTTGATACATTTCTATGTTTTCATTTATAAAGCCATTTTACAAAAACTCCCACTGTACCTAACATCATTACTAAACTTTAAACATACAAGTTACCACACCTGGTCTCAGCAATGGCTAACTCTGGAAATTCCTTTGGTCTCTACTGTGTTAAGTAAATCAGCTTTTAGTTTTCTTGCACATTATTTGTGGAACAATCTTTAAAACATTCTTAAATTTGATGTTTTGGTGCATCTAGGGCAATTCAGAAAGCTGATTGAGGACCTTACTACTGATGAATGTGTTTGTTTTTTATGACCGTGTTTTTCTTTCGGCTTGCATTTTGTATTTATATTGATTTGTCTATTTTCTGTCATTTACAGTGCATTCGGAAAGTATTCAGATATCTTGACTTTTTCCACATTTTGTTATGTTACAGCCTTAATCTAAAATGTATTAAATTGTCCCCCCCCCCCTCATCAATCTACACACAATACCCCATAATGACAAAGAAAAAAATGGTTTTTAGACATTTTTGCAAATGTATAAAAATATCTATATATATATATTTACAAAAATATTCAGACCCTTTACTCAGTACTTTGTTGAAGCACCTTTGGCAGCGATTACAGCCTCAAGTCTTCTTGGGTATGACGCTACAAGCTTGGCACACCTGTATTTAGGGAGTTTCTCCCATTCTTCTCTGCAGATCCTCTCAAGCTCTGTCAGGTTGGATAGGGAGTGTCACTGCACAGCTATTTTCAGGTCTCTCCAGAGATGTTTGATCAGGTTCAAGTCCGGGCTCTGGCTGGGCCACTCAAGGACATTCAGAGACTTGTCCCGAAGCCACTCCTGCATTGTCTTGGCTGTGTGCTTAGGGTCATTGTTCTGTTGGAAGGTGAACCTTTGCCCCATTCTGAGGTCCTGAGTGCTCTGGAGCAGGTTTTCATCAAGGATCTCTCTGTACTTTGCTCCGTTCATCTTTCCCTCGATCCTGACTAGTCTCCCAGTCCCTGCCGCTGAAAAACATCCCCACAGCATGATGCTGCCACCAACATGCTTCACCGTAGGGATGGTGAAGAGTTCAATCTTGGTTTCATCAGACCAGAGAATCTTGTTTCTCATGGTCTGAGAGTCCTTTAGGTGCCTTTTGTCAAACTCAAAGCGGGCTGTCATTTGCCTTTTACTGGGGAGTGGCTTCTGTCTGGCCACTCTACCGTAAAGGCCTGATTGGTGGAGTGCTGCAGAGATGGTTGTCCTTCTGGAAGGTTCTCCCATCTCCCCAGAGGAACTCTGGAGCTCTGTCAGAGTGACCATTGGGTTCTTGGTCACCTCCCTGACCAAGGCCCTTCTCCCCAATTACTCAGTTTGGCCAGGCGGCCAGCTCTAGGAAGAGTCTTGGTGATTCCAAACTTCTTCCATTTAAGAATGATGGAGGCCAGTGTGTTCTTGCGGACCTTCAATGCTGCATAAATGTTTTGGTACCCTTCCCCAGATCATGTGCCTCGACACAATCCTGTCTCGGAGCTCTACGGACAATTCCTTTGACCTCATGGCTTGGTTTTTGCTCTGACATGCACTGTCAACTGAGCGACCTTATATAGATAGGTGTCTGCCTTTCCAAATCATCTCCAATCAATTGAATTTACCATAGGTGGACTCCAATCAAGTTGTAGAAACAACTCAAGAATGATAAATGAAAACAGGATGCACCTGAGCTCAATTTCAAGACTCATAGCAAAGGGTCTGAATACGGTTTCTTTATTTTTAATACATTTGCAAACATTTCTAAGAACCAGTTTTCGCTTTGTCATTATGGGATATTGTGTGTAGATTGATGAGGAACATTTTTATTTAGTCCATTTTAGAATAAGGCTGTAACATAACAAAATGTGGAAAAAGGGAAGGGGTCTGAATACTTTCCGAATGCACTGTATGTAATTCAGGGCTCATCTGTAAAAAAAAAAACCTTGGTCTCAGTATGACTAAAAATAAAGGCTACAATAAAATAAAACAATTATAAATGCATATTGATGTTCCTTCATTAACTTTTGGCTACAGTTACATAAGTCTATATTGATGCAGATAGAATGAATCATTCTAAAACAGTGAAATAATAAGGCGGATTATGAAGATGTAGATTTATTGTTTTCAGATGTTGGCGTCTCAAAGAGAACGATCATAGGGAATCCCACTTCAGTGTTAATCTCTCAGAGTGCTCTCTCTCTCTATCCGGACATTTCATCTAGATCCCTTTTTCATATAAATCTTGAAGTAATTGTTGTATTGCCCAACACAAAGCACTCTTTTGTCATGGACATTTCTGCTCAGTATCAAACATGCATCATATATGACAAGAACACATGCATGAATCATTGTTCTATGTTGTGCAACGTTAAGAAGTGTCAGTTTCTCTGAGTCTATAACAAATCTAATGAGAACAAAACTATACTATAAGCATACCTTGTTCTTTCCTTTCACCAGTTCAGTTTTGTTGTCTATGCTCTCAATCCAGTTGTGTGAGTAGTTCCCCTTATCGTCCATTTGAACTGGGATTGGCTCAGTGTAAAGGGTACACCTATGGGAAAGAGGAAACCAGTGATTACTGAACTAGATGAAAAGGCTGCAGGTTACCTAACGTATAAAGTCAGTTTAGAAAATTAGTACAGAACAGTGGACAAAACAGGAGACTACTAGAGCAGAATGCCGTGTGGACATGTCATCCTTTCCTATATTTCATTAATTGGAACCAGAAATGACACTATGGACCAGCGAATGCGGTCCAAACAGTTTGACAATGTGTCGCTCTGAACGGGCAGGCATTTAGCCTTATGAGGCTCTGACTAACATCATAGCTTTTGTGTGGCCTTTTAGGGCGGGCTATATCCCAGGCTGCCTAGGCGTGTTAAACCAGACAAAAACCAGCCAGCCTCTCCTCCTCTCCTCGCTTTCCTCCTGCCTACTGAGGGGAACAATCAGGCTGATGAGGAGTGAGGCAGCCAGGCCAGGCAGGCTGGGAGGCAGGAGGAAACGGCAGCGTGACAGGAAGGGCCGTGCTATGCGTCACCTCACACAGGAAACCCCCTCACTCCCTGACTAGAGGAGATAAGGCTAATCCCCAGACCTTGGTTGGTCAAAAAAGGGACAGCTGATACCTTCTTACCCTGCTGCTGATAACGAAAGAACCCTTCCTGCCTCCTTCACCTCTCCCATCCCTTTTTCTTTTGCCCCCAACTGCTATCTGAGACGTTACGCTTCCCCAACCACAAGGGGACTGTGATTTATATGAGGTCTGATCCTGAAATGGTAAGTAGTCAATTTGCCGTGACAGGTCCTTGAAGGGGGTCTGAACTGTATAAAACAAACATTTGGCTCAATCTGCCTCCAACCAGGCTGTGGATGGCCTGAGCTGAAATCTCTGTTTGATGCACCTCCCTCATTAGCTGTTGAAAAAACAGGCCCTTTTCAGCTTCAAACGTTTATGAGCCACTTTTTCCAGTGCCAGAGCTGATTATCTTTAGGGCTTCAGAAATGGGGCACTTTGACACAGCTTGACCCTCCACCATAATTTCTGTCACAAATTTGGCAACCAGGAGTGTTTTTTTTTAACCAATAATGATGGATAATTAACAGAAACCTTTGTCAAGTTACAGCGCCTGCAGTGTAACATAATTTAGGCCCTCCAGTGTGAGGCTGTCCCGAGCCGTGTTTTTCTAGCGGTGTTGGGTCCTGATAACCCCGCGGTAATGGCCCATTGTTTGCCTGATCTTACGCCTCAGAAAGGACCCCTGCTGTCACTGACGGGGGTCTGGCAGCTCTGGCTCTCAGGGAATGTTCATGTTGTTTATGAAGGTTCACTAGCCGCCCACCACACGCTCTGTCCCGTTCAGCTCTATAAATATTTAGCATCTGCTTCATCTGACCACTTTTTTACTGACCGAGTCACTGGTGCTTCCTGCTTTAGTTTTTGCTTGTAAGCAGGAATCAGGAGGATAGAATTATGGTCAGATTTGCCAAATGGAGGGCGAGGGAGAGCTTTGTACGCGTCTCTGTGTGTTGAGTAAAGGTGGTCTAGAGTTTTTTTCCCTCTGGGTGCAAATTTAACATGCTGGTAGAAATGAGGTAAAACTGATTTAAGTTTCCCTGCATTAAAGTCCCCGGCCACTAGGAGCGCCGCCTCTGGATGAGCGTTTTCCTGTTTGCTTATGGCCGTATACAGCTCATTGAGTGTGGTCTTAGTGCCAGCATCGGTTTGTGGTGGTAAATAGACAGCTACGAAGAATATAGATGAAACCTCTCTTGGTAGATAGTGTGGTCTACAACTTATCATGAGATACTCTACCTCAGCAAAACCTTGAGACTTCCTTAGATATCGTGCACCAGCTGTTGTTTACAAATATACATAGACCGCCACCCCTTGTCTTACCAGAGGCTGCTGTTCTATCCTGCCGATACAGTGTATAACCCGCCAGCTGTATGTTATTCATGTCGTCGTTCAGCCACGACTCGGTGAAACATTACAGTTTTTAATGTCCCGTTGGTAGGATATACGTGCTTGTAGTTTGTCCACTTTATTAGCAAGCGATTGTACGTTGGCCAATAGTACTGATGGCAAAGGCAGATTAACCACTCGTCGCCGGCTCCTTACCAGGCACCCTATCTCCTTCCGCGATATCTCTGTCTCTTTCTACTGCGAATGACGGGGATGAGGGCCCTGTCGGGTGTCTGGAGAAAATCCCTCTTGTCTGACTCATTAAAGAAAAATTATTAGTCCAGTTCAAGGTATTCTGATGTCCAGAAGCTCTTTCGGTCATAAGAGACGGTAGCAGCAACATTATGTACAAAATAAGTTACAAACAATGCGAAAACAAAAACAAAATAGCACAGTTGGTTAAGAGCCCATAAAACGGCAGCCATCCCCTCCGGCGCCATTGTAATCCACTGTACAGCCTTACCAATGGATTGTGGATCAATGACATGGGGTACCATCAGTGATACCCACAGAACACAACTGCGAAGAGATTACACAAATATTAGCATTGTAGCTCTGATTGCAGGACTCTGAAACCCCTGTGAAATGACCAACATTTATTGTACCAGTCAACCTACTATGTGTATTGAACACTATTCCAGAGGAAAAACAATACAACGTGGATGTTTTGGAGTCTGAGAACTCTGAGGAGGAGCACTTGGGTACTGAGTAGACTGATACCCCATTTCACTGACAATACCCCATTTCATTGACCCCCAATCCTTATGTAAGACTGTACAGTGCAATATGAATGTCAATACTCACAGTAGGGTGACTGGAGAGGTGACTTCCCACAGTCAAAGTCCCGCAATAAGAGCTAAGACACTAATATTTGTGCAAACTCTTCACAGTTGTGTTCTGTGGATGTCACTGAGTAGACTGATAACCAATTCCATTGCTCCACATACCAACACTCCAACCTTGTTTAGCATTATCTAGTCTAAATATGGCATGATTCCACTATCTATATCCATTCGCTTCACTTTCAAAGAGGGACTTTTACTTTGAAGGCGAACCGCAAATGCCACTATTGTGGGTAATCCCTATTGTGGCTAGCTTCACATAGGTGGGGCCGACCATCATTAATCAAATACGAACTGTCTTATAAATTGTTCATGTTGTTTATGAAGGTTCCCTAGCAGGTCGACATTCACGCCCATACCACACATTCTGTCCCGTTCAGCTCTATAAAAGCTTGGGGAGTCTGAGACTAATATATTATCTCTCCCTGCCCAAAGAGCCACTGGCCACAAATGAGTGGGGAATTCTCCGGGGCTGCATTTCTTTGATAAATGTCTGTATTTTGGGACAGAGTCAATTAAATAGATGCAGGCCTGTTTTTGGAGAGGGAGCCTCGGGCTAGCCCGGTGGTTCTGGACTCCAGACTCACAGACTGCGTGTGTGTGTGTGTATGATTCAGTTCCAATACTATGACAGCTGAGCTCAGCATCAACAAACCCGAATGTAACATAGCAGGCGTAAAAGTCCTGACGAGAAAAAATAAACTGCCGGGGGAGGTTCTCTTCTGCACTGTTGAACCAATCCAGTAAATGTGGAGGAGGAGTTAAGATGGAGTGTCGCCTTGTTAACATCCATTAGCAGAAGTCGCGTAAAAGGCTCTCTTTCCATTTCACCTAAAAACTGGATGCATCCGCTTGGTACCGACCCCGCAGAGGGTTTACAAACCTAAACACGCATCCAAAACATAACCAGGATGTGCACTGGCAGGGACAATGCTGGTCTGCTTCACCAATCATGTCCATTCATACAGACCAGAGATAGGACAATAAATCTCAGGGTCTGTGTGGACATATGGAAGATACGTAGAAGTATGAATGTATTGCACTTCCAAGAACCAAACCAATAAACTCAGAACACCCACTCTATGTTACAGATATAACTAGAACTGCGCAATGACCTCAGGATGAGAGAACACATGACCCTCCCCGTGATCCGGTAGTTTCTGTCAGATGGTCCTGGTGACTCAGAACATTTTGATTCATAGACTGGGTGTTCGAGAAAAAATATACGACTTTATCACAGTTCTGAATTGAACGCTTTGTTTCCTGGAAGTGGTGCCTTATGGTTGTGCAGGATATTGATCCTACGCAGCTCTAACATATTCTTATGGTTTACAGTAAACAACAGAACAAATTGAAGTACATTACCAATGAAGGAACATTGTGAAAACTTAAAACAAGAAGTGCAGAACACAGAATTTCTGAAAGTTACTGGAAGGTTCAAAGGCACTGACACAGTAGGTGAACATAAACTAAATGGTCTTCACAGTTTAGTTAACGACTTAGTTAATATAACCACTTGGATTGCCCAGGATAAACAGGCTAGGATGGCACACTCTTTGTTAGTGACTCACTCTTTGTCGGTGGGGTCAGGATGGCATGGTTGCCAGAGCCACGTGATGACGGGCATGGGCACTCCAAAGGCGGTGCAGGTTAGCTGGTGCTGCTTGCCGAACATGTAGGGCTGCAGGTCCACCGAGGCCACCTCCTCTTCTGAGATCATAGGCCTCACTGTGGGAGAGACACACACACACACACACATACAGACAAAGAGATCAGACACTGTTGCATCAACTGTTACACCTGGCTATTGGCGGTAATAATGTCTTTATAATGAGAGAGAGGTTTGTCATCGTGATGAATAACCATGGAAAAGGTCCCATGGACACCAGTTGTCTTCTAACTTCTGAGAGTCGGCTGTGAAGTGCTTGAAAAGGGTTGAGTGATTGCATAGCCCTGATACCCTGGGGTTGTCCATCACATCAGGGTGTCAGTGTCTCAGAGCCTGGCCCGGTCTCTACCCAGCTGCCTTTGGGCCAGATGTGGCCCTATGCCCTGTCCCAGGTCAGTGGATCAGCAGTGTGGGAGAGCACAGCAGTAATCAACACCAGACTGACAGACTTTCTGACTGGATGCCACCTCAAGAGGAATGCTCTGCTCACATCAGTTAATCATTCTCCACCAGTCAGTCAGTGTGTGTGTGTGTGTGTGTGTGTGTGTGTGTGTGTGTGTGTGTGTGTGTGTGTGTGTGTGTGTGTGTGTGTGTGTGTGTGTGTGTGTGCGTGTGCAAAGTCGTGACATGGTTTCTCTCAGCAATGTCCTCAGTTCAAGCCCCGGCTGCTGAATCCATTTGAGATCTGGAACACTGGGGCTGGACTTCAAACGCTTGATGAACGATGACTAAAATAGTTCCATAACTGTTCCCAGGACTTTCCTTGATTTCTCCTTCCATTGTTTGTGTCTGTGAGAGTGTGTATTTTTTTTGTCATTCCAATAATAATGATGCGTGGAGCAAATGGGAAAGTGAGGGACCATAAATACAATTTATATGGGCGAGAAGGGGGCTGACCTTTACAATTTGGCACAGCAGGGGGATTCTTGGATAATGTGCAGGGAACGGAATGGAATGGAATACTTTGCGATGCATTCTTTTGGCCCCCATCGACAACTTGGGAGTAGTATCTGAGTGGCACATGTGTTGCTCAACAGAGTTCTTAACGGCAAGCAGATTGCACTCCCCGACTCTCCATCCAACACACTATCAAAGCCCCATAACATAACCGACCACGTTTATAACCGCTAGTGTTAATGACCATCATTATTTACATGGCAATCATTACATTAGATTTGTTTCAAATGCGTTGCTAAATCATATAGAGTACACATAAAGCCCTATATCATGTACAGAACACTGTTGTTTCCATGAGCGGTGCTGTAGGCTACATTCACATGATGTGAATAAAGGGTTAGGTCTAGAGGAGGATAGAGTGGAGAGACAGGGTCGTTTACACAACCCGCGAAGCCCCTTCAAAAAGAGCCTGGCTAATCAACACCAGCTGGCCCGGCAACGTCAAGCCACCGCTGGAAACAACAAACCCCACAAGCCCCCAGATTCCTGTCATACTGGAGGGCTGCTGCCTGCAGCCCTGCACCAACCAGGGGGTACAACCCAAAGTACTGAGGCTGTTCAAAATGCGGAGGCCCAAAGTCCAGGGCATTGCTTCATTTCCTCAGGATCGCCAGTCATTTGGAGGGATAAAGGACAGGATATAGGACGGGATATCATGGGGATATCAGCTTTACCTCGGACTACCAGAGTGTAGCTGAGATTCCTGTAGAGGCCTCTCTCCTTGTTGCCCAGGGCGATGGTGAAGACCCCGGCATCCTTCTGCTTCACGTCCTTGACGAGGAGGTTGTAGCCTGAAGACTCGTAACAGGTGGAGTTCTCGTTGATAGGGACGCCATCCTTATACCTGGGAACGGGATACATCCACATTTACTTTAGATGTTCAGCAAATCGTAACATACTGATATGAAAGTTGTGATGATAATAAATCAGCAACTCTACGTCCCAAATCAAACACTTGTAAGCTCCAGAGTAGTGCATTATATTCAGCAAGGGTTGACAATACATGCAGTGACTAGTCCCAGCAGCTGAACTCAGTCTTACCATGTCATAGTGTTGGGTGGTGGCAGTGCATTGACCTTGGGTTCAAACATCAGCTTGCTTCTACCTTCTGTGTAGACCACTCTCCTGGCCCGTTCATTCTTATAGGACACATTCAGGTATGGATGTTCTGAAATCACACAGAAGAAGACCAATGGCGAGAGCATGAAAACGACTGTTGAAAAACAACACTATAAATGTATTATAAATGAGATTATAAACTGGGTGGTTTGAGCACTGAATGCTGATTGACTGACAGCCGTGGTATATCAGACCGTAAACCACGGGTATGACACATTTTTTATTTTGAACGCTCTAATTACATTGATAACCAGTTTATAATAGCAATACGGCACCTCTGGGGTTTGTGATATATGGCCAATATACCACGGCTAAGGGCTGTATCCAGGCACTCCGCGTTGCGTTGTGCATATGAACAGCCCTTAGCCATGGTATATTGGCCATATACCACACCCTCTCTGGCCTTAATGCTTGATCACACAATGGTTGCCCAAGATTAAGTTTACGATGGAGTTATGTCTGCCTCTGCCTTAGCTCAGTGAGACCTTGCCTTCACGCAGTACCAGTTCCTAACACACTGACCCACCATAGATGGTGACCTTCGCTGAGGCATGCTTCTTGTTCCCCATCTCAGAGTTCCCTATCTCAGCCGTGCACCTGTACGTGCCCCTGTCGTCCATGGTGATGTTGGACAAGGTGATGGCTTTGTACATCCTGGTGACCGAAGCCGGATTCTCTCTGGTCTTGTTGACGGTGGGGTTCCGATTGACCTGGGGACGCAAAGGCACTCATCAACAACCCCGAAACAGCGGATTCATCGACCAGTAATCTTAAATGATGTTCAGTGACTTAGAACTTACCATCCTCTTTGGGTATTCCCAAGTCAAGTTGATCCTTCCATTGAAGGTGGTCTCTGCGGAGCAGTTGAGGACCAGGCTATCTCCCACTAACAGCTTGATACGTTCTGGGTTGATCTTTACGTTCCTCAGGTAGATAGCTATGCAAGCAGCGTTAGAAGGGAAGACTCAGTGAATCAACTTGTCTCTCTTAGAGCTCAATAAGAAAAGGAGAAGTGACTCACTTTTCCTCAGAGGGATGTAGTGGGACTGGACCCGTTGGCCGTTGACGCTGGTGACACAGGTCAGGAGACTATAGAATTCGTAGGGACCATATGGGATCTTGAAGCCCATTTTGGGGTCCCATTCCTTCCCTTGTTCAATCTTCTCTGATAAGGGTGGCTGCTGAAAGAAGAGACAGGTAGAAAGGTGTTTATGAAGGGGCTTATATGTTTAGTGGAGCTTCTAGTTCTGCAGTCTTTAAAAGCACTACGATGTGGGCAACTGGGTTTGGTATGAAACTCCACGCTCCAATGAGCTCAGCTGGCGATGCCTGCCCGTTAGAACTGACGTCTAATTCCCTTTTACAGTTTTATGGAGTGTAACCATCGCAATTATCCACGCAGCGATGCGCAGAGCACTGTTGACTTTGAACAAAGGATGAAATGGATGGATGTGGCCAAGGCCTACTCCTGCGGTTGTTTGTTCTCCAGCCAAGTGTTATGCTGCTAGGAGAGAGAGGGAAAGGAAGGAAGCAGGGAGGAAGGAGAAATGCCATATATCTTCCAGTAGCAAGGTCACACAACCCACTATCTTTGCCCTCTGAATAAGACTTGTTTGTCCATGTCCAAGGCATTGTAACACACAGCTATATATCAACCCTGTGAATACAAACACAGCCATCTATTGTTGAGGGTGGCGGCTCTGAGCTGTGGCATCATGTAGCAAAAGCGCCACTCTTTTGCTACATGATGCAAAAGAGTGGCTCTTTTGTTGCACATGATTTATAGGAAGTGCCGCCTCGTGTTAAAGGCTACTGCAATAAGACAAGGAGCTTGGTCACATAGAGAGATTTCCTCCTGCTATAATTGTATTAAAAACCACTTAACTATCCCCAGGAGCATCATCTGCCTATTGTTTCCTCTGATTGGATATGGATTGTTTTTTAGATCCGCATTTCCTGGACAAGATGTTTAAAACAGGAGGTCTTCTATATTTAGAGAGAGATTCTATTCTAAGGAAAAACAGTCTTGGAGGACCTTCCTGTTCTTAACAGGAAGCAGACAGGATGACTCCCTCTGCTGCCCCTGAGCCTCCCTTCTCCGTGGCCACTGTCTCCCGGCCGTTTCCGCATGCTTGAGTGGCTTACCGTTTGATGGGTGTGAGAACTCCTAAGACATCCATGGTGCACAGGGCCTGTTTACCATGTCTCTTTGTGATCTTCACTTTAGTGACGTCTTTCAGACAATGTCAAGGTACACTCTGGTAAAGTAATCAATCTCATGCCCATACTATCTCAAAGCGTGTACAACTGGTCAACATTGATAAGTCTCATAATAAATGCTAACATTTGCTCTCTTTTGAAAGACAATGTGAATGATATGCCCATTTCAAATGACGTTTTAAGATACAGAAATAAATTATCATGAAAAGTCTTACTGCTTCAAGAGTGACGATCTGGTCAGGAGAAGTTGTTCTACAGGGAATCACTAGGGTGGCCTCATGTCTGTAGGTAAACAGGGTGTATGGATTGCGGAAATGGTTCTCCACAAACTGATGTTTTTTATCTGTAGAACAAATCAGAAAATAACAATTATTATTTAAGGTCATAACTTTTTAATCTCTTTTAATTTAACAACATTATTGTTGTGGTCCTCAGCCTAAAGTGAAGCAGGGGAGAATATTTTCATAGTCAGGGTACTGTCAGGCCATCCATCTCACACAGAGATCAAATAGAATCTTCCAGACCAGTGAGATCCGCTCCTTCTCCAAACCCCCTCCTGCTCCTCCTGCTAGATGCAGCTCTGGATAAAGAAACAGCGTGGAGATGGAGCTATCATAGCTATCACAGCTCCAGTCTTTCTCACCAGGGTATGCATCCAATGACTCTCTGACTGGCTGTTCCTTCGCAGACCTGCTGTGGGAACTCCGTGGTTACACAAATACTTGAGTGATTTGTGCCAGGCTGAGCTGTTTAGGCATGATAAAGGGACAAGTACTTGAAAAACAAACAGGGAAAATGATCTAATAAACAGTTGAAGGGCTTTGAAAGAGTCCTGGTTAGACTAAACATTTAGCTACCAGGCTGTCAGATCGCCAGGGGAGGCAGAGAGAACAGCCAGGGAGTCAGGCTAGGACCTCAGTAGGAACACACTCAATCTAAGGAGTCCAGTGCTTTTCTGCGGCACAATTTTGCTTTGGCCATGAATATCAGCATCTGTTCTGAAGGCCAGACATGAAGAAAAAGTAGTGCACGCACATCACAGGAGCTGGACAGAAATATGCCCTGGAGAGAAATATGTCCTGGAGAGAAATATGTCCTGGAGAGAAATGTGTCCTGGACAGAAATATGTCCTGGAGAGAAATATGTCCTGGACAGAAATATGTCCTGGAGAGAAATATGTCCTGGACAGAAATATGTCCTAGACAGAAATATGTCCTGGTGAGAAATATGTCTTGGACAGAAATATGTCCTGGATAGAAATATGTCCTGGAGAGAAATGTGTCCTGGACAGAAATATGTCCTGGAGAGAAATATGTCCTGGAGAGAAATGTGTCCTGGACAGAAATATGTCCTGGAGAAAAATATGTCCTGGAGAGAAATGTGTCTTGGACAGAAATATGTCCTGGATAGAAATATGTCCTGGAGAGAAATGTGTCCTGGACAGAAATATGTCCTGGAGAGAAATATGTCCTGGAGAGAAATATGTCCTGGAGAGAAATATGTCCTGGAGAGAAATGTGTCCTGGACAGAAATATGTCCTGGAGAGAAATATGTCCTGGAGAGAAATGTGTCCTGGACAGAAATATGTCCTGGAGAAAAATATGTCCTGGAGAGAAATGTGTCTTGGACAGAAATATGTCCTGGATAGAAATATGTCCTGGAGAGATAGAAAGGACCTCACTGTTTGTTTCTTCCAGAAAAGGTTATTGATCAGGCTTGGCATTCTTATCTCTCTCTTCCCAGATATTCCATGAGACGTATCCCCACCACAGTCCCTCAGACTAAGACTAAGATTTTTAAAGGGACACTGATGTCAATCTCAACTATGACAATGTTTTAAGGTATTTAGTGTTGTCCTGCATTGCTCTCACTGAGTAGAGCCAATTATTCACGTTATTAAGGGAGGACTAGGCCTGTAACATGGGAGAGACCATAGCTGGTATCGTGAGAGGCTCCAGGAGAGACTGACTGGAAAAACAGAAGCCGGAGGGAGCAGGAAATAATAGTCAATGACCAGGGCTTCCGATGCAATCACACTCTCCTTCCCTGTTCCAGAAGGAGTCGGGCAGCGGAGGAAAGCCTTGCTCTCTCTGTTAGAAGCACAACTCCTTCTGCCTGGCTTGGACTAAACTCCCCCCCTCTCTACATATACTCATATATTGGCGTTAAAGTTAACAGAATCCAACAATTGATTTAATCACAAAGCGAGATCCTTTTCATTTCCATTTTCACACGCTGGATTTCAATGGACTTCATGGGATGCCATTATAGAACTCAACAATGATGATCTACTCTGTCAGCGTACACATGTAAAGCAATTTGGGCTGCAAATACGGTATTGTATGTATGAAAGATGCTATACCATCATTGTTACAATGTCTGAACAGTATAAAGCGGGTCTCACCTTTGACGTATACGTAGGTAGAGCTGATGTCGGCGGAGGGCTGGGCGTACCTGCAGCTGTAGAACCCCGTGTCGTTGGGGCTCAGGTTTCTCACCAGTAGCTTACTGCAGTGGCCGTTCACCTGGGGCTCACACTCCTCCACACGCACCCCCTCCGAGGTGACGTCCCGCCAGGGCAGCCTCCAGTGCAGCTGGGCCGCACCTCTGATAAAGACAGCAGAAGTTAGCCCTAAGAACTGATACAGGAGGAGATATTATTTCCTATCCCTAATGGTTAAGATTTAGATTGAAGATAGGGACATCTGATTGTAGCTCTGTGGTTAAGGGCAACCTCTAAGTCAAGCGACAAAGTTAAGAGGGTCCGTCTGAGAGGGTCAGCCAGACCACCTGCATCATCAATATCGTATTACCCTCCTGCAACCCCTAGAGCTCTGGGTCGTCACCTTCAGGTCAGCATGTCATCACCAGGTCAAACAACTTCATTCTCTCACCTGATTTATAGGGCACAGGCACCAGCTCCCAAGATTCTATCTCAGTATTATTTGGAAATAGAATTGACATTGAAATCAGTCTTAAATACTGGCTTTGACCTGACTTGACGTTGATAGTGGATATTCTCAGAAGAAGAAAGAGGTGAATAGTTTGCAGTAATTATTCTGTGGGATTTATTTTTCCAGTGTCACACCATTTTGTTCCGGTTGCCAGCCCCTCCCCTCAGGACCTCTCAAATTATGTTTATTTGGAAGTGTTTGAAGGCTGTTCCAATAATCTGGAGTCATCTTGATAACTGGGACTTTCACATGGGAACATGGCTGGGATCTGTGGGATGATGTGTTCAAATAACACATGATTTCCAAACAGTGTCAGTTTTTAAGGTCCCATTAAAAGCGATCCCGGTGGAACTTGAAACATGTCTCACTGCATACCACTGCCTCTGCCTACATTGCCTGGGGTCAAGCAACTTCAAACTCTCATCCAGAGGCCAGAAACCATAGACAGTTATCGTCCGGGGCCTCTTTAGCACATGACCTTGTAGGGAAGCGTTGCATTAGGGCCACAGGGGTTAGCATTCCTGGCATGCCTAGAAAATGATGCAAGGCTCTCTAAACGCTTAACAAATGTGTGCACTTCAGACAAACAGGGGTCCCACCGGCCCCCCGGAGGAAATTGGAACAGATTGATAAATGGGGACCACACTGGTTCCTGGCTGGGAGAGTCACTGCCTATCTGCCTCTGTGGTCTGATGCTCCTGCAGTCCTTTCCTTTTCATATACTCTCTCTTCTCTTTATCCTGGCCTAGCTGTCTAACGGGGCCAGATCAGAGCCTGGGCCTTTATTACTTCAGTGATAGTCCAGAGAACAGCCATCAACTGGAGCAGGACCAGGGCTCACCTCCTGACTGACCCTGATCTAATGAATAACAGGGGAGGGGGTTGGAATGAACCTGTTGCATTTTTTATGAAAGCCTTGCCAGGGAGTTCAGATTCTTTCCTCTACCTCTATCATCAAAATGAATGCCACATTTTAACAGGCATTCCCCCCTTTTTTCTGTCTATATGACCTGACCAAGAAAAACTTGTGTGGTCAGGAACAACTCTTGACCCTTGTGATGGGCACTATAGATTAAGTTTAAAAAAATTATGTTGGGGAACTTGACATTGAAATCTGTTGGTTCTGTGTGTGTATGTGTGTGTATGTGTGTATCATACCTGCAGGTGAGGTTGAGTGACTTGCCAGTGTGGAGAAGGTGTGTGTCCCCAGAGGGCAGCAGCAGAGGGGCAGGCAGGATGACCTGACCTGTACAACACAGAAACACACACAAACACACACACACACACACATTCAGACATTGGCTAACACTCGGGGGCATTGGATATAAGAACACACTCTGAACATTTCAAAGTGGCGCTTCATAGTACTCATACAACAAACTACACCATGCCTCCATTTACAGTCAACCAGTTCCTCTCTCTCTATGGAGCCTACAATCTGACTAACCAGTGGTGATAAATGAATTGGGAGTTTTCTCCTGAGTACAACCCATGTGTATTCACTTAGTGCTGGTCTACTCTGCTGTGAAGGGGTGGGAGGGCTTTACGGTGCAGTCCGTGCAGAGTAGGGTGCAGGAGGATACTGGTCTGGTCTGGTCTGATAGTGATGAGTTATGTGAGTGTGTTTGAGAGGAGTGGGTGTGAGGCAGATGAGAAGGGGAGGGGGGACATGGGGAGCAGCTGTGCCCCTCAGCCAGAGAGGTCACTCCAGTCAGAACCGGGGAGAACCGGGCAGACCCAGATGAACCCTGCAACATGGCCACAAGTACTTCCTCCAGCTCAATCAGTCAGTCTAGTTTGGTGGGGACTCTCTCTCTTCCTCTTTTTCTCCATTATATAACAATGCTGACACACACTTACAGTTTATGGGCAGATTGACTTTTTGATTGACCTCTGACCTTGCTGCATACTCTGTATTCTATTATTACATTTATAGGAAAGAGGGACAAAAGGGGAAGTTGAAACGGTGGATTAAAAATCTCAGTTGTTGGTGGGCCAGCTGAAGCTTGTCACGATCGTCGGATACAGAGGACCAAGGCGCAGCGTGGAAGGTGAACATATTTATTAAATAATGATTACACGAACAAAAACAACAAATCGATACGTGACGTCCAAAGGTGCAAAAACACAAACCTACACAGGAACAAGATCCCACAAACACTGTGGGAAAACTGGCTGCTTAAGTATGGTTCCCAATCAGAGACAACAAGCAACAGCTGATACACGTTGCCTCTGATTGAGAACCACACTGGCCAACATAGAACTACAAAACTAGAACGAAAACAAATGAAAACTCACACCCTGGCTCAACATACTAGAGTCCCCAGAGCCAGGGCGTGACAGTACCCCCAAAGGCGCGGACTCCGGCCGCGCAACCAAACACCACAGGGGAGGGACCGGGTGGGCACTCCGCCTTGGCGGCGGATCCGGCTCCGGGCATGATTCCCACTCCCTCTCCAACCCCCCAAAGTACCCCTGGTCCGGTCTGACCCTGCTGGCCGGAGCTGGACTGAACACCGGTGGAGCGGATTGCTCTAGCTCCGGCGTGGAGCAGCTGACCGGTGCCGGAACAGGCACCGGTGGAACAGGCACAGGCTGTGCCGGACTGACGACGCACACCACTGGCTTGGTGTGGGGAGTAGGAACAGGCCGAACCGGGCTGACGATGCGCACCATAGGCTTGGTGCGTGGAGCAGGAACAGGCCGGGCCGGGCTGACGATGCGCACCATAGGCTTGGTGCGTGGAGCAGGAACAGGCCGGGCCGGGCTGACGACGCGCACCACAGGCTTGGTGCGTGGAGCAGGAACAGGCCGGGCCGCCGGGCTGACGATGCGCACCACAGGCTTGGTGCGTGGAGCAGGAACAGGCCGGGCCGGGATGACGATGCGCACCATAGGCTTGGTGCGTGGAGCAGGAACAGGCCGGGCCGGGCTGACGACGCGCACCACAGGCTCGATGCGAGGAACAGGAACAGGCCGGACCGTACTAGGGACACACACCACTGGCCCTACGCAGGGATCAGGAACGGGCCGGACCGGACTGGTAACACACCCCAGTACCTCTCGCCGTGCCTCTACACTTTCCCTCTCCTCTGTGACCAGTGGCCCCCTTAACCTGGCGGCCTCCTCTGCAAACCCGCTGGACCGCTCTACTCCGGCCTCCTGCTGCCCGTGCGTCCCACGGCGTGAGCCCCCCCCTAAAAATGTTCTGGGGGTCTCTCCTCCCCGTGGGCCAGGCCCAGTCGAGGTTGATGTCCTTTAGCGATACCTCTGGCGCTGGATCCTGGACACGCTGCTTGGTCCAGTGTTGGTGGGATCTTCTGTCACGATCGTCGGATACAGAGGACCAAGGCGCAGCGTGGAAGGTGAACATATTTATTAAATAATGATTACACTAACAAAAACAACAAATCGATACGTGACGTCCAAAGGTGCAAAAACACAAACCTACACAGGAACAAGATCCCACAAACACTGTGGGAAAACTGGCTGCTTAAGTATGGTTCCCAATCAGAGACAACAAGCAACAGCTGATACACGTTGCCTCTGATTGAGAACCACACTGGCCAACATAGAACTACAAAACTAGAACGAAAAACAAATGAAAACTCACACCCTGGCTCAACATACTAGAGTCCCCAGAGCCAGGGCGTGACAAAGCTGTTGATAGGTGCTGCTCGTGGTGCTCAGCATAGGAAGCACAGTCATTCTCCCTGCTGTCCGTGAGGTGTGACGGTCTCATAAGTGATTTCCTTCTTTTGACTCTCTACTCCCCAAGCAGCTTGTGTACTGTCAACATGTGGTTTCCAGGCAAACACGTTTATAAAGTATTCTCTTTAAGCGCAAATGTCTGCAGGGAAGCTTTTATTTGTATCATAGTGTATCCAGAAAGACAATGGAATTACACAACAAGGCTAATTCCCTGGGAGGACTCCAGAAACCTTCACACACACAAATGCACGTGAACACACAAATCACACACACACGCATACACACTCAAAAGTACACAGAGTTGCAATTTGTTTCATTGTGGGGGTCTGAACAGCTGTTGTCTAAGAATGAACTGCCCATGCCAATGCTGGCACTCAATATCAACTTCCTTCCAAAATGTTGTAACATCATTGTTTCATAGTCCAAGGTTATTTGGAGGGGAAGGGATGTGGTAAAGGTTTTAAAAGTGTTCAAAACATTCCTCTCAGTATGACAGAGTACTACAGTATAGGGTCGAAGTATACTACACCACTGTCTTTAATACTTCTACTTATGCGAAACATAATCAGAGATCAGCATCTCCAGACAAACACATTATTATTACTCTGTAGATATTACTCAGTTGTTATTGCCCGTGTGTATTTATACATGGATAGATTGATGTACATAAACAAAGGCCTGAAGAATTTGGTGGTGCAAAATTTTTTATTTACACTGAGATTCCTAGAAAACTGTCCATTAATGTTTATATACAGTATTCAGATCCCTTGACTTTTTCCACATTTTGTTACATTACAGCCTTATTCTAAAATGGATTAAAAAATGTTTTCCCCTCATCAATCTACACACAATACCCCATAATGACAAAGCAAAAACCATTTTTTTAAATATTGTTTTTACAAATAAAAAAATAAATGAAATATCACATTTACATAAGTATTCAGACCCTTTACTCAGTTCTTTGTTGAAGCACCTTTGGCAGCGATTACAGCCTCAAGTCTTCTTGGGTATGATGCTACAAGATTGGCACACCTGTATTTGGGGAGTTTCTCACATTTTTCTCTGCAGATTCTCTCAAGATCTGTCAGGTTGGATGGAGAGCATCACTGCACAGCTATTTTCAGGTCTCTCCGGAGATGGTAGATCGGGTTCAAGTCCGGGCTCTGGCTGGGCCACTCAAGGACATTCAGAGACTTGTCCCGAAGCCACTCCTGCGTTGTTTTGGCTTTGTGCTTAGGGTCGTTGTCCTGTTGGAAGGTGAACCTTCGCCCCAGTCTGAGGTCCTGAGTGCTCTGGAGCAGGTTTTCATTAAGGATCTCTCTGTACTTTGCTCCGTTCATCTTTCCCTCGATCCTGACTAGTCTCCCAGTCCCTGCCGCTGAAAAACATCCCCACAGCATGATGCTGCCACCACCATTGTTAGCACAGCTGAAAATTGTTGTGCTGATTAAAGAAGCAATAAAACTGGCCTTCTTGAGACTAGTTGAGTATCTGGAGCATCAGCAATTGTGGGTTCGATTACAGGCTCAAAATGTCCAGAAACAAATAACTTTCTCCTGAAACTCGTCAGTCTATTCTTGTTCTGAGAAATGAAGGCTATTCCATGCGAGAAATTGCCAAGAAACTGAAGATCTCGTACAACGCTGTGTACTACTCCCTTCACAGAACAGCGCAAACAGATACATTAGAGTGTCTAGTTTGAGAAACAGACGCCTCACAGGTCCTCAACTGGCAGCTTCATTAAATAGTACCCGCAAAACACCAGTCTCAACGTCAACAGTGAAAAGGCGACTCCAGGATGCTGACCTTCTAGGCAGAGTTGCAAAGGAAAAGCCATATCTCAGACTGGCCAATAAAAAGAAAATATTAAGATGGGCAAAAGAACACAGACACTGGACTTTTTCTTTGCAACACTGCCTAGGTCAGCATCCCGGAGTCGCCTTCCAGCTACAATAGCCATTTACAACATTAACAATGTCTACACTGTATCTCTGATCAATTTGATGTTATTTTAATGGACAAAGAAAATGGCTTTTCTTTCGAAAACAAGTGAGCCCAAACTTTTGAACGGTGGTGTATATATATCACGACTTCGGCCGAGGCTGCCTCCCCGAGGCTGCCTTGTTCGGGCAGGCTTCGGCGTTCGTCGTCACCGGAGTACTAACCACTGCCGCCCCAATCATCATCACAATTGTCTTGTCTCGTTATCACACACACCTGGTTCTAATCCCATAATTAGTCCGTGTATAAGTGTTCCCTCTGCCCCCTTGTCCTTGTGGGTGATTGTTTATTGTGAAGGTTAGTGAAGCTCGGTGGAGCTCGTATATTTTGTTTGACGGGAGTATTTTCCTGTGGGCCTTGTATTTTCCAGTGCACCTGTTTTGTGCCCTGGAGTGTGTTTGACGCAGTTCTGCGTAAACCTGTATTTTGCGGATTAAAGCCTGTTTTTCTGTGATTTACCCTCCTGCGCCTGACTCCTTCAACACCACCACATCACAATATATATATATATACAGTACCAGTCAAAAGTTTGGACACACCAACTAATTCAACGGTTTTTCTTTATTTTTACAATTTTCTACATTGTAGAATAATAGTGAAGACATCAAAACTATGAAATAACACATATGGAATTATGTAGTAACCAAAAAAGTGTTAAACAAATCAAAATATATTTTAGATTTTAGATTCTTCAAAGTAGCCACCCTTTGCCTTGATGACAGCTTTGCACATTCTGGTATATATCCCTAAAAAGCCTTATTTACTGTCCACAAATTGCCTCCAGGATGTTTTGGGTTAGACATGCATGGGACACTACTGTTGATATTACATTACTGTATTACTGTTTGGTTGTAATTGAACTTGCCTCTTGAGATTACTGCCATTCAAAAACTCCACTCCTCCACTTTTGTTCCACACTATGTTCCACTTGCTTTTTGGCACAAAGTGTCTCTCTCACACACACAAACACAATACATACTACAACCTGACCTTCCACCTTACTGGAGGGCAACTCATCTCTTAAAGCTAGATTCCTTGATTGAAACAATAACAAAGCGGCCACCCCGCCTGTGTTTTGGTAAAAAGCTAAGGGATGGGCCTAGAGAAATGCAACCACTCTCAAATTCATAGACAGAGCTATGGATGCAAGAACTGGCCATCCATGATATCAACATTATAGTTTTAACCATGTTTTGAGGTTATACAGTGTTTGTTTACATTTACATTGTTTACAAACATTGGAGTAAAACAAGCTTATATTTGGGGTTCTGATCCGGTACAACAGTTGAACTAAGCTCATGAGGCATTTCTAAGTTATATTCTTCAAGAATCAATGGGTATATATCATGAATTCCAAAAATGAAGTCCAAAAATGAATATAGCAACTATGGAACCAAGAACAGTATCCCCCAGTCTGCACTGTAACAAACTACAGATGGATGGTTCAGCAGGGGCCCGGCAGGCTCATCAAGCCCCCCACTCCCTGCCCTTTCCCTGTCTCTATCCACCCACAGCCTCCCATCCCATCCTACCCCCACCTGCCTGCCCAGCGCTGACCTCAGCAGGCCCCTGCCGCAACCCCCCGCGAACAGCTGTGTGCTGCATTCCTCCAGTGGAACGCCTGAAAATGCCAGAATTTGTGCTTGTTGTGCTGGTTCAGTTCAGAGGGCCCCAGACCTGGTTCTCATTAGGAGACATTAAAGAAAAGGACAGACATGGAACCAGAGACAGAGAGAGCGACCACTATCTGATGCCTTTCTGTGTTGCCATATTTAGCTCACTCTGCTGGCTGGTGTTGGGCCAGTTATCAAACAACAGTTGACATTGGCGGTGTTACTCTGGGACCCCCATTCATAAGTCCTTAGCCTCCCTCTGTGCAGAGCTGGGGCACCCTGAGCAGGGTCGGTAGAAACTGGAAGCATCCGGTTTTCAGAGGAAAAGCAAAGAAGATGCTTCCGGTGTCATTTGACCCCGCTCAGGCGTTTCATTTACGCCTGCTATGTTACAGATGTAGAATCTTAATTTGATCACTCTTTTTTGTTGCTGAGAATTTGCAGGAAATGCAAACTTGTAGTGTAGGTTTAAAAGGGCTTCTAAAGTTTGCAATTCCTACTTTAAAATGTCAGACTTGATTCGCCCTAATGATACATTTATCAACCCCTACAAAAAAATGTCAATTTATTATAATCAACATAATAATTCACATTTCCTGTTGCTGCAGGATTATTTTCCTGCTGTAGCAAACTGGCTTAAATTAAGATCCTACACCTGTAGGTTAGAGCTGGGGAAACAGCACAGGACATTGTGTTGTGTAAACACTTGCGGTCGCTACATTTCCAGGAAGGACTTTTGCTCCCAAATGATGGGATTCCAAGTTCTATTCTGAAGTGTTTGTGGTCAAGCCAAACAGAAAGCAAATATTGAGTCTGACAGAACTAACAAGTCCTCCAAACAATGACCAATTCCAACATTGCTAATTTGACCGTTTTTAAACTAATCCAAACCCTGTCTTTGTGTCTAGTCCCCATGGAAAACAGTGTGCTCTTGAAAACCCCAAAAATAGTTTCAGCTGTGCTGCCAAGCACTTGTGTAATACAACAACTATCTCATGACGTTGAATCTTTGGGTAAAAAACAGCTGAACTCAATGTGATTCTGCTTAAAGAGGAAGAGAGAAAGAGACAGAGAGAGAACAAAAGCAAAAGCGAGTGAGAGAACAAGAGTGGGAGTCTGAATGTGGCTATTCCAGGCAGTCCAGGCTAGTGGCCAACAGCTCATGTGTGATACTATGTAATAAAACCCAATTATTACGGTATGAGATGACTGTACTGTCACTGTGTTCAGGAGGAAATCCCCAGTCATACCTTAAAGTGCAGGGTATAATGTACGGAATTCCCTCATCTGCGGCTGGTACACATCTCCCTGTGCTTCCCGTCCTACCATGTACCAGTAACGCCATCTCTGGAGTGAGGGGGAAAGGATATTTTTTGGGGTCTTCAGGGCAAAAACAACAATGCGGAATTATGACTCCTTCATTTAACCTTGCCACTCCATCTCTTTGTATGTCCAACATGGGGAACAAAGGGAGAGAGAGGATGGTGGGGGGCACTCCTTTATGAAAGAGAAAGGTCAGAGGCTTGTGAGTCATCTTTGCTGCAGTGTGTCCATGGATATAGCAGAGAAGCACAACAGTAGTCAGCGGTAGTCAGTCAGTGGCCACCGACATGATCACTGGCTTCCTGTATCGCACTGTGGCGCTCAGGGCCACCATCTTTACCTCAATGGCACATTACAATATTTCCACACATTTTTCACAATATATTTCAGTTAAGCAACTGGCTTTAATGCTGCTGTGAATTTCCCAGACAAGGAACTTAAAATTGTCCATTATTAATTTCCAGGCTTTACTGGCTCACAGTTGGTGGGCTATAATGGTTTTACATTTACATTTACATTTATGTGAGGTTACATTCGGGTTAACCTGTCCTGTACTGTTATATTCCTTAAGTTCATTGCCTCATGGTGTGATGATACAGCCAACACACTGCAATGTCGTTCTGAGACAGTGGTATTTCACGGTGAGTTGTCTTTAGTTTGAGTCTTTCAGAACAGACAAACATAAAGATAAACTCACAAGATGTTTTATGCTCTGGTGGCAGATTTACAACGGAGAGCTGAAAACCACGACAAGAGTGGGGACCACCTGCCAAAATAAGAAGTTGCTACTACTACTTACTATGCAGTTAGAGTTTCTAACAGTTTTTTATTTTTGTTAAAAAAAATGCACCTTTATTTAACCAGGTAAACCAGGTGAGAACAAGTTCTTATTTACAACTGCGACCTGGCCAAGATAAAGCAAAGCAGTGCGATAAAAACAACAACACAGAGTTACACATGGGATAAAACAAAACATACAGTCAATAACACAATAGAAAATATATATACAGTGTGTGCAAATGTAGTAAGTTATGGAGGTAAGGCAATAAATAGGCCATAGTGCAAAATAATTACAATTTAGTATTAACACTGGAGTGATAGATGTCCAGAAGAAGATGTGCAAATAGAGATACTGGGGTGCAAATGAACAAAATAAATAACAATATGGGGATGAGGTAGTTGGGTGGGCTAATTACAGATGGGCTGTGTACAGGTGCAGTGATCGGTAAGCTGCTCTGACAACTGATGCTTAAAGTTAGTGAGGGAGATAAGAGTCTCCAGTTTCAGAGATTTTTGCAGTTCGTTCCAGTCATTAGCAGCAGAGAACTGGAAGGAATGGCAGCCAAAGGAGGTGTTGGCTTTGGGGATGACCAGTGAGATATACCTGCTGGAGTGCATACTACGGGTGGGTGTTGCTATGGTGACCAATGAGCTAAGATAAGGCAGGGATTTGCCTAGCAGTGATTTATAGATGACCTGGAGCCAGTGGGTTTGGCGACAAATATGTAGTGAGGGCCAGCCAACGAGAGCGTACAGGTCACAATGGTGGGTAGTATATGGGGCTTTGGTGACAAAACGGATGGCACTGTGATAGACTACATCCAATTTGCTGAGTAGAGTGTTGGAGGCTATTTTGTAAATTACATCGCCGAAGTCAAGGATCGGTAGGATAGCCAGTTTTACGAGGGCATGTTTGGCAGCATGAGTGAAGGAGGATTTGTTGCGAAAAAGGAAGCTGATTCTAGATTTAACTTTGGATTGGAGATGCTTAATGTGAGTCTGGAAGGAGAGTTTACGGTCTAACCAGACACCTAGGTATTTGTAGTTGTCCACATATTCTAAGTCAGACCCGCCGAGTGTAGTGATTCTAGTTGGGCAGGCGGGTGCAAGCAGCGTTCGATTTAAGAGCATGCATTTAGTTTTACTAGCGTTTAAGAGCAGTTGGAGGCTATGGAAGGAGTGTTGTATGGCATTGAAGCTCGTTTGGAGGTTTGTTAACACAGTGTCCAATGAAGGGCCAGATGTATACAAAATTGTGTCATCTGGAGGCCGGGGTAGGGGTAGCCAGGTGGAAAGCATGGCCAGCCGTAGCAAAATGCTTATTGAAATTCTTGATTATCGTAGATTTATCGGTGGTGATAGTGTTTCCTAGCCTCAGTGCAGTGGGCAGCTGGGAGGAGGTGCTCTTATTCTCCATTAACTTTACAGTGTCCCAAAACTTTTTGGAGTTAGTGCCACAGGATGCAAATTTCTGTTTGAAAAAGCTAGCCTTTGCTTTCCTAACTGATTGTGTATATTGGTTCCTGACTTCCCTGAAAAGTTGCATATCGCGGGGCTGTTCGATGCTAATGCAGTACGCCACAGGATGTTTTTGTGCTGGTCAAGGGCAGTCAAGTCTGGGGTGAACCAGGGGCTATATCTGTTCTTAGTTCTGAATTTTTTGAATGGGGCATGCTTATTTAAGATGGAGAGGAAAGCACTTTTAAAGAACAACCAGGTATCCTCTACTGACGGAATGAGGTCAATATCCATCCAGGATACCCGGACCAGGTTAATTAGAAAGGCCTACTCGCTGAAGTGTTTTAGGGAGCGTTTGACAGTGATGAGGGGTGGTCGTTTGACCGCGGACCCATTACGGACGCAGGCAATGAGACAGTGATCGCTGAGATCCTGGTTGAAGACAGCGGAGGTGTATTTAGAGGGTAAATTAGTCAGGATGATATCTATGAGGGTGCCCATGTTTACGGATTTAGGGTTGTACATGGTAGGTTCCTTGATAATTTGTGTGAGATTGAGGTCATCTAGTTTAGATTGTAGGACGGCCGGGGTGTCAAGCATATCCCAGTTTAGGTCACCAAGCAGTATGAACTCTGAGGATAGATGGGGGGCAATTAATTCACATATGGTGTCCAGGGCACAGCTGGGGGCTGAGGGGGGGCTGTAGCAAGCGGCAACAGTGATAGACTTATTTCTGGAGAGGTGGATTTTTAGAAGTAGAAGCTCAAACTGTTTGGGCACAGACCTGGATAGTATGATAGAGCTCTGCAGGCTATCTCTACAGTAGATTGCAACTCCGCCCCCTTTGGCAGTTCTATCTAGACTGAAAATGTTGTAGTTGGGGATGGACATTTCAGAGCTTTTGGTGGTCTTCCTAAGCCAGGATTCAGACACTGCTAGAACATCAGGGTTGGCGGAGTGTGTTAACGCAGTGAGTAACTCAAACTTAGGGAGGAGGCTTCTGATGTTAACATGCAAAAAACCAAGGCTTTTACGGTTACAGATGTCAACAAATGATAGCGCCTGGGGAGTAGGAGTGATACTGGGGGCTACAGGGCCTGGGTTAACCTCTACATCACCAGAGGAACAGAGGAGGAGTAGAATAAGGATACAGCTAAAGGCTTTAAGAACTGGTCTTCTAGTGCGTTGGGTACAGAGAATAAAAGGGGCAGATTTCCGGGCATTGTAGAATAGATTCAGGGCATTATGTACAGACAAGGATATGGAAGGACATTGGAGGTAAACCTAACCATTGGGTAACGATGAAAGAGATAACATCACTGGAGGCACCGATTGAGCCGGTCTCCGCGTGTATGGGGGGTGGGACAAAGGAGCTCTCTGAGGCTGGTTGAGCGGGACTGGGGGCTCTACAGTGAAATTGTATAATAAGAACTAACCGGAACAGCAATAGGCAAGGCATATTGACATGGGAGAGAGGCATAAAGCAATCACAGGTGTTATTCGAGAGAGCTAAGACAACAATTGGTAATGGCGACGAAAGTTTGGGCTGAGGCTAAACAGATAAACAGGACAGGGTACCGTGTAAAGGAACAGTCCAGCAGGCATCAGCTGTGCAGCTGAGTGATCATAAGGTCCAGTGAACAGCAATAGGTGAGACCGGGAGCAGTTCAAATGGCTGCTACAGCACAGGCGAGCAGGAAGCACGGCTGTTGATTGCGTGTGCTAGCGGGCCGGGGCTAGCAGATGGATCTTCGTGGTCGTCGCAACGGGAAGCCTGTTGAAACCACATCAGACGTTTACGTCGGCAGACCTGTCGTGATGGATCGGCGGAGCTCCGTGTCGACACTAGGAGTTCCCGTCCAGTTGACAGAGAGGTAGATAGCCGGGAGATGGGCCTGGCTCGAGGCTAGCTCAAGGCTAACTGGTGCTTGCTTCAGGGTAGGTGGTGATTAGCCAACAACATCCATTTGGTTGCAGCTAGCTAGTTGCAATGATCCGGTGTTAAGGTCCAGTGATTCAGTGATTCCGGCAGAAAATCCTGAATCACTGTGACTACACTCTCACACTGGGTCCTTCAGAAAGCACTGCACTCTGCCAACAATATGGTTAAGACAACAGTAAGAGAGAGTTACTTTTTTAATAGCCAGTAGATTAGCCTTGGGAGTTTGGAGCCAGAATGCCCTAGCCTCCCCTTTAAAAAAGCAGAATAAAGGAACATCTGGCCAAGGTGGTTGGCCAGTGAGCTTTTTCTGGTTATATAGAATTAAACGTGGCTAACTATAGGAATATCCTGTATAACGAGATTCCTACGAGCTCTTCCACTGTGTAAGCCAGGAGGATTCTTGAAATTGAAATCCCATGCAGGGGTTAAAACTAAATATACAGCTGGCTCAGCAAGAGAGCGATAAGTCTTATTGAGGGGGATGCTGTTATCATCCCTGTTAATAACAGCAATAACTACACACACACATCATGCACAGGAGAGGTAAGAGATCTGAGGAACCTGTAAACACCAACAGCTCAGTTAATATAACACTGCACTGATGGTTATGTTGGAAGCAGTCTAGTCAATCAAAGAGAAACAGAGACGCTTGGTGTGTGTGTGTGTGTATGTGTGTGTGTAGTCTGCACTGACACAGACATACCACCAGAGAGGGATGAGCTCCCTTTGCACTTGTCTGACCTCTCCCTATCACTCCCATTCTCCATCACAAGTGCCCACAGAGGGGAGAAAAAACATTTTTTTAAACAATTTAAATTAACTTCTTAACCCAGAGAAACAGCTTCAAAGGGCTCTGGGTCTGACTTTCTAGCAGATGGGGAATTTCAAGCATAATTTTCTAAAAGTGATTGAGAATGTTCCCATCTGAACGTTCTGTTCCCATCAATGTGATGTTAGGCAACAATCAATGGGTTTGACAGACATAAGGCCTAGTAAGGGGTCATCCATGATCTGGAGAGAGTTGTGTAACAAATAGCCTACCCGAGTGCTCTCTTTTTGCTTGTCAGGGGAAAAAGCAATAGGAAAGAGGATTTACCAATTTCAAGCATCTACTGTATAACCTACTTGACCTATCTCCCGCATTGCCTTAGAAAATCCACCAACAATCTCAATGCTAGACAAAGTAGCATCACCAATACTATAATGGAAAGGGGGAAAGGGGATACCTAGTCAATTGCACAACTGAATGCATTCAACCAAAATCTGTCTTGCGCATTTAACCCAAGGAATAGATAGATGCCTGTTATTCAACTTAGTTGGGTTTATTTGTAGTGGACAAATCACCCCCCATCTCTGTGGTACTGTACTGTACCTGTCCCACTGACCAAACCACTCCACATCTGCCTCAGTCTTGAGATTAATTTACTACTAATGGCTCTACCATACAGGCAAACGCCATGCAGAAACAATGATCCACCTTTCCTCCTCCTCATTGTCTTGAGATTGGGGCTTGACATACATTGGTGGTTGACTGTGAGCGTAGCGTGTCACGTTTCCGTGACCTCTATTGGCCAGAGCAATTCCAGGGTTCCTCCTGCCGCCCCTGAACTCTGATTTTCCGCTGGGCGTGCAATATCAAATGCGCCTATAGGCTATTTAGTGTGGTCTCAATCAAATGATCCATAGCCTATAGGCTATAGGCTACGAAGTGCATGCATTTCTAAGATAGCTGCTGGGATGGTGTAAATAAAATGAGTCTGCATTACACACTGCAGTGAGTATTCCAACCCTGAGCCCGGCCTGCTCTGCTCTTGCTGATTTAAAAAAAAATGTGTGTGCTGCCTAACCAATGGCTGTGCTGTGTAGGCCTATGGTGGCAGTTCAGGAGGAGAGTCAGAGGCTTCTTCTGTTTTCATTTTATTTTTATTAGGCCTATTCCAAAAAATGCTATTTAAGAAATAAGAGGTAGGCCTACCTGTTTGACAGACAAAATTAGGCTATGGTGCAATATCCATAGATTTGTCAGTCAATTCCTCCACCCACCATGCACTCTTTAAATAGCATACCTCTGTGTCAATTAAGGGCTGTTAAGTTAAAACCAAGACTCGAATTGAGGGGGTATGAGAGGGTATTCCATAGGCCTACCTTTTATTAAAGAAAATGGCAAAAATAATTTGCTAGCTTAAGATGTGTAAGAAAATAAAACGGATCAGTTTATATGAAGCGATCTATAACAGCGCTTTGGTCCCCAATGCTATATTCTAGATACAAGCTGATAAATACCCGGGAAAGACGTGACTCCGATGCATATGGGAATATTATTGTTTCATTTCATTGACATTCAGAGGCTGAGCTACAACCTTCTATAGCCGAGGAGACAAAAAAATTACTTTGCTTGGGAAGTCATCTAATTCTGTCACAATCTATTGATTAAGCTATTCACTTTCTGTACAATAGAAAATGTTTAAACCCAGACACATTTTGGGGAAACACTTGTGACCTTCTCTCATTGGGTTAAGCAACGGAAGAAGAGTAGCCAGAAGTTAAAGCTTACAATGTTCTGTGTTGGTAGGCCTACTCTGTCTGGGGTGGAAAGGTAGGCATAACTGTTGAAAGTACCATGCTCAGATTCCTAATGCCATCTCAGATTTAATTATTTGCAAACAGGGACAGTTTTGTTGCAAACAAGACACACTGATTTGGCATTGGAGAAATATGATACGATGAACACATAGGCCTAGCTCTCTGTCCATTCTTAGCCGGTAATTTTGGAAATTTTTGTGGTATTAAAAAGATACTGCTAATATGTCAAATAATGTAGAATTGCATGAAATGTTTATTAAAGACCAATTGTTCTCAGACCTGCAAATAAGAGGATAGATTAAATCAATGCATTTACTATAAAGGAGATCTTCCCCTCCTTATCTTGTCCACAATGGTCTGCGAACCCACAACCTTCTGGCCTGCAGCCCTGTGCGCTATGAAAATTCCTGCATTGCCATGTAATGCTTACAGGACAAAAAACAGTTTCTAAAACTGCATATCTAAGGCTCTGGTCTGTCCAAGAAGTGAGGGTAAATGGTAGGCATGTTCATTGCTATCCACTTAATGTGTTAATTATTATTTTGGTATAGGGGAGGGTCACTTGTTTGTTTTTTAAGCGTTCAGGGAGGGTTTAGGTCAAATATATTTTGCTGAAGGGAGGGCCATCCGTTTTAATTTCAGAGAGGTCCAATTTTCTCCATGTAACCCTTACTATAAATAACGTTCACTCCCTTATGTGGAGAGGCATCAAGATCCCAGAGCTGCCAAGTGATAACAATGTGACTTGCTTTGTGAAACACACATTCTATTCTCAAGATGTTGAACAACCTTTCACTCTGGAGTTCCACATGATAACAATGCTGAAATAAATATTTTCACCATAACTGAAAACACTGGTTCTGTTTTCAAATATATTTCACCTCCTCCAGGGGCATAGTTAACTGTAACACATCTGATAAATAACTCCACCAATATCCAATACAGATTCATTATACACAAAAAATTACCAATATGAATGAACATATTTGAGATTAACTGGGAACAGTCAACTTAATAAGGGATAGGTAATAATCTCAGAAGTCTAGGTAATAAACTCATAAGTATAGGTAATAAACTCATAGGTAGGTACAGGTAATAAACTCATAGGTAGGTATAGGTAATACACTCATAGGTAGGTAAAGGTAATAAACTCATATGTATAGGTAATAAACTCATAGGTAGGTAAAGGTAATAAACTCATAAGTATAGGTAATAAACTCATAGGTAGGTACAGGTAATAAACTCATAGGTAGGTATAGGTAATACACTCATAGGTAGGTACAGGTAATAAACTCATAGGTAGGTATAGGTAATACACTCATAGGTAGGTAAAGGTAATAAACTCATATGTATAGGTAATAAACTCATAGGTAGGTATAGGTAATACACTCATAGGTAGGTATATGTAATAAACTCATAGGTAGGTATAGGTAATAAACTCATTGGTAGGTAAAGGTAATAAACTCATAGGTATAGGTAATAAACTCATAGGTAGGGATAGGTAATAAACGTATAGGTAGGTATAGGTAATAACCTCATTGGTAGGTAAAGGTAATAAACTCATAGTATAGCTAATAAACTCATAGGAATAGACAATAAACTCATAGGTATAGGTAATATACTCATAAGAATAGGTAATAAACTCATAGGTATAGGCAATAAACTCATAGGTATAGGCAATAAACTCATAGGTGTAGGTAATAAACTCATAGGTGTAGGCAATAAACTCATAGTATAGCTAATAAACTCATAGGAATAGACAATAAACTCATAGGTATAGGTAATATACTCATAAGAATAGGTAATAAACTCATAGGTATAGGCAATAAACTCATAGGTATAGGCAATAAACTCATAGGTGTAGGCAATAAACTCATAGTATAGCTAATAAACTCATAGGAATAGACAATAAACTCATAGGTGTAGGCAATAAACTCATAGGTATAGGTAATAAACTCATAGGTAGGTATAGGTAATAAACTCATAGGTAGGTATAGGCAATAAACTCATAGGTGTAGGCAATAAACTCATAGGTATAGGTAATAAACTCATAGGTATAGGTTAAGAAAAATCATAGGTAGGTATAGGCAATAAACTCATAGGTAGGTATAGGCAATAAACTCATAGGTATAGGCAATAAACTCATAGGTAGGTATAGGTAATAACTCATAGGTAGGTATAGGTAATTAACTAATAGGTATAGGTAATAAACCCATAGGTGTAGGTAATAAACTCATAGGTATAGGTAATAAACTCATAGGTATAGGTAATAAACTCATCGGTATAGGTAATAAACTCATAAGAATAGGTAATAAGTTCACCAAGGTAAAACACCACAGTAGCCTATATTCAATTACATCCTCACTTCAAGTATGGGTAATTAACTCATAGGTAGGTATAGGTAATAAACTCATAGGTAGGTATAGGTAATAAACTCATAGGTATAGGTAATAAACTCATAGGTATAGGTAATAAACTCATAGGTAGGTATATGTAATAAACTCATAGGTAGGTATAGGTAATAAACTCATACTGTAGGTATAGGTAATAAACTCATAGGTAGGTATAGATAATAAACTCATAGGTAGGTATAGGATATAAATTCATAAGTATTGGCATAGGCAATAAACTCATAGGTATAGGCAATAAAATCATAGGTATAGGTAATATACTCATAAGTATAGTGAATACACTCATAGGTATGGGTAATAAACTCATAGGTATAGGAAATAAACTCATAGGTAGGTATAGGAAATAAACTAATAGGTATAGGTAATAAACTCATAGGTGTAGGTAATAAACTCATAGGTATAGGTAATAAACTCATAGGTATAGGTAATAAACTCATAGGTATAGGTTTTAAAAAATCCTAGGTAGGTATAGGCAATAAACTCATAGGTAGGTATAGGCAATAAACTCATAGGTATAGGTAATAACTCATAGGTAGGTATAGGTAATAAACTCATAGGTAGGTATAGGTAATAAATGTATAGGTAGGTATAGGTAATAAATTCATAGGTATAGGTAATAAACTCATAGGTATAGGTAATAAACTCATCGGTATAGGTAATAAACTCATAAGAATAGGTAATAAGTTCACCAAGGTAAAACACCACAGTAGCCTATATTCAATTACATCCTCACTTCAATGGAAAGTGACTACCTCTACTGGTGACAAGATGAACTGCAATGTCCATACGTGTATGGATTCCTAAAAGACGACCCTCAACCTTGGATCGTTAGATGTTTCAATGAACTTGAATGATCATAATGACTTAATTTCAACTATATGGAATTTCAATTCCAAGAAACATCAGGTGCATTCAACTTCAGCAACAAGTGACATTTTAACTCAGTTGGATTGTGTGATATGGTCATGATTTAAACAGGATTATCCTTGCCGCATCACCATCATATTTGTAAAAAGTGTACTAGTCCAAAACAAACTTAGTTCATCTCGCCTAGCCACCGTGCTTCTACGTCTGCATTGCTTGCTGTTTTGGGTTTTAGGCTGCGTTTCTGTATAGCACTTTGTGACATCTGCTGATGTAAAAAGGGCTTTATAAATGACATTTGATTGATTGATTGGAAACAAATTGAATAGAAAAATGCCTTCTGCTCATTAATAGGCTGCATTCCAGCATAATAATAGACCAAATGTGAACATCAATCTTAATTTATTCATACAGGCAAATAAATCACCAAATGTGGGGACATTAACTTTAAGTGACTTCAAGGAACATAATTATTCTGCGGTCCAACTCGAATAGCCAAATAGTAAAAGGAGAAACCATCTCTGGATACATATGGAATACTTACCGCTTATAGACGTGATCAAATGAAAGAGTACTGAGAGTTTCGCGCAGTTGAGCGGGGCCATTCTGTCGACCACAGATGAGCACAAGAAAGAGCCAAAAGTGTTGGCCGATAATAAAAAGCGATAAGGAGTCTCAGGTAACAGTCCAAAAGTGATATAAGTGATAAAAGTTCCTTTTAATTTTTAATCCAAAAAATCCTCAGATCAAAACGTAAGAAACTCAGCAGTTTTCCACGTATCCCATAGCTTGTTTTGCAGGACAGCTCCCTTGTGCAGTTTTGGTTCCACTCCGACTAGTCCTTGCAACTGAAGAGACAGATAAGTGCAGTCCCGGAGGGCAGGTGCGACCCGTGCGACGTTTTCCCTCCCCTCTTTCGAACTGAGTGAAATGAATTTAAACAAGCATTGCCACCAAGTGCGTGATTCTTAAAATATTTTGTAGAATAAAACAAAAGCCTCAGATTTTAAACTAAACAAAGCTAAATCAACCATCTATCCCATGAACAACGGTAGTGTATACTAATTAATGCGCAACTGTCCGAGATAATTAATATCCCGCCCCTATACTCAGCACTGCTTGCAGTCCACGCCGTGAGTCTTTATAGTGAAAAACAGAGGAAGGAAGAACGCAACGTCACTTGTTTAAAGACAAACTGCAGTGACAGCGTGCCGTTCTAGAATCACTTTCTACATTTTCATTTCACTGAATATGACATGTGAATAGCCTATATTTATATTGATTGACGACAGTATTGGCCTCACCTTCTATCCTACACAAACAGTTTTATTGGTTTATTGGTTTTGAATGATGTTAAAAACCTTTGAAATAATTCACTGACAGGAAGAGAAAGAACTTAAATGAACCAGTCAGACATAAAAAACAGACCCATTTAGTGCAACATCATTATATTGAATTTAAATTCTTGAATTCACTGTTTCACAATTCGCCAACTTACACAGCCCTTTATTTCCAAAAACAAGTCACAACATTGAATAAAGTGAATGTAAAGCCGGCTACTTTGGTTTTGTGCCTGCCCTTGACCTTGATCAATTGAAAATAGTAATCCTAGTGTTAAAAGTAGAGATGATCTTGTCTGGGGTACCCAGCAGCATGTCAGAGGTGGGTTTTTTCAAAAGGGGAAAAGTAAACAACCATTGTCATATCTGATAGAAGGTATCTGTCTGAATGTTTACAATAAATATTTGCTGGATTTATTTTTAATGTTGGAAACAGGATATGCAGCTTTTTATATCAAATGTAAATACCGGTAACCCTTTGTGCATGGCAGGAGACCTCTGTTCCCAAGCAGCACCCCATGGTGTGTGGATGTGTAGCAGACTGTTTTCCTCCATCACTGCAACAAATGGCTCTGGCAGCTCTCTGTGGCAGGTACTGTAAATAAGAACATCCTGCCTCACCTTTCCGCCCATCACAACTCAAGACCTGCATGACCTACCCTTCTGAGGAGTTGAGCAGCAGTGCAGTATCGCAGATCCAAACTGGGCTGTGTTCCCTCATGGCCGCTGGACAACTGATAGGTGAGACCCACTACTTACCCCGTGATCTGTAAAGAACAACATTCTTCCTTCCCCTGGAGTGGGAAAAATTGTGATATGGTACATGAGAACATGGGAAAGAATTGATAAAGCTCGACTTGTAGTGGGAGTAATGCCATTTTCTCTGCAAGTGTGTGTGATTCTGCACATCACACATCATGATGACTTAACTCTCTCTCTAGATAGTAGGAATTATTGAAGGTAAATAATATGTCCAGAAATGCAGGATCAATCACTTTTGCTGATGCACATGAAGTCAATCATACATCAAGAATTGATAAGATGAATACCCTGGCCTGAGGTATGTTTTATGTCAACTTTTTCGATTTTACATCAATTACCACAAGATTATGGGCTACATAATCCTCTAAAGAGGCCATGATTATGGGCTACATAATCCTCTAAAGAGGCTATGATTATGGGCTACATAATCCTCTAAAGAGGCCATTATTATGGGCTACATAATCCTCTAAAGAGGCCATTATTATGGGCTACATAATCCTCTAAAGAGGCCATTATTATCGGATACATAATCCTCTAATGAGGCCATTATTATGGGCTACATAATCCTCTAAAGAGGCCATGATTATGGGCTGAGAAATCAATTCAGTGAAGAGTAAATAGGGACATCTCACTGACTTCATAATACGATGAAACAATGTTATTTTCTTCTTCAAACCTTTTGTTCCTGAGCACATGAGAACGTGTGTGACCGGTCATGTGGTTACCATGTTCCACCCAGAGTGAGGCTCTAGCTGCTATGCAGTGTGTTCACTAATATGATGGAGTCTTCAGAGAGCAGGGCACATTCCCCTTGGAAAGGGAGGGCAGCTAGATAAGACTCAGGCAGGAACAATTGCTGGAAGCAGGGAGCTGAAAGGAGTGGGGTTTTAAGACGTTTTATTTTAGGATCTGCTGTAGGAAACACAATAAGAGGGCCAGCTCTACACACGCAGCTTGCGGTCGTTCCTCTGTTCCAACAATAAAGGCTTAGTAAAAGGAGCGCAAGCAGCAACAAAGACTTTCAACAGTGAGGCCGTGACCGCCGGTGACCAAATGACCATGATGGAAATAGGATGTAAATGATACCCTTCATTCAAAAGGGCTCTTTCTCATACGATGGCAAAGGAAGCTGGAAAATCTCTTGACATATGCAGTACACTGCATACTTTTATATGAACATCATTTGATAAAAAGTTTTTTTATTTGTTTTTATTAATAGTTTATTATCCTCATTACATCTTTATTAGCCTACAAAGGCTATGGTGGATAGCAGGGCTCAGGGATAGGCAACTGGTCGCTGCAGCCCCCCTTTTGTAGGCCACCCCCACCCCCATTTTTTTTTTTTTTTTAAAGAAAACTCAGTTGGGAACTCAGTTGGGGTCTCAACTTACTGTTGAGAGTTAGAATAGTAGAATACACAAGGTGCAATTTCGAAATTTGGTAGTGCATCAGCAGTTATTCTTGTTATGTCAGTCACTGACTCAATTAGCCCATGTCAGCTAACATTTTTTAGATTGGTAAATTAGTCTAGCGGTCAGTTATCTAAACTTGTAGTAATCATTACCGACCGGGTGGCCCCCATTGATTTTGTTAGTCAACAACATGTTGCTTAGGAATTAATGTGGGTAAGCAGACCCACGAGCCACTGCGGACCCTCATGAGTTCTTAATTTTTGTAGCCCCCACCCCCATCAAAAAGCCCTTCCCTGGCCTAGCTCAATAGACTGTTTATTGGATCAGAGTATAGATAGGCAACATTAATGCCTGCTGTAGGCTATTCAGTGCTCTAGTATCAGACACCATCTTGTGGATGTAAAATAGAATCGCACCAAAAGTTTTCATTAGAAGTGGGAAAGAACAGTCAACTTTCTTTTTCAGTTCTAAAACGTTTACATTCAATTTCATTTACAAAATAATTTGGCCAAAAATAAACACTATTTCTATAAAAAAGTGAATTAGGCCTACCTGACAATTTGATGCTTCAACCATAACGACAAGCTATATTTCAATCTGGCAGGTTGCTCACCTTCATTTTGGCTGCTCTTCACATCCCTGTGCAATTCTTCATCGCCTAACGAGAGTAGCTCGCACGTCGCCAAGATTACGGCTGTCAATGTGACATCTGACTGGAGCGCTAGATAGCAGTTAAAATTAGCTAGCTGGCTAGCGAGATAATAGTTACGTTAGCTACTTAGTTACATTATTTGTCTTTTTAACGCCTTCTTACATGTTCCTTCAACTGAAACCTTGTCCTGTCTGTTTCAAATGTGAAATGTGAGTTCATAGCTACTTTTTTCGACATTTGACTCCGAACTCTGGGTATCCTATCTAGCTGGGTAGCCAGCGCAGGCAAATTAGCATTTAAAGCTACCTTTACTTTAGCTGTGAAATACATGATTCATGCCAATGTCATCATCACTGACCTTTTCCTTCCGTGACGTGTACCTCCCTACTTGTCGGTCTGTCGTCAGTGCTTCATGTGGCATCAGACTGCTGTACTCATGTGCAGGGTTGCCAGGTCTAGCTAAAATGAATAAATCAATGACTACTCAAAACCCACCCAAAAGGCCTGAAAACTAGCCCAATTTTTGTATTTCTTTGCACAGCAAGAGAGGAGTTGCTATTTTTCCATGTTATCGAGCCAATTAATAAGGGATATCAATGTAACTTGTAACTATGTTAGAAGCAAAATTCGGATTTCATCTAAATAATAATTATTGTGAACTATGACACGACTTAATAAACAAATTTGAATATGTCGCAAAAGTAAAGATAATTCACCCTTATTAAAAACCGCCAGATCATATTCCATCAATGGATGTCGACTTCACTCGTTTGACTGCTATGATTAAGCCAATAAGGCACGAGGGGGTATGGTATATGGCAGAGGTGGGACAAAGTCATTGTTATGCAAGTCACAAGTAAGTCTCAAGTCTTTGCCCTCGAGTCCCGAGTCAAGTCGAGTCAAAGATGAGGCAAGTCCCAAGTCGAGTCAAAAGTCAAAGCCATCAAGTCTCAAGTCGAGTCCAAAGTCCTACCATTTTAGTTTCGAGTCATTTCAAGTCCTCTTACCACAGAAATAAAATGTATACAAATCATGTATGTCTGTAAGATTTGTATTTATTTAAACCCTTTTATACAATAACATTAATCAAATACAGCAAAAACATAACATTTAATTTTCACAAAAAAAATGCTTGTATTTGAACAGCATATTGCACTAGAACAATGCGAGAGAGAGAGAGAGAGAGAGAGAGAGAGAGAGAGAGAGAGAGAGAGAGAGAGAGAGAGAGAGAGAGAGAGAGAGAGAGAGAGAGAAAATGGTTTACGGGGAAGGACAAACACCAAAGCTCTGGAAGTAAAAACAGTGTGGGAACCTGCACTGCAAATGAACAGATCTTACTCCATGTGAAACTCCTACCACAGGAGAGAGAGAGCTGTGTGGACAGGTGATGAGCAGAGAGTGAGTGTGTGTGCGCGCATGCGTGCTGTGGACAGGTGGAGGGAGGCCCCTATACTGCATTGCATTTGCAAAAGATCAAATTGGCCATCCCTTTTCTGCCTCTTATGGTATGCAGCAAACAGCCCTTCTCCTTCCATGTCCTCTAGTTCTTCTTCAGCAGGCACCGGCACAGGCTGCTCTGTCTCTGCAGCATCTTGCAGGATCAATTCTAAAAATAAAAATAAAAACGTGTCACAACAGCAGAAACAAAAGAGCCCTTATTTCTGATGTTGATGATACTGTTCAAGACTGAAATTTTTATTATTGTTAAAGTCAGATTAATATCACATTAGATCCTATATCAGATTAAGATCAAATTATTGTACGTTGCATTTAAGTTGCATTGCAAGTCAATAATATTTACCTTTAACTCGTTGTGCCACCTCTGCCTTGATGTCACGGTTGACCAGCACATGGGGCTCAATCCACAGCAGACAAAAGGCTGGATCCAAGGCAGCTGCTTTCAGGTAGACTGTGTCTGAAAAGGGGGCAGTGATCCCTTCTTGAGACTGGGCCATTTTACATTAATGAAGATCCCAAGAAATCTTTTTTCAGGGATGCCTGCAGACCTCTGACCAGGCCACTCAGGAAACGAACTTGAGGCTTCAGCTTCTCAAGATGGTGATTGAGGGACAAGATGGATGGAACAACTGCACTGATTGTAATGACTTTCTCCCCTGTGTCAAATCAGTTGCTTCTCCGAACGGTTTTAAGATGTCCACCAACTCCTTCAGCAGATTCCACTCTCGTGGTGTGAATGACAGTTCTTTATGCCCGGCCTTCTCAAGAACTGCGCAGAGCTTTTGCTGATCACAATGAAGGACTGCTTTTACCTGCCGCAGTGTGGAATTCCACCTCGTGCTCACTGCAGCAGGGATGCCTCTGTGCTCCCCCAAATTCACCATCGAAGATGTCTTTAAACGTTGTGCTTGTGTGGAGCAGGGAGCTAAGTTTTGATAACTTGGAGAGAGAAGGACATGCCGCTTTTGTTTCTTTCAAACCGTCTCCCACAACCAGCTGCAATGTGTGTGCAAAAACACTGCAGGCGCTGTTTCTTTGCCATAGCAGCATCGACGGTTTGCTGGTCTTCTTGGGTTAAGTCATGCCATAGCTCAGGATCATCAAGATTATCTCCAGCATCTTCATCTTCCTCCTGTTCGCTGGGGAAGCAGACTGTAAATGCCTTGCGCATGTTAGCAGCATTGTCACTAATTATATAGTCCAATTTAGCTTTGATGTTGTATTCATCACATATTGCCTCAAATTGGTCACAGATTCGCTCTGCTGTGTGAGAGCCTTTGAAGCGGTTGCAGGCCAAGAGATTAGTCTTTAGCTGTACCCTCTCTGCATCTCGCTCCATCCAGTGCACAGTGACACCAAGGAATCCCCTCATCTTTCGATCAGACCAAATGTCCACAGTGACTGAAACATGGTCAGTGTTGCTCAATTGAGTTTTTAACTTTGACCGTCTCTCCTCAGCAAGGCTCTCTGTTTTTGTGGTCAGCGTTCGGCGACATACTGGGGTATACTTGCTGTCCAGCACAGCCAGAAAGTGACGAAAGCTCTTATTTTCCACAATAGACAGAGGGAAATTGCAATCAATAATCAAGTCAGACAGTATCGCATTGGAGATGGCCTTCTGCTGTGGGTGGGTCAGGCTGTAACGCCCTACACGAAAGTGTCAAGGAATTGTGAGATTGAAGGCTGTTGTGGTTCATCTACGATGATTTTGTTCATCTGGTATTCTTCATACCTGTAACAGAGAAGAATATGAAACAGATGTCAGAAAATCCTTTACAGCCACACATGTTGTATTTGAAACTACTCTTTACTCATATCAATGTTGTTGTGTTAATATTCATTGCCTATTGTACACTACGGTTTACGATAATACATTTCAGTTTCAGTGTATGCAATATTAAGAATATTTTCACTGCTTCAAAATTCATAAGAAAGCCCTTTCCCTCAAGAAACTGAAGTCATATGCTTTATAGCAGTGGTTTTCAAAGTGGGGACGGGGACCCTTGGGTGCCGCGAGGGGTTCTAGGGGGCCATGGCAAGTTGGCATGAAAAGTATAGAAAAACAAAATAATTGAATAAATTAAATAACTAAAGTAAACCAAATTAAACCAAAAATAAGCTAAACAATATTCCCATTAGTTAAGAACTGCACTATAATAATCTATTGCATCTCTGAACATTACTACTATAATCGTTATTATTTTATTATATACTGTATATATCCCAGTGGTGCGCTGCCTCACAGACCTACTGTAGACTACGGTAGCACTCTGTCCATGCGCTGTCTGCTGTTTGGGCATGATATGAAAAGGGAAGGCTAATGGTGGATCTACTGTGACTGTGTTATCATTTTCCTCTTTACAATGTATACGTCTTACTATGTTTCCTGTTGTACTTGGATGGGTTTAGGGATGCACCAACTACATCCGAGTTGTGAAAGGGGGTGCATTCATTGTTTAATTGTGATATTTTGTCTTCAGCGACAGTTCTGCTTAGTTGTGATTAACCAAAATTACATAAACGACCTCAATGAGGTCCACACCAGCAACTCTGAAACTGAATTCTAAAACGCTTAACGTGAAAAACGCTTAACGTTGCTTAATGCTTAATATACTAAGACAGTAATATTATAAGACCAAACTCTGCAAATATCATATTAATAAAGCATACTATGTACAAAACATCAGATGAGCCCAGAATATGAACGCAAACACGCTTTAATAACACGTTACGTTTTCCTCCCATAGAAAACCATTATAAGAAAAGGCTTAACGTGTCTTATGTACTAAGACAGTGTTATTAAAAGACCAAACTAAGTAAATATCATATCAATAAAGTATACTATGTACAAAACATCAGATGAGCCCAGAATACATAGTAGCCTACATAAGACATGTTAAGCCTTTTCTTATAATGGTTTTCTATGGGAGGAAAACACTTAACGTGTTGTTAAACGTGTTTTGCGTTCATATTCTGGCCTCATCTGATGTTTTGTACATTTAGTATACTTTATTAATATGATATTTATAGTTTGGTCTTTTAATATTACTGTCTCAGTATATTAAGACACGTTAAGCCTTTTCTTATAATAGTTTTCTATGGGAGGAAAACGCAACGTGTTATTAAACGTGTTTGCGTTCATATTCTGGGCTCATCTGATGTTTTGTACATAGTATACTTTATTAATATGATATTTACAGAGTTTGGTCTTTTAATAACACTGTCTTAGTACATTAAAGAACGTTAAGCGTTTTTTTTTTTTTTTTTTTAGAATGTCCATATAATAGCAGTTCAAAAATCCATATTTTTGTAAGCATGAACCAGCAAGGGAGACGTGCGTTTGTCTCGTTGATACAGTAAATATGCAGCAGCTAGCTAGTAAGTTACGGTACATCCGATAAGGTGCGTAGCATTCGTTCAAAACTTACCTTTCTTTGTGCAACTTCAGGTGTCGAACAAAGTTGGACGTTGTGGCAGCTCCGTCTGTAATCTTCGATCCGCATGTTTTGCAGATTGCAACTCGTTTTTTGTCGACTACCTCGTAATTTTTATAGCCAAACCAAACTATCTTCGGTATCATTTTGACAACTGGCGCGTTGTTGCTTGATGTGCTTCATTGGTTGTCTTGCAATGTGCCTGCTTAGATGCTGTCGAATCAAAACAACGTGGGACTACAGTGATTGGATAACGTGCAGGCAGCGCGCGCTCTCTGTATGCATACAGGTGGATGGTGCACATTTTTTTCACAGATGCAGATAAACGGAGAGCGGCGCGGCCGTGTGAAAAATTTTTTCCCCAGTTTTCATGGGAAGTAGCAAGTCTTCTCGAGTCATAAGGCGCAAGTCCAAGTGAAGTCACGAGTCATTGATGTTAAAGTCCAAGTCGAGTTGCAAGTCTTTGTACATTTTGTCGAGTCGAGTCTGAAGTCATCAAATTCATGACTCGAGTCTGACTCGAGTCCAAGTCACATGACTCGAGTCCACACCTCTGGTATATGGCTAATATACCATAGCTAAGGGCTGTTCTTAAGCAAGACACAACTCGGAGTGCCTGGATACAGCTGTTAGCCGTGATATATTGGCCATATACCACAAACCCCCAGGGTGCCTTGTTGCTATTATGAACTGGTTACCAACATAAAAATAATGTTTTGTCATACCCATGGTATATGGTCTGATATACCACAGCTTTCAGCCAATCAGCATTCAGGGCTGAACCCGTTTATAATTGTACATTTAATCCCTTTTGAGCATGTGCATAACTATAGATAAACTCTCCTGTCGGATTTGAGTGAAAATTTTAGGCTATTTTCTGGCAATTGTGCTGTTATTATGTGCCAGATGTTAAGACTACAAACAGTTATAAATGGCCCATTTGTTAGACTTCAGTGCGGCTTTTGACATTATCGATCATAGTCTGCTGCTGGAAAAACGTATGCGTTATGGCTTTACACCCCCTCCTATATTGTGGCTAAAGAGCTACCTGTCTAACAGAACACAGAGGGTGTTCTTTAATGGAAGCCTCTTCAACATAATCCAGGTAGAATCAGGAATTCCCCAGGGCAGCTGTCTAGGCCCCTTACTTTTTTCAATCTTTACTAACGACATGCCACTGGCTTTGAGTAAAGCCAGTGTGTCTATGTATGCGGATGACTCTTCACTATACACGTCAGCTACTACAGCGACTGAAATGACTGCAACACTTAACAAAGAGACGGCTGGCCCTTGGATGTACACAGAGAGCTAACATTAATAATATGCATGTCAATCTCTCCTGGCTCAAAGTAGAGGAGAGACTGAATTCATCACTACTTGTATCTATGAGAGGTATTGACATGTTGAATGTACTGAGCTGTCTGTTTGAACTACTGGCGCACAGCTCGGACACCCATGCATACCCCACAAGACAAGCCACCAGAGGTCTCTTCACAGACCCCAAGCCCAGAACAGACTATGGGAGGCGCACAGGACTACATAGAGCCATGACTACATGGAACTCTATTCCACATCAAGTAACTGAAGCAAGCAGTAAAATTAGATATAAAAAAACAGATAAGAATACACCTTATGGAACAGCGGGGACTGTGAAGCAACACAAACATAGGAACAAACACATGCATACACACACAATAAAATACGCACTATACACACACGTACACATGGATTTTGTATTGTAGATATGTGGTAGTGGTGGAGTAGGGGCCTGAGGGCACACAGTGTGTTATGAAATCTGTGAATTTATTGTATTTACTTATTTGTATTGTATAACTGCCTTCATTTTGCTGGACCCCAGGAAGAGTAGCTGCTGCCTTGGCATTGGGATGGACATCCATTATAAATACAAATACAAATGCGTTCTAACAACTGATCGTAATTGTGATAGAGCTTTGATAACTTCCAATTTAATTAACTAAACATGGCCATTAATAATTGCATAATAACACAAGGCTACAACAACAATACACTGAAGTAATAGGCTATCTATTAAATCTGTTTGCCAGCTCCAGGTCGGATACACAAGTGGCACAAATTGATTTGCAATGACTCCAGTGATATAGTCATTTCAACATATTTATTGTATCAAATTGTAGCCTACAGTAGCCTACACTGGTATATAAATTAATAGACTACTTGATGGCCAACAGATGCAAATGTATCATTCTCCACATTTAATGTCAGTTTCATTGAGGACTTTTTCCCCATAACAGAAGCACGCTAGGGAGTTCCATAACTTCTAATTTAAAATGTACACTCGCGCATAATGCCATGTTAAATAGCATACCTACAACTGGCAAAAAATTGTCATGACGTCCGCGTGCTGCTGTCTCCTCTCACTCACGTGACTCAGTCCAATAGTGGACTAAGCTGTATGCTGCAGTGCTTTCTCAACACACACACACACACCTCCGGCGCTCCCCACCACTCACTCACTCAGTAACAGCCTGCCTCACTGCCTGATTGTCAGCAGCAGCAGGTCACAGTGAAATATATATATATTTTTTAGAAATGCCATGGCGGGCGCGGTGCAACGTAGAAGTAGCCCAAAAACCCGCAACCAATACATTTTCGCCCGCGACATCGTTTTCAAAGTAGCCCAATTTCCAATAGATGGCGCTATGCGCAAACATCCTGTCAGTGTATCGTCTCACATGAAATAAACCACTGTACTGTAAGGCCTACGTCTCTGTTACTGTAATTATACTAAAACTCTGAATTCTACTTTCTTTACAGATGGCCAGCAAAACAGGAAGAACCTGGCTAGACTGTAAAAAGCCCCAGCTAGCTGATAACTTCATAAGTCTTGCTGTCAAAGTAAGCTTGCATATGTCAAACTATACCCTATGATGACTACAGTAGATTAGAGCGCTGATAACCTTCTCGAATTTCTGTCATAACACTCTGTCATAGCACTGAAATTCACATAATATATTCCGTAATATTGTTTGACCAGAGTTTGGAGACATTGTACAGCCAACTAACATCCCGAAGCGATGGAGGGACAGACATCAACACATCGAAAGGAGATGTGGAGAAGGACCTGCTTCGAGTTCTGTGAGGCAGACAATATGTAGTACCCAGCTATAGGAGGGGGAAAAATATGTTGACATATAGCTTTAATTTACTGATGTACTGGTTATATTCCCACAGGCACTTAGTTACAGTAAGTTGCTGAACCCTCTCCTTTAGGCCAAGGTCCTGAGGCTCCTTGCCACTGACTATCTAAAGCAGGGCTGTCAGCAGTTTCAGAAGGCACTCAACCCCCCCCCCCACCCGTTAATACTTTTTAATATTAAGCAAGATTATTTGGCTTTCTATTAATACTTTGCAATTTGACAGGAAAGTGTGAATCCCTCTGGGCTCTAGCTGAAGATCACAATTCTATTCAGATGTGGGGCTCAGGATGATCACATAAGAGCTGGTGAGTAGGACATTACCCTGCTTCTCTCTCTTTCTGCCCTTGAGTGGCTTGAGTGGGAGTTTTACATCAATTTAAGGACTCCAAGTCCAACTTTACAGTACTGTATAATGCATTACCATTTAATCTTGCTGTTCAACATCCACTGAAGTAGCTAGCAAGTTTACTAGATAGCTACAGTAGTTTCCGTGGTAACCAAACAAACAGACTTGCTAGTTTAGCTAACCAAACCATCAGTCCTAGCTTGCCATTATGAGAATCGAATTCAACAATGCCAATAATGTTTTAAATTCGACTTTTGCTTTCAAAAGCAGCTCAAACATAGAACATGTAAAAATGAACTATAGTCATTGAATTCTACCGTGCAAATATACTATGCATTATAGCGAAATAATGCTAGTTCTAGAATGCCCTTCAAGCCAATCAGAAACAAGCATTCAACAATGCCATGGTGTAATTAATAGTAATCTTTGTGTGTGTACTTTGTGCATTCCTGAGTGTGTGTGTGTGTGTCAGGCCAAAGAAGCAATAAAGGAGGCAGAGAGATTTGAATCAACCAGCATCTTCACTCAGTTCAGCGTTTACAAGATTGCTGTTCTGGAGAACAATGTGGAGGAAGGTAACAGCATATTACATGAGTGTGGTGAGTTTTGGGATTGACTACATGTATCCAGGCCCTCTGTACTGCTCAGTCTGAAACCTTGTTTCTATCAGCTGCAGGGGCAGTAAAGGCCATCGGGGCTCTGACCCAAGGACCTGTGACCAGTGAAGACAGACTGCTGGTGGCTGAGAACGCTGACTCCAACCTCCATCAGTCTGGCTGCTCAGATCGCTCTGGAGGTGGGTCCCCATTACTGACCTACCATTACTGACCTACCTCTGGTATGGTGATAATGTTGGTGATTATGGTGATGATAATGATGATGATGACAATTCTTGAAGGAGAACATACCCATCATCATCATGAACAACAGGACACAGCCATGAAGGCTCTGGAGAGTTTGTGTGAACACTCAAAAGATGAAGCTCAGGTTGTCACTGCTCTCAGGTCAGATACTAACACACAACATCAGCGAAATTGTCCAGCAAGATCGGAACACTTTATGTGAATGGTCCATCGTAATACATACATTATGTTATCATAAACATGACATAACCTACAATGACAGTTGATTATGACCATTTGTGTCACCAGTCTCCCACCATAAATGCATTAGAAAGCATGACACATGGTGCTGTGTAAGGTTTCACTGTCTCCCAGATCTACTGACCTACATCTTCAAATTTCTCCTGTGAAATATGTGCCTCTCAGTACAGTGTTAGTAGGTGAAAGGAACTAGGTCCCCAGTCCTCATCATCTTTGTATTTTATAGGCATTTGGTTCCACTGGTGCTATCAACAATAGAAAAAGCCAGTGTGGAGACAAGGAGAGATTGATGAGATATTGTTAAACATTATGCATTATACAATGTTGTTTAAATGCTTCATTTCTACCAGGAGTGTGACGTTTAAACGAATTTGGGATCGTTAACGTTTAGAAAAAATCCCTAACCCAAAATCCCCCCCCCAAAAAATTATGAAAATCAGTGCCAAAAATCTAACTACCACGAACAGTTCCCGATCATCATCATAAAGGCAAAATGCTGTGAATAGGAGACATGCAACTTCCAAATTATTTTCCAAAGATATAAAGCGCCACGCTCTTCGTTAACAGTTGGGAAAATGGCTGAGAGTGAGACAGGGAAGCGACAGCAGCTACATTTTGTAGGGCAATACTTTGAGAAGTTAAATGAGAAGAAGGTGATGAAATGCGAACTTTGCAAGGTGGAATTGAGCTACAGTGGCAGTACAGGTACAATGCTGAAAGGGAGACACCGCGAGACCCAAATCGTTGCTGGCAGCAGTGCGATAAGGGACGGAGTGAGAAAATCACAGTGCTGATTACAGAAATGATTCCAGTTGATATGCAGCCATTGTCAATGGTAGAGGATGTCGGCTTCAATACCCTAATGGCATATCTAGAACCAGACTACAAGATGCCATGTCGAAAAAACCGTGAAGGCCCTGATGGAGAAATTGTACAATGTTTGCTCTGCCACCTACATTTTCTCTTAATATATGAGTAGCCTGAGGTAATGCTTTAGCACCGATTCTATTTTTATCTGCTGTGCGTTGCTTTGTTTTCACCACAACCAGTGTTTGTTGTCACCAGCACAGAAATTCAGAAAGTATCACAGCTCAGCCCTGGGCCTAGCATGGCTGTGGAGTAGCAGCGCACAGAGGAGGCCAACTGGTTCACTAGCATGGCTGTGGAGCAGCAGCAAACAGAGGGAGGCCAACTGGTTCAGGAAGATTGGTACTTACATACTATCTGGAGATGTACTGTTATCTATCTCACTGTTGTACATTTATCTGGGTCATCTTGCTATTTTACGAGTTACAGTGGCACCATGAAAGCATAGTGCACTGTGCATTTTGTCTATTTTATTCCTGTGTGTGTGTTTGCGCCCACGTGCTTGTGTGTGTCCATGTGTGTCTTAGCTTGGAAATCTGCGCTGCAGTGTGAGAGCAGCCCTGACAGGATGAGGGATTTCTTTGTGTTCTCTTACCAGACAAGTCCTCTTATTAGCATCGCTGGGAGAATAGGTCATTATCAACAGCGCCGGAGAAGATGGCTGCCGTTTTACAGCCCTCTAACCAATTGTACTATTATGTGTGTTTTTCCGCGTTATTTGTAATTTATTTTGTACATAATGTTTATGCCATCGTCTCTTATAACCAAAAAGAGCTTCTGGATATCAGGACAGCGATTACTCACCTCGCATTGGACGAAGACTTTTTCTTCAACGAGTCGGACGCGAAGGATATTCTACAGACACCCGGCAAGGCCCAGATCCCCGTCATTCGCCTGAGGAAGAGACGGAGATATCGTGGGACGTAGGTCGGGGTGCCTTGTAAGGATCCGACGGCGAGCGAGTAAACTGCCTCTCCCATCAATACTATTAGCCAACGTTCAATCTTTTGAGAATAAAATTGACGATTTAAGATTACGGTTATCCTACCAACGGGACATTAAAAACTGTAATATCTTATGTTTCACGGAGTCGTGGCTGAACGACAACAATGATACCATTCAGCTAGCAGGCTACACGCTACATCGGCAGGACAGAACGGCTGGCTCCGGTAAGACAAAGGGTGGCGGTCTCTGTATATTTGTAAACAACAGCTGGTGTACAAAATCAAATACTAAGGAAGTCTCGAGGTTTTGCTCGCCTGAGGTAGAGTATCTTATGATAAGCTGTAGACCACACTATTTACCAAGAGAGTTTTCAGCTATATTTTTCATAGCTGTCTATTTACCACCACAAACCAATGCTGGCATTAAGATTGCACTGAATGAGTTGTACAAGGCCATTAATCAACAGGAAAACGCTCATCCAGATGCAGCGCTCCTAGTGGCCGGGGACTTTAATGCAGGGAAACTTAAATCCGTTCTACCTAATTTCTACCAGCATGTCAAATGTGCAACCAGAGGGAAAAAAACTCTAGACCACCTTTACTCCACACACAGAGACGCATACAAAGCTCTCCCTCGCCCTCCATTTGGCAAATCTGACCATAACTCTATCCTCCTGATTCCTGCTTATAAGCAAAAACTGAAGCAGGAAGCACCAGTGATTCGGTTAATAAAAAAGTGGTCAGATGACGCAGATGCCAAGCTACAGGACTGTTTTGCTAGCACAGACTGGAACATGTTCCGGGATTCTTCAGACAGCATTGAGGAGTACACCACATCAGTCACTGGCTTCATCAATAAGTGCATCGATGATGTCGTCCCCCACAGTGACCGTACGTACATACCCCAACCAGAAGCCATGGATTACAGGCAACATCCGCACTGAGCTAAAGGGTAGAGCTGCCGCTTTCAAGGAACGGGACTCTAACCCGGAAGCTTATAAGAAATCCCGCTATGACCTCCGACGAACCATCAAACAGGCAAAGAGTCAATACAGGTCTAAGATTGAATCATACTACACTGGCTCTGACGCTCGTCGGATGTGGCAGGGCTTGAAAACTATTACAGACTACAAAGGGAAGCACAGCCGCGAGCTGCCCAGTGACACAAGCCTACCAGACGAGCTAAACCACTTCTATGCTCGCTCGAGGCAAGCAACACTGAAGCATGCATGAGAGCACCAGCTGTTCCGGACGACTATGTGATCACGCTCTCCGTAGCCGATGTGAGTAAGACTTTTAAGCAAGTCAACATTCACAAGGCCGCTGGGCCAGACGGATTACCAGGGCGTGTACTCCGAGCATGTGCTGACCAACTGGCAAGTGTCTTCACTGACATTTTCAACATGTCCCTGACCGAGTCTGTAATACCAACATGTTTCAAGCAGACCACCATAGTCCCCGTGCCCAAGAACTCTAAGATAACCTGCCTAAATGACTACCGACCCGTGGCACTGACGTCTGTAGCCATGAAGTGCTTTGAAAGACTGGTCATGGCTCACATCAACAGCATAATCCCAGAAACCCTAGACCCACTCCAATTTGCATACCGCCCCCAACAGATCCACAGATGATGCAATCTCTATCGCACTCCACACTGCCCTTTCCCACCTGGACAAGAGGAACACCTACGTGAGAATGCTATTCATTGACTACAGCTCAGCATTCAACACCATAGTGCCCTCTAAGCTCATCACTAAGCTAAGGATCCTGGGACTAAACACCTCCCTCTGCAACTGGATCCTGGACTTCCTGACGGGCCGCCCCCAGGTGGTAAGGGTAGGTAACAACACATCTGCCACACTGATCCTCAACACGGGGGGCCCCTCAGGGGTGCGTGCTCAGTCCCCTCCTGTACTCTCTGTTCACCCATGACTGCATGGCCAGGCACGACTCCAACACCATCATTAAGTTTGCCGACGACACAACAGTGGTAGGCCTGATCACCGACAACGATGAGACAGCCTATAGGGAGGAGGTCAGAGATCTGGCCGTGTGGTGCCAGGACAACAACCTCTCCCTCAACGTGACCAAGACAAAGGAGATGATTGTGGACTACAGGAAAAAAAAGAGGACTGAGCACGCCCCCATTCTCATCGACGGGGCTGTAGTGGAACAGGTTGAGAGCTTCAAGTTCCTTGGTGTCCACATCACCAACGAACTATCATGGTCCAAGCACACCAAGACAGTCGTGAAGAGGGCACGACAAAGCCTATTCCCCCTCAGGAGACTAAAAAGATTTGGCATGGGTCCTCAGATCCTCAAAAAATTCTACAGCTGCACCATCGAGAGCATCCTGACTGGTTGCATCACCGCCTGGTATGGCAACTGCTTGGCCTCTGACCGCAAGGCACTACAGAGGGTAGTGCGTACGGCCCAGTACATCACTGGGGCAAAGCTCCCTGCCATCCAAGACCTCTATACCAGGCGGTGTCAGAGGAAGGCCCTCAAAATTGTCAAAGACTCCAGCCACCCTAGTCATAGACTGTTCTCTCTGCTACCGCACGGCAAGCGGTACCGGAGTGCCAAGTCTAGGTCCAAAAGACTTCTCAACAGCTTCTACCCACAAGCCATAAGACTCCTGAACAGCTAATCATGGCTACCCGGACTATTTGCACTGCCCCCCCACCCCATCCTTTTTACGCTGCTGCTACTCTGTTAAGTATTTATGCATAGTCACTTTAACTCTACCCACATGTACATATTACCTCAACTACCTCAACTAGCCGGTGCCCCCGCACATTGACTCTGCACCGTTACCCCCCCTGTATATATAGCCTCCCTACTGTCACTTTATTTTACTTCTGCTCTTTGTTTTTCTCAACACTTTTTTTTGTTGTTGTTTTATTCTTACTTTTTTGTTTAAAATAAACGCACTGTTGGTTAAGGGCTGTAAGTAAGCATTTCACTGTAATGTCTGCACTTGTTGTATTCGGCGCATGTGACCAATAAAATTTGATTTGATTTGATTTGATTTGATTTGTATCTGTGCATCTGTAGATCAATATAACCCACAGGGAATTAGTGTTGCCGTAGATAAAGAAACATGGAGCCCTGCAGCTTCCCTGGAGCCCTGAAGCTTCCCTGGAGCCCTGCAGCTTCCCTGGAGCCCTGCAGCTTTAGCACAAAACAACTTGGTCAGTCATTATATCCTCACACCCCCAAACACACAGACACAGACTATCATGCAGGCACACTCCATTTTAATGCGTTCTCTCTGTGTTGTGGTCCTTAATCTTTATGGTTCTCTTAATATATATATATATATGTGTATGTATGTGTGTGTGTGTGTGTGTGGTAACCCTAGCTGTCCCTGTTCTGTCCCCCTGACCGGGCTGAGTTGATGGGCAAGAAGACGTGCCTGTTGATAGCTGCTGCTGCCTCTGGAGCTCTGTAGGAAGTCTCCACACTCTGACCAGGTGTGTGTGCCACCCACTCTCCCTCTCTCTCTGCCTGTTGTCCACATTTAGCTCCCTCCATCCGCATGGATGGAAATTTACCATGCCAGCGGAGAGGAGAGGTGACTAACTGTGTTATCAGTGCTGGCGTAGGTGGTTATTTTAAATCCTGCTGTTATGGGTAGCGGCCACCAGGAGGCGATGATGAATACTGAATGACAATGTCACTGTGTCTTCATGTTTAGACCGAGCAGCTGACACAAGCCCTGGAGCACATTCAGATCTGCTGGGAGGTCTGGAAGACTCTTAAAGCCTCTAATTATCCCTCCTCTTCCATTCCATGCTATGCGCAGTTCTGCCATGATGTTGGATTACCTTGTGCAAGGAGAATAATCGGAGATCATCCGACATGCACTCCAGGGGACTTGTCCAAGGACCCAACATACATCTTGCTGCTGTTGTGTGAATTTGAGACTCGTGCCAAGCTCAAAGACAGTGCTGGAGTCAGTGCTGGAGCTGGATAACATTGAGACCAAGGTGTTGGAGACCATGGCAGGTGAAGAGGACACACCGTAGCTGACCCTCTCCTTACATAACTTGTTCTCTTCATCGAGGTGTTGTTTGTTGTGATGAGTTTATTCTGTCATGGAGCCTCCTGCCTACTTCCCTCTGCTGTGTAAGATGGCCTTGAGGATTGCTCTGCCTCTGTACAGGAAATGACCACAAGCAGACCTGGCCGGTTGCAGGTCCATCTCATCTGCCATCCCAACACCCAAAACAATTAAACGCCTCACAATTTACGATTGGTCCACTAAAAGGGTCTAACAGATACTGGTATATGATCCAGTCAGATATTAGCTGTGACAGAGAGCTCCAGTGTGTCCGAGCGTAGGTTGCTCTCTCTCTCTCTTCCCCTCTCCCCTCTCAGCCAGCGTATGCACAGCCTGATCCAGCTGTAGCTGCCGAGCGGCGTGTCGAAGGTGGAGGCCTCGAAGGTGGATAGCCCCATATCCTGGAGGAGGATATGGGGCTAATATGAGGATGGCCTGTCCATCATCACAGCCGCAGTGAGTCAGCACCAATCACGCCCCCCCCCGCCCCGCACTGTCATTACCCCCCCCCTCATCCCTTCGCCCCCCTCCGCCCACTGCTGCTGCCCTGAAAGTATCTTCTGTTTGTTTTTATCAATGGGCTTTCAGCACCACTTCAATTAGCAGATGCTTCCATTCACCATCCCCTTCCTGCCAATTGGAATGGTAATGTGCTGTACAAGCCATCACTTTAAGAGCGTTATTGAATGTTATTGAAGCATTACCAAGCTTTATGTGCACAGGCACATTTTCATATGCAGTTGCAACTCGAAGCGCTGCCATGCAGATTTTCCATTACACCACCTTGAAATCGATACATTAAAACAATGGATGGACAAGTGCCATAAAGGACAAGTTTACCCAAAATCCAGAAACTCCCAAGTGATTCCATACATTTCAACTAGTTCAGTGGAGTTTGCCCTCTCCCCCTCTCTCTCCCTGTAGTGCTGTACTGAAACAGTTGCAAAAACGGGTCACGTGACTCGTGAGGTTGCTGGATGCGAAGTGTGGCCAAATTCGTTTTATTTTTTTATCGTACAGCCGAATTAGCTATTTTTCAGCTTTGAGTCAGAAAATGTGTACATTTCCACCTACAACTAAATATTAGGAAGGTGTTCTTAATGTCTGGTAGCCTATGTTTATTTATCACACTGTTTTTCCCCCTCATCATAAATACAGTGGCTTGCGAAAGTATTCACCCCCCTTGCCATTTTTCCTATTTTGTTGCCTTACAATCTGGAATTAAAATTGATTTTTGGGGGGGTTTGTATCATTTGATTTACACAGCATGCCTACCACTTGGAAGATGCAAAATAAGACAAAAAAACATAACTTGAGCATGCATAACTATTCACCCCCCCCAAAGTCAATACCTTGTAGAGCCACCTTTTGCAGCAATTACAGCTGCAAATCTCTTGGGGTATGTCTCTATAAGCTTGGCACATCTAGCCACTGGGATTTTTGCCCATTCTTCAAGGCAAAACTGCTCCTTCAAGTTGGATGGGTTCCGCTGGTGTACAGCAATCTTTAAGTCATACCACAGAATCTCAATTGAATTGAGGTCTGGGCTTTGACTAGGCCATTCCAAGACATTTCCCCTTAAACCACTTGAGTGTTGCTTTAGAAGTATGCTTAGGGTCATTGTCCTACAGGAAGGTGAACCTCCGTCCCAGTCTCAAATCTCTGGAAGACTGAAACAGGTTTCCCTCAAGAATTTCCCTGTATTTAGCGCCATCCATCATTCCTTCAATTCTGACCAGTTTCCCAGTCCCTGCCGATGAAAACATCCCCACAGCATGATGCTGCCACCACCATGCTTCGCAGTGGGGATGGTGTTCTCGGGGTGATGAGAGGTGTTGGGTTTGCGCCAGACATAGCGTTTCCTTGATGGCCAAAAAGCTCAATTTTAGTCTCATCTGACCAGAGTACCTTCTTCCACGTTTGGGGAGTCCCACATGTCATTTGGCGAACACCAAACGTGTTTGCTTATTTTTTTGTTTAAGCAATGGCTTTTTTCTGGCCACTCTTCCGTAAAGCCCAGCTCTGTGGAGTGTACGGCTTAAAGTGGTCCTATGGACAGATACTCCATTCTCCGCTGTGGAGCTTTACAGCTCCTTCAGGGTTATCTTTGGTCTCTTTGTTGCCTCTCTGATTAATGCCCTCCTTGCCTGGTCTGTGAGTTTTGGTGGGCGGCCCTCTCTTGGCAGGTTTGTTGTGGTGCCATATTATTTCCATTTTTTAATAATGGATTTAATGGTGCTCTGTGGGATGTTCAAAGTTTCTGATCTTTTTTTATAACCCAACCCTGATCTGTACTTCTCCACAACTTTGTCCCTGACCTGTTTGGAGAGCTCCTTGGTCTTCATGGTGCCGCTTGCTTGGTGGTGCCCCTTGCTTAGTGGTGTTGCAGACTCTGGGGCCTTTCAGAACAGGTGTATATATACTGAGATCATGTGACAGATCATGTGACACTTAGGTGATAGCCCCCCATGTAGCTCAGTTGGTAGAGCATGGTGCTTACAACGCCAGGGTTGTGGGTTTGTTTCCCACGGGGGGCCAGTATGAAAAATGTATGCACTCACTAACTGTAAGTTGCTCTGGATAAGAGCGTCTACTAAATGACTAAAATGTGAACTTTATTTAACTAATTATGTGACATCTGAAGTTAATTGGTTGCACCAGATCTTATTTAGGGGCTTCATAGCAAAGAGGGTGAATACATATGCACGCACCACTTTTCCGTTATTTATTTTTTAGAATTTTTAGAAAACGTTTTTTTTTTTTTCATTCCACTTCACCAATTTGGAATATTTTGTATATGTCCATTACATGAAATCCAAATAAAATCCATTTAAATTACAGGTTGTAATGCAACAAAATAGGAAAAACGCCAAGGGGGATGAATACTTTTGCAAGGCACTGTACATAGGGCACATACGCTAACCTGTAGCGCACCTATGTTTACTTGGGCTCCCGAGTGGCGCAGTGGTCTAAGGCACTGTATCTCAGTGTTTGAGGCGTCACTACAGACCTCCTGGTTCGATTCCAGGCTGTATCACAACCGGCCAGCGTCGTCCGGTGTAGGCCGTCATTGTAAATAAGAATTTGTTCTTAACTGACTTGCCTAGTTAAATAAAAATGATAAGAACACCTCGAACTTCAAGAATCAGGCTAGGCTACATACCTCCGCTCGCTTTCTCTTCTCAAACGCGCCTTTATATTTTGGCACTGCGCCAGATCCAGTCAATGGAAATACAGTAGCAACATCTGTATTTTTCAGTATGCTTCGGTTTTCTGTCCCCATAATTTCAGACAGCATATCTCGTTCATCTGCATAGTCGCTGAAGTGCTTGCTACATACACGCAATGAAGCAAGGTTGGCTGCAGGAGTATTTACATCGTATTGACCATTTCGAATGGCTACTAACCATCTGCATCTCTCCATATATTTTATCGGACAACACTGACATTTTGTGCCTTTTTCCCTTGATTTCCTGTATAAAGTGCAGCCAGGGACCAAACACCAGCTTGGTCTTGCTGACATCTCTTTATCCACTTTGCGTAACTCACTTTACCTGCGATATACCTAACCCTATCAACATTCGCACCAGCTACTTCTCCCCCCCAAAGAACTTGAATCTGTGACGTCGAGCTCCATATAAGGGCATGCCGTGACGTTTCTTAGTACACATTTAATTACTCAAAACAGGTAGTACTTTTGACAAAAATAGTTAATTCGGCCATATGCTTTCAATAAAACAACGAATTTGTCCACACTTCGCGGATTTCAGAATAATTAATTAATTGTCATCGGAGCAGAGCAACGATTCACGTGACCCGTTTCCCCCCCGGTGTTTCAGCCAGCACTACAGGGAGAGAGAGGGGAAACTACACTGAACTAGTTTAAATGTATGGAATCACTTGGGAGTTTCTGGCCTTTGGGTAAACTTGTCCTTTAAATCAATATACATCAATCACATTTGAGTCTTTCTCAACAACTCTTTACCACGTGTTGTCATGTATAAAATCCTATATTTTCTGATGCTAGGTGTCATTCCCAGACTGACTATAGACATTAAAAGCCCATTCATAGGCATACCTGGACTCTGAGGCCAGGTGAGTTATCATCACAGGTGCTCCTAGACAGGTGGACTGCGGCAGCATGAATGTGTTCGTTGTCTCTTCTGTACCTCCCCTCCAGCCTGAGGACTTCCCTGAGATGGAGATCCTGTGGCTGCTGACCCAAGCCTGGAACACAGGCATCCTGCTGTACAGCCTGGCCCAGTACCCTGAGAGGTGGTGTGGCCTGGGCATGAGCTTCCTCTGCCACCTGGGCTCCCTGCAGGAGAGCTACCAGACACTGGTACTACTGACTGACTGGGGCAAGGAGGGAGGGAGGGAGGGAGGGGGAGAGGGGACAGCAGTGGAACGTGACAGGGCTGAGTCATCCAGAGTCAAATGAGAGGCCTCGGCCCAGGGAATACTGATTATATGTCTTAAATAAAAGTTTGTCTGTACACCTGTAACCGAAAAGAGATATAGACCTAGCCATTTGTTTCTTAGATTTCTAATATCCAGTATTGTTTGTCTGTCCACAGATGATAGATCTGTACACTGAGATCCTGGACAGGCTGGACAAAGCCAAGAAGAACCTCATCATGGAGTAGTGATAGAGCTGGTTGAGCTTTGCAGAGCTCTTTTACTGTCAAGTGCCTGATATGAGTCATGTGGTTGCTGGGATGCTGGTTTACTGTATGATGTCTCACAGGTTCTTGTATGACTGGTCTACAGTTTAGTCAGCTCGTCCAGGATGTCAGTTGCATCCTGCCCTCCCCCAGTATTTCCCTCACTTTCCCTATGGAGAGTTCAGATAACCATTTCTAGTTAATGTTTTGCTACTTCTGTACATGAATGTACTTTAATTATTTTATGCCTCCCGCATATATTACATTGATATGAAATTTACATGTAAAATTGTATTTATTGTCTTATATAAATAATCGTCTTAGAAACTGCCAATACCAGTAGACTCGAATAAAACACATCAAAATCGTAACCGAGTCACATATTTTATTATTTTCAAACAAATAAACTCTTGTCCAGTCCAAAATCCCAAACAAAATAGGTTGCAGAACTGTGTTCCCTCATGACTAGGACAGGGAAGACCGTTTGGCCCAGCGTCCTGATAGGCTCGAACACCTGCGGTGTGACAGGAAGGAAACTACTGTACAATCAAAGGGTTCGCAAGCACTTACTGCACAGGTGTGCTGTCACAAACAACTCATCACCCAAAAGGACAAACCATAACCCGACCGACCCCCCAGAGCTCATGTCCCTGTCACTGGAACAAAGACCCTCATCAATTATACAAACACAGAGGCATTCAGGTTCAATCTTGTTATACCGCAACCTCAATGGAAATAATAAAATGTAAATCAAGTTCTTTGGGCTTTATTGACATGGCTGACCGAGAGGTATAAATACCAGACGTTAACAGTCTGGTGTTTAGTTGAAACACAGCTGAGGACCAGTTCTAAAACTTCTAAATGAGATATTGATCAATGCTCCTCCTGGTTTCTGGAATATCACCTTGTAGGTTGCTGCCGGTGTCTCATCTTCATAATTGTTCACATAATTGTTTTAATCTATACACCCAGACACCATTTTCCACAAGAAATAACATGTAGACAGGCCCTACTTGAGGGAATTAAATTCCCAACTGACAAGAAAAGAAAACCCAATAGGCAGCTGAAGATTTGTCTAGAGAAATACCAACATTACGGCACATTTGTATGGAAATTATATCTCAGAATAGCTCAATTTACTTACCTGACATTTGTGATCTATAAAACGTGTTTTCCCCCAGTTTGTTTCACACATGCATGAAGCACAGGTGAGGGAGATCTGCTGGGGGCATATTTACATTTGACAGCTACCACACCCTTTGAAACAGTCTGTATGCAGTTTATAAATGGCTCTGTTCCCTTCGGTTATTCCCTGAACTCTGGTTTTGACACAGGTAATGACAGCTGGTTTAGCAGTGGTGCCTGGCAGGTGGGCACACCTGTTCAGAAAATGCCTTCAGGTACAGGTGCTTTAGGGGGAAGCAGGGGACCCAGAGGGCTAGGTGACAACTTCCTGTGGGCATACAGAAGATGGTCCGGCTCTCAGGCATCGGAGGAAAACCCTTTCCCCTCTTCCAAAAAAAGGTGGAAAATCAAATGTTCACAAGGTAGGGGGCCACAGCATTCCTTATTCTTCAACAAGTCAGACACGTCCCCTCACATGTACACAAACACAGTGCCAAGACAAGATCCGCAAAGGGAGATGGTGGCGGGTCATTTTAATCCTGTTGAATCCATACAGCCAACTCAGGCAAGGGTTTACCACAGAAGTGGTCTTCACAAAGCTTCACCGCATCATAAGATAGACATATTATATCTGCATATTAAATAGTTCAATGCAAATGCCTTTAAAATCGCTCAGACCGTTCATTCAATTACTCTTTCATTCACATTTAACAGCTTTGAACTCTCCAGGTCTCCTTTCAAACATGGCATTTCAGTCACAGGGGAAATTATATCTGTGTGTTAGATTCCTGAGCTGATCTAGCTCACCCCAGACATACCATTAGGATCATGACTGTAAGTCGCTTTGGATAAAAGTATCTGCTAAATGGCATATTATTATTATAACAGTGGTTCAACACATGCCCAGAACTAATTCAAAAAGGATTTAAAAACTTTATAGATACACAGAGCATATAGGTTTTAATTAAACCCCTCTTTAGTGTTCTTTTGGGTGGGGGGAAAGGGGACAATCCAAAAGCAGGTTAAATTGACTCTTTAATTGTTAGGACATCCAATACAATTATTGTCTTGTTCTACCCGTTTTTAAGGCCACCTTCATGATGGCATATAGAGGACAGTACCATGTGACCATTCAATCAGAAGAGACACTCATCTTGGAAGGTAGAGAGTGTAATAGGGTGGTCTGCTGCTCAACATGGGTGAGGGAGCTATGGCTGCCCAAATTAGATTCCAATAAATTCTTAAATTACAACAGGAAAGGAGTAAAAAAAAAATACAGGGGGAAGATAGGAATCCACAGAGGTGAGACTGCGTTCGGTCTATTGCACTCACAAGTTAGGCCTCCTGGAAGTCAGGAGGGCAACGCAGAAAAAGTGAAAATTAAAAATAAAAGTTCCCTCTTTTTTCCTTGTCAATTATTTGTAGCTTCCATCACAAAGTACAGGTAGTAATATAACAATTTGTATTTGATATAAGGCAGTTTGGTGTTTTGCAGAGAGCCCCGTTACACTTCTCTACCCCCATCCTTTACACAAAGCAGCTAAAAACCACAAGCAAAAAATCCCACGGAAAAACCCAAAAGAAATGAAATCTAACAGCCCTCCAAGTAGACAATTCTAGTGAAGTGTAAAACGTGTAGTTTTTAATATGTAGTAAAATCGCAGTAGGATTTGATAATTGACCTTGTGATTTCATTATATAAATGTAGAGATTCATAACTCATTTCCTCCATTTGTTCTGCCTCCCAAGAGGTCTGTATCAGCTGCTGCAGCACCAACAACTGGCAGCTGATCAAACAGCAAGCTGGTTTGTGATCGATCACCAGTCTGTAGGCTTCTCCACCAATTTCTTCAGTAATTACAAAGAAGAGAGCTAACTCCAACAGTACCACCAGCTGGGCTTGATATTATCCAGTCCTTGTAGAAAAAAACAACCTAAGTGGTCTTTGCTTCTCATCTTGCGTGTCTTTTTTAAAATGTGATTTGATGAACATTTACAAAGTGTTCCAACTTGTATGATTTGTCTCCGTTCCCCTGCAACTTCTCCTGAATCCCAAACTCCTCCTCACTCCGGCGTCGTCTGTAAAACATTCTGATCTTCAACTGTCAGTCCCATTTCACAAAGAACGATTCATTTTTATTTTCCCTTGTTTTGTTTTAAATGACAAACTCACTTGGAATGGCATTTCCAGTCTTGAATGGATTTGCTGAGAAACACATGCAGGGTTGTGCACAGTCACAGTAATGGTGATAAGACTTCTTTTCATTTGAGATTAACATAATGATGACACTAAAACTTGATATGAAACATATCTGCAAAAAAGGGGGAGGGAGGAGCTATTCCGGGGATGGGCAGGGTGTCGGGAGGGGTGGGGGGGCACTGTGCCGACAGAGGGGTAAAGCTGGGTGCTCAGAGCTTCTCTGAAGAAGGTATCCAGATGTAGGGGCCCGACTGTTCCTCAATGATCATCTTGATTTTGTTGTAGATCTCCTCTAGCGAGTCACCCTGTACAATGGCTGCAGATAGATAGAGAGATAGAGACAAATATCATGAGTGCATCGATGCATTAAGATTCCTACTCATACTACAATACAATTCAAGCTTATCTAAAATATTTAGCATCCGTGAAAAAATGAAATAAATAGTGGCATTACCTGTGAAAAATTCTCCAAACTCTTGTTCAAGCTTAATTGCCTTATCAAAGACTTTATTAGCTTGCTCGTAAGTCTGTCTCTTATTCATGTCCCTGCAACACAACACATGATTGGTTGTAGTACAGGAAGTGATTGTTGTATGGAGTTAACAGTAAAGTGCAACGCAGTTAACAGTTTATTAGTTCCAAGAACACACACTTACATAAGAGCTTCAATGGATTTTGGTTTGATGAAAATTGCAATCGAATAAAGTTGTGCTTGTTGCAGTCGCTTTATAGCATTTCCAGACACGTCCAGGATACAGTGTTTTCCCTGCAGGAAGAGGAAATTAAGAGCAGTTAAGTATGAAAATACCACATACTTTATCAGGCTACATCCATTAAGAATGAATCAGAAATTAACCCTGGATGCAAACTTGTGAGGACCCAAAAAGGTGACCATTTTTTCGCACAAAAACAAACAGAAAATCTGTACGCTGCAAGAATTTCCCCATTTTCAGAGTGGGGTTAACACAATACCAACATTTTACTAAAGATGTGATACCAGGCCAAGTATCACCATACCAAGTAGTATTGTGATTCCAGATTTAGCTTAGAATTACATTGATTAGGCATATGCATCCTACCGTTGAAGCATCTCTTTGAGTAGGCTATCACTTTTCTGTTTGTCCTGTGCCATCCATATTTGTGCATAGCCATGGTAACATGTTGTTAGCTAGCTAGCCAGGTAACATAACTAAACAAGGTTGTTTGTTATCAAACCAAAAACTTGCAGCTCGTCAGGAGTTGAAAAACGGCCTGCGACATGGTTCATTATATAAACTGGCACCAATTCGCAGTAGAAAGAGGAGAAGGTAGCTCCATTAATAAGGAGCATAACTTTTGAGTGGTTTGGCCTAGAAACTCACGGTTTCCAGTGATGTAAAGGCGCAAGCATGACTGTCACCGTGCTCTGTTTTTCCTCTATGGCTGCCTGACAGCAAAGCCTAGCAGACTGGCCTGCTTGCTCTTACAGGTGAAATTAAAGATACGTATCCACGTCGCTCGCGCTGCAATACCTAAACAGAAGCCTCATCAGTCTGCACACCCCAGCTCACCATCACGGCTAAATAACATTTTAAACCCGATGGAGATGCGCAGAAGGAACGGACTGAGAGAAGCAGCTGAGTAGGCTAATGGCTCTTTAGGGGATGTGGCTGGCTGCTCACAGCCGTCACAGGTGATATTGGATGAAGCACTCATTCTGATATAATCTCTCGTAGACCAATTAAATGCCAAACGTTCGCAAGATAATTTTACTTCTGGGTAACCGAGATTCATTTTGATATGACATCACGCTCTGAACTTTGTTTGATATTCTATTTGTAGGATTAGTAAAGATGCATTCTGTGCTGTCATTAACTTCGATATGAGAAACATACATTTACATTACATTTTAGTCATTTAGCAGACGCTCTTATCCAGAGCGACTTAAAGTTAGTGCATTCATCTTAAGATAGCTAGGCGGGGCCTCCCGAGTGGCGTCACTACAGACCCGGGTTCGATCCCGGGCTGTGTCGTAGTCGGCCGCGACTGGGAGACCCATGAGGCGGCGCACAATTGGCCCAGCGTCGTCTGGGTTAGGGGAGGGTTTGGCCAGCCGGGATGTCCTTGTCCCATCATGCTCTAGCGACTCCTTGTGGCAGGCCGGGCGCCTGCAAGCTGACTTCGGTCGCCAGTTGTACTGTGTTTCCTCTGACACATTATTGCGGCTGGCTTCCGGGTTAAGCAAGCAGTGTGTCAAGAAGCAGTGAGGCTTGGCAGGGTTGTGTTTCGGTGGACGCATGGCTCTCGACCTTCGCCTCTCTTAAGTCCGTACAGGAATTGCAGAGATGGGACAAGACTGTAACTACCATTTAGGGAGAAAAAGGCGCAAAAAATGAATAAAAAAGTACAAAAAGAAATAAGATAGCTAGGCGGAACAACCACTTATCACAGGCATAGCAAGTACATTTTTCCTCAAAGTAGCTATCAGCAAAGTCAAAGCTAGTAAGGGGGGGAGTTGTTTATTTAGTGATCACAGGGAGAAGAAGTCAAGATCTGTTTGCGCCTCTTTTATAGCTCAACGGGTGATCCACTGCGTCTGCATGCTTTACATTTCGTTTTTTTACGGATCTACACGATTCACGTGGATTACCTATTTGAGAACAAACCGGCGAATATCGCAGAAAAGTGAGGAGTTTGCATCTCTGTATGCTGTACATTTATGTTGTGTATGTGTGAGCCCCTTACCCTCTCAGCCACTGCTCTGACAGACAAGATGCTGGTCCCATAGAGGTTCTCGTTGAACTGGCCTGCCTCAATGAACTTATTATCCTGAATGTCCTTCTCCATCTGCTCCCGCGAGCCCACAAAGTGGTAGTCCTGTCCATCCATCTCATTCTCCCGCTGAGGACGTGTCGTGTCTGCACAGAGAGAGGGACACGTTCAAATGATGGTTAGAGAGTAGTCGCTAAAACACAGTGTTTCCATAAGTTGCTGTGATAATGTGATGCATGTTGCTGAGTGGTCTACTCACGGGGAACACAGGAGCCAAACTTGTGAGAGAACTCTGAAATCAGGTCATCGTTAACTCGGTCTTTCATTGGGCCCAAGATGATCACAGGCCTCGTGTAATGAACTGCAAACGAGAGGATTCAGGTCAGAACTAATGTCTGCAAACACTGGAATAAAGACACAGCAAGCATTAAATGGTCTCCAACCCTCTTCTAAATGGAGAACAAATCATTTATATACGTATATTATACTCACTCTCCTGTCGAATCACTGGCTCGTATGAGAGAATTGTGTCTTCCTGGCCCTCTGAATAGCAGAAAGAAAGAAAACGGTATGAGTTAAGAGAGTAGTCTTTATTATAATCCCATGACAATGGATTACCAGATGTGGTTGATAGTAGTGGAATGTTTAAAGTACTCTTTTCATGCAGTCACCTTTTCCATAACAGCATATAAGAGACGGTTTTGCTACTAAAGGACCTGATACTACCTCAGTGGAACTACAGCACCGAGGATTCAAAGACATTCTGGATACAGGCGTAATGACGTGCGGCGTGCTTTTCATTTAGGTGGGTTATTTTAGAAACGAGGCATTCATTTTTTTTTCTTACAAAAAAAGACGGTTGCTTACTTGAGCTGCTTTCACTGTCGCTGGTGTTTGACGTCAGGCATTCTGCAAGGAGAGGAACATGTTTATGTTGGGGAAAGTTTAAAGCTGGTAAGTAGTAGTAAAGCCACATTCATTTTGGTGAAAAAAATTATGTTCACCACCAGTCTCAGAGCATCAAGAAGAAAAAACAAACCCCCGTTGTCCCACTGCTTAACCCCAAAGAAAAACAGGCAGAGTGCCAGCGACGCCACTCTCTATAGGGGGAAGTGTTTGGAGGTGGCAGCAATAGGAAATTAAGTGTTTCCTTTCACTGACCCTGCGGTCCCTTGCCTATGTTTCCTATGGATGGGTCTGTATCTGTGACGGCAGATACAATGTCAGGGACAAGCCAAAGAAAACACAGTTGAAGTTAGCCTGTTAACAAGGATGCATGGGCACTGGGCAGTCAGGCGGCTGGCTAACAGGGAAAAACAGAATAGGAAAAGCAATCCCTGTCCAGTCAGTGAAGGGAAGGGAGATACTAGGTTCCTCCAAGTAATCACTCTCTGACAATGCCCTGCTAAACTTTTATAGTAAAATCCCTACAAGTCAGACGAGGTCTAACGCTTGCACTCTTACCCTAGGGGTGTGTGTTTGTAAGTGTGTGTGTGTGTATCGGTAAACAAGAGTGAGCACGTGTGCGTGTGTGTTGCAGCCATTGCCAGTCGGGTTGAACAGGCGTTTAGCTCGGAGCTCAGGGAACAGCAGCTGCAGCGTGACAGTCCAACCACACACTTACTCAAACTCTTTGATCCATAAAAGTCATCGCTTAACCCTGGGAAGTCCTGAGTGTCCCGACAGGTGAGAGCAGAAACACAGAGAGAAGAGGCAGACAGAAGAAGAAGAGGTTAGTGAGCGCTGGAACGGGCCGAGAGAGAGAAAGGGAGGTGTGCTATGCTGCTCGCCTGGAGGCAGGCAAAGATGGGGGGGACCAACACAAGGCACTGTGCGCCCTAAACCCGGAACGCCACTCTATTCCTAGTGAAATCCAACGTGTTTTTCAATTACACACAGTCAATCCCATTAAGAATGGGATTTTGACCCGTTGGTCTTAATGCTTTTTAGTTCTGCCGTCCAGTTAATGTGATTCTAGATCTGTGGGTCGAGGATTGACTGGGCAGCAGTGAATAGTGGGGATCTAACAGGGCCTCTAGCAGCAGTACACGGTTACTGTTTTAGTGCAGCCAGACACACACCTTCCCTGGCAGCCAGCAGAACACACCTGGAGTCTCCACTAGAGGACAGACAGATGGACACCAGAGAGAGGACGACACCTGAACCCCAGGCCTGGTTCTGTGTGGGTCTTCTCTGGGTGATTGAATAAGAGGGGAAAGACCGCACTGCCCACAGACAGACAGCCACGGTCTGCTCCCAGAGGTGAGTGGAGAGATGAAGCATGAAAGGAAAGCGTGAAAAGTAAAACCCCCTCGTATCACACACGTTGGGTACTCACGTTCAGACTCCACCAACTCCTGCACAATATTCTCCTTGCTCTTGTAAAACGGGAACTTGTGTGAGAGGTTGAAGCTTTTTTTGCGCTTTACTTTGATTGACTGCTTGGAGATGTGCATGATGAGGGGACAGGGGCGATAGGAGGGGTAATGAAACAACAAACAGAACAGAATGTTTTTGTTCAACGAGGACACCAAACACACATGCCAAATGAAATAAAACAGACAAAAATCTATAAAAAATTTAACAATAAATGAAGGCAGATAACCAGGGTGAAATGAATGGAACACTTATGCAAAGAAAAGATGCTACTTCCATTTTTGATCATAGAAACGGTATATAGAAGCTGAAATTACTTTCTTATATCATTACAGTGTGAATGATTGGGTCAAAATATTACATGAACATCATGTGATAACACTTAGCCAATCAATAATTGACCAACGAGAGCCTAGATTTGTGAACCAGGGGTTTCATACATTGCCTGATGTACACAGATTGTATATCACATAAAAAAAACACTAATGCACTTAGATAGGACAGTTCTTATTAAGCATTATAAACTGGGTGGTTCGAGCACTGAATGCTGATTGGCTGACAGCCGTGGTATACCACGGGTATGACGAAACATTTCTTTTTATGGTTCTTATTACGTTGGTAACTAGTTTATAACAGCAATAAGGCACCTTGGGGGTTTGTGATATATGACCAATATACCACGGCTAAGGGCTGTATCCAGGCACTCCACGTTGTGTCGTGCTTAAGAACAGCCCTTAGCCATGGTATACTGGCCATATACTACAAACTCCCTCGGCCTTATTGCTTAATTATTAAGCATGAGTCGGTTTGGTAGCCTGTCTGCAATGTAATGTATTCTGAGTCTTTAGTTTCCGCCACTAGCTCCAGTGAGTAGCTAGGTCCCTACTACATGCTCCTGTTCCCACACTGCCTGCCTCAGGGAGGGGGAAGTGGGTCAGCTCCCTGGGTGCCCACTGCCAGGCAGGAGAACCAGAGAGCACAGCCCTCCAGACTCACCCTGTTGGACTCGATCATGCCCGTCCTGGCGTGGAACTTGACTGTTTTTAACCTCGCTCGCTCTTTTTTCTCCACCCTGCATAGAAAAAGACATTTCAGATCTCTTACTGAGGCACTTTTGAAAGTCACACGACAGCTGCACATTTTGGGTAGTAAAAGGGGGTGATGAGGTTACCTCTTCTTGCTTGGAATGACCCCGATTTGCTCGCTCTCCCCGTGGGGCGTGACCAGGCGTGCCTGCCACCACTCGTCATCGGAGGCGTTGATGACATGCAGGATGTCCCCATAGGAGAAGCTCAGGCCCTGGCTGGGCAGACAGCTGTCTCTGGTCCGGTCGTAGTCAAACAGAGCTCTACACACACACACAGAGAGAGAGACAGACAGACACAGACAGACAGAGAGACACAGACAGACAGAGAGCGAGACAGACAGACACAGAGAGAGAGAGAGACAGAGAGAGACAGCGAGAGAGACAGAGAGGTGTCCGTGTCAATCACTCAACAACATATTACTGCACCACACTAGTAACAGGTTGTGAAGTTTAAAACCCACTACTTCTCATGTAGCCCCGTGTAGCTCAGTTGGTAGAGCATGGCGCTTGCAACGCCAGGGTTGTGTGTTCGTTTCCCACGGGGGGCCAGTATGAAAAAAAAATTTAAAAAAATGTATGCACTCACTAACTGTAAGTCGCTCTGGATAAGAGCATCTGCTAAATTGCTAAAATGTAAACGATGAAATTTGACAATGTTATTGCAAAACAGACACTGGCTTCTTTGTTGCCACAGTTTCCATTGAAGACAGCTAGGCTGCTGTGGGTCTGTCTGTTCCCTGTCAGACAGGTCAACCACTGCTATTTTACAGGGAGGAATTCCTGCTCTAGAGGTTCCACTGCTGCCACCAATCTGACCTGGATCTGCAGGACACTACGTGGTCCAGTGTGGAATTGATCTTACCAGTGTGTTCTCCCTACTGGTTGCCTGGTCTGAAGAAGTATTCAGACTGCCCTGCTACTAGCTCCCTGCAGGTAATGGTATTGAGTCTCACTGCCAGGTTGCATGACTGCCTCCCCTCACACAGGCATTCAGACACACCCTGGGTATGTGTGTGTGTGTGTAGTTGGAGTGTGTGTGAGCACTGGAGAGGCCTCCTCACATTCCAGAGGCTGCTGCAGTGGGCTAAAACAGACACAGCCTTTTCCTCCATAACTGTATGCTTAGTCACCCACACAGATGAAAGGAAAGGATGGCTCTCCCTGGTTGACAGGAGAGTCTTAGAGAGCATTAGTCATCCTGGTTTACACAGTCTACAGGTGGTCCAATGAGCTAGAGTCTTGCTGGGAGATAACACGAATGGTTAAATGACAGAGCAGTAGAATCTTACTTTTTTCATTGACCGTTTTTGCTTTAGAACATTGAACTGATTACACTTCAAGTAGGGGGCGGCAGGTAGCTTAGTGGGTAAGAGCGTTGTGCCAGTAACCAAAAGGTCGCTGGTTCTAATCCCCGAGCCGACTAGGTGAAAAATCTGTCGATGTGCCCTTAAGCAAGGCACTTAACCCTAATTGCTCATGTATGTCGCTCTGGATAAGAGCGTCTGCTAAATGACTAAAAATGTAAAATGTAAGTATTTTGATCTAGCTTATGTTCATAGTAAGATGCTTCCTTCTCTGTCAAGAATCTCCATCAAATAGGATCTGAAACTGTTCATATTATTGCAGGGGTTGTAGCCTAAATATTGGGCTCACGTGAAGCTGCTACACAGCACTTAACTTGAAATATGGTTCCTTGCTATCTCTCGCTCGCTCTCTCCGTCTCTCTCTCTGAGTGTTAAATCATAGATTCATCATTTTCACCATGACCCCCCCCAGAGCCCTTCCTGTCCTGAATCAGGCAGCTGCACTCATTATAGCAGAGAGAGCGAGAGGCCTGCCACCTGTTACTCTTCCTGACTGACTGGCTGGGGTTCCATACAGTTTGGCTTCATGCCCACAATGTGATAACATTATGATACCAGCAGAACTTTCGCCATTCGTAGGATGCGCTATATGTAAAATAGTTCATGTGTGGCATCCAACAGAAAAGCTTGCTCATCAAATTAATCAGATATTTGGCATCCGATAGTTTAATGACCTACTTTGTGATGATGAAAAATCTTAGTATTTGTGAGTGGTGAGCTAAATGTGATGAGTTTGGGAGCTGTGTGTACTGTTTGTGTGTGTGTTCTGGTACCTGATGTAGAGGGAGCGTTTCTCGCTGGTGCACAGGGAGGTTTGTGTGTGTGTTCTGGTACCTGACAGAGGGAGTGTTTCTCGCTGGTGCACAGGGAGGTTTGTGTGTGTATTCTGGTACCTGACGTAGAGGGAGCGTTTCTCACTGGTGCGCAGGGAGCCCGACCCAGAGCTCATGCTGCTGTTCATCATCTGTTCCCTCAGGTCGTGGATCTTCGACTCAAACCGGCTGTACTCTGCAGGGACACACACAAACGGTGTCTAGTCACAATGTCACACACAATGTTTCTCCCCCTTTAATTCTCACACACAATCGGATGTACGGTTGATGCACTTGCAGGGACAGACAAACTGTGTCCATATCCGCAATGACACACATTAGGTTTGCAAAGGGAGGGTAAATTACTGGTAACTTTCAAAGTAATTCTGTAACATTGATGTTTCTTTTCATTGATTTGGCTAATTTCTCTTGAACCATATGGTCTATCCACTAGAAACTCATGAACACAGATATAGAAGTGAATACTTCATATGAATATTTAAGTTATTCAAATATAAATTACCAAAAAAGATTACCTGATCATCACCAAAATTACCAAACATTCCAGTAACTTTTGTAAATTACCGTTAGTTTTGAAACCCTAACACACACACACACATTTCCGTGTTTCTCCCCATTTCATTCTCACACACAGCACCTAAAAATACCATTGCTCCACCTTCCAGTTCTGAGGTCAACAACACATAGCCTGCATCAATGTGAAGTGACCCCAATCCTCTACTAGCGTCTCCTGGCCAGGTGTGTGTGTGTGTGTGTGTGTGGCTCAGCGCTCGGGTGAGCAGAGTGTGAGTGGTGGAGTCCAGGTTCAGTAGCGGCTCTTTTCAGCCTGATTAATTACCTCAACACCAGATGGAGCTTCATCATGTATCTCCCTCACACATCCACTAATATCTCCTGTCAGGTCATTAATTATGCAGATTAATTAAGTAGGTTCAACAAGGAACTCAAACATGATTTTTTTAAAAGAAGCTAGCCACTCCAACACGTTTGAAAGCCAGTCCAACCCGTTTGAATGGATGACCATTTGTCATGGCGTAAATATCCCCTGCTTCCTGATATATGAATCCACCTGAGCCTCCTCATTAAACATGCACTCGTTAGACTAGCAGGGCAATGGAGTTCGTGTGTGTCCAGGCTGCTGTAACAAGCCAACCAACCAACCCATAGGAAGTGTACACACTAGGCAACAAGATCAAAACCAACAGACGCTGATAGAAAAACAAGTACTCGTGATGAGAACAGTGTAAACATCAGAAGCACAATGGTGTTTGTGGAGTGCCGCAACCAACGTTTGTATCTGCAGTCCCCAAAACATGAGATAAGGCAAGATAAAGCAAATATACGTGGAGGCAAAACATTGATTCCAACAGTATTGTGTCAGAGGTTCCACATTGCTAGTAACATACTGGACAAGGTGCCATTCATTCCATTGAGTGATACCCTACCACAAACCATTGCCTCTGAAGTCACCACTGTCGACAAACTAAGTGACATTCAGTACGTGTCAACTTCAAAAGGTTATACTTTTAAAACAGAGTTGCTTAAAACAAAAGATTGTTGTGCAATGAAACCGACTCCCATCCCCGTAAGGGTTTCACCCACCTTAGAAATCAGTCAGCTGGTTGGAAACACTTTCCAACATGAGAATGATCAGAGATCAATGTCCAGATATTGTGTACTGCAATGTTCTAAAGGTAGCCTAACCTCGGAAATAAACAACCTTTCCTCCAACGATGACTTAGGCTACTCCAGTTTCTCCGTAAATAAACCCTGTCAGATGTGAAAACAAGGTAATTCTCTCTGGCAGTAGGTCCCCGGCCTCAACTCCACCCCCCCAGCCGAAACCTGAAGTAGAGAGGATTCAAAGCAAACAGAAACCACTCCCGAGGCCTGCTGTGTAGTCTCCACCCTGCTCCCTCTCTCTGGCTGGCTGGGGTTAACGATACAGGAGGATGGCACAGCAAGGTGAGGTAACCCGACACCACCTGCCTGTAACCAGGGGCAACTCCCGGGCACTATCAGGAGCCACAGAGCAGCCTATGACGAAGCAGCCAGGCAGACTAGTCCACTTGGCTCTCAGACAAGGGAGGGGAGAGAAAGGAACACTGCCGGAAGCAGGTATATTAGAGGGAGGGACAAGAAAAAAGACTAAGAGAGACCCAAACATTAGTGTCCTATTTCCAAGAATATCAACACAATACCACATCGTTAGTCAACGCTCCGCAGAGCAATGGAGAAGAGAGTGGAGTGGGTGGGGCCCTCACTCCTAAAGGTCTGTAAGCAGCACTGTATCCATTGTCAGTCGTCCCTTCAGTCCTAACCACCAGAGAGAAAGACGTTGAGGGGTAGGACCACCCTGCAGCCCCCCTCCAGCTGCCAGGCTCCACAGGGAACACATGTAACAACAGAGGATACAGCTGTAGTCTGCAGTCAGCCTGGCTTTCAGAGGGGATTGAAGCACCACAACCTGATACGGAGCAGAGTCCATAACCAAGTCAAAACATAGGAACGACAATCTTCATATCTACACTACCAAAAAGTACAAACTCTTATCGGAATAAGTATGATAGGAGAGTACATTTTGGAATGATCCCCGAGGAAGAAGTACAGGGAGACAAGAACAGAAACTGGGTCATTTCTGCATCTCGCCATCTCCTACTGCTTGTCCTTATTAGCTGTACTGTCTTTTATTTCTTTGTCGGGGGGGCTGCCTACTTCGCTCTTGATCCAGTTATGCAACAGCCTGGGCATGTGTTTGTAATATGAGTGTACAGTGCTATGTTGCTATGTTCTCAGGGTTCATCTAGGTTGTGACTACTTTCCCCAGTGCTGTAACATGTAAACTTGGGCTACACTCAACCGTAAAATGAGTTGTTGGGGTTGACATTTAGCCTACTCCTGTTGCTGTGAAACCCCTCGCCGGGGCAGGGATAAGGTCTACTGTAATTCTACCCCAGTGACATAGGGAGGGGGGTAGCATGAGAGTACACTACGCACTACGCACCCCTCCATTCCACTCATTGAACTCAATGTTACGATTGAGAGTCAGAGAGACATTTGGTGGCAGTCCAGTAAGTATGAAAGGGTGCAGTCACTACGCTCTGCTGTGAGTTCAGTTAATGTATTCTTCATCGCTGGCCTTCCATCAGAGGTCTGTGGAGTGGACAGCCAGGCTCCTGCCCCTGAGAGAGGAGTCCAGGCAGTGGGCCCAGCATGAAGCCGCATTCACACTCCACTTACTCCTGACTAACTGAGTGACTGTCCTCTAAAGCGGGCCGGGTCCCTCCTCTGAACAGACCCAGGCTAAGGACATGTCATGTCTGAGCTCAGGATGCCAGCTGAGTTATTGGCCACAGATCTTAGAGCACGCTTGACTCATCCGTCTAGGTCTGGTTAAGTATTGCCAGCGCTAGACTTTAACAGACACTGCTCTGAGTGTCCTTCATTGTCCTGAAGGACACAACAGTAGAGAGGCACAATACTACAAAAGGCACTATTGTATTGACTTGAGGCATTTTACAAAACAAGAGTTCACTATGGCAAATGCAAAGTTATTTCAAGATATCTTTTGACGCCTGTAGATCAAATATTTAACAGACTGGCAACAGTTACTATGGTAGAGGGGGCATCATAATAATGATCTACTGTAAAGACGCACTTTGCTGTTCTTGTGCTTGTAGGCACATCAGCCTAGTTGGCCCGGGCCATCAGCCCAGCTGCTTCCAGAGCCAGAATCCAACTCTGATTCAATGAGCTTTTCTGGTCTCCATTGCCTGACTTTTCTTCCCATAGAAATGCCAGATCCGTGGAGAGTAATTAAACCATCCTTGATCCAGGTTTATGTTTTATGTGTTATTGGAGGTATCTGGAATATGGGGGAGAACAAGCTACAACTTAGACTCCTACATTCCTGTCATAGTCCAAGCTGAGAGGAGAGCTGAGACCTAAAGCTCATAATATCCTTTCAATTGTTGTTACAGCGTGTGCATGCATACTAGATTCTACTTCTAAAGAATGTCATATTTACCTATGATCTGCCCTTTAGGCTTTTGTTAGTAGGCTATGTGTTCATCTTTGTTACCTGAATATGAGTTGTTCTATGACATCAGAACTGCTAAAATGGCAATATCAAATCCTACTGACTCGTTCATTGCTTTAGGCAGAAAACTTAGTAAACATTATGTCAACGTGACCGGATGAGACATGTAAATGGTCATGCCTCACCCCGACATATCAATCAGGTGGTTGAACATTTTTGTTTCCTGATGAGGTCACTTCCTGAAATGACAGAAAACGTCCACGCACCTGCTCCATTCTGGTCAGGGCTAGAAGGGATGAAGCTGATGTCAAAGTGAGGTCAAAAATTGCATGTTACAGTTGCGTCGGGAGAATTTTTGCGTTTTAGCTAACCCTAACCTAATTCTCCTAACCTGTTACGAAAAGTCACTTCTAACATTAGCTGCATCACATCTAGTCAAAACCTTCCACTCTGACCACACCTCTCAGCGTACACCTGTGTGTTATCTAATGAGGCCTTTCATATCGCTAAATCAATAAGAACACTGACAAGAGTAACGTTAGATCACTAGCTATGTGCTGACAATCTATTTGGACAGTAACTTATTAACTCGTTCACTATAATGCAACATTTATAACTACCTAGCTAATACACATTTAGATAACCTCTGACATGTTATTTAGGTTGAATACTAACCTTAACAAGCTAGATAACTAGACTTCCTCAATTAATTTGACTAACTACCCAGCTAACGACGTTAGGTAAATTAGCTAGCTACGTTAACTAACTGCATTTGGTGGAAGCTGGCGATCTATGGGCACATAACTAGCTACTGTAGCTAGCTAACTAGTTAGCTACAAATACCATCTAGATTATAGCTAATTCCAAACGGATCCTAGCATCGGGTTTACCTAAGAATAGAGTTGACCAAAGGGCGCAAACATAAACTAACCAACGGCTTTGCCCCGTAACTTGGTTGGGCAACAACAGATAACCCTATAATGGCAAGTTACTCTCGTTAGCCGACCCCAAAAGCTTGCATGCCGACAGACAAAGTAAAGACACAAATGTTACAGTGAATGTTCTTGATTCCACTGTATTCTCTCCACCCTCTTTCCTGAAAATGGGAGCGCACGAGACAATAATTGCTCCTGCTTATTTCCTCACCTCTGTTCAGTGCAATGCTGTGTTACTTCGCAGCCCGTGGTATCTGATGATCCTAACATCCAGCCGACTGGGAATCCATGCCCATCCCCCATGCACATTTGTGTGTAGCTGAAGAAGTTAAAAAGTTCCTCCACCTTTTCCTTTCGTCTCCCTAGTATATCCTCGCGCACGCTCTGTAATTATGTTCGCGCCCCTCTGCCTGCCCTCTCTCCAGTTTGCTTTGTTTCCGTTTTCCTTCCCTAGTACAGTGACAGCCGAAATAGGGCCCTTCGGTTGGCCGCCTTGCAGTTGCCTCTACACTTCAGTCTGGCTGTACAGCGAATGTATTAATGTAAACGGTGCCCCTGAACATGAATCCAGGCACAGTGAGCCAATCACACAACGCTCTGTAGCCTACTGTCCTCATTTGCAAACCAGATTATCTTCAAGATAACTAAGCCAGACCAGGTAAGGGCTGCCTGTACCCTGATGAAGACAGCTGGTATGTGGAAACGTTATTATACAATTATTGCATCTGAGCTCCTAGTGTGAGAGAGGCTCTCCTTTTCTTTTTCAAGGGCTGCCTACACCACTGCAGTAGTTTAAACATTTGGGACATTTACATGTCACATGCTTCTGAAAGATTGGTTTTACTGTATTGTAAATATTTACATTAGTAGGTCTACACTTCAAAGTAAGAACTACAAATACTGTAGGAGCAGGTTTGCTTAACTAGATCACCTGTATGCCCCTCATTTAGCTCAGTCCTCGGTAAGACTGAGATGATTATTCAGCACATCTGTTCCACAACATAAAGATCAAGATAACATTGAAAGTAGAAGCTAAGAATGAGCTGTTTGTGCAGTTGCTCAGCAGCTCCCTTACTGCACACAAACAGACCATAAGTTGCTTTGGATGACAGCGACTAAAATGTAAAGTATGTGGGGTAGGTAGGTGTGGGTTGAGAGAGGGAGAAAGAGCAGAGAAACTCCTACCTTCTGGTCGGTACTGGGCGATGATGGTGACGGTCTGGCCGGCCCTCTTCAGCGCTGCAGCTGCCTGCTCGTGGGTGGCGTTCCGCAGGTTCACCCCGTTCACCTGAGACACAGAGCAGAGGGCAGAACCTCAACCATGGAGCCTTGATTGACATGTCAATGGACCAACCAACACTGTTCCTCACAGAGATATTGAGCCTACAAAGGAATGAGACTACCTGGCTCTGACATAAGGATGTACAGTGCTATGAAAAAGTATTTGCCCCCTTTCTAATTTTCTCTACTTTTGCATATTTGTGATACTGAATGTTATCAGATCTTCAACCAAAACCTAATATTAGATAAAGGGAACATAAGTGGACAAATAACACAACAATTACATATTTATTTCATAAACAAAGTTATGCACACCCAATTCCCCTGTGTGAAAAAGTAATTGCCCCCTTACACTCAATAACTGGCTGTGCCACCTTTAGCTGCAATGACTCCAACCAAATGCTTCCTGTAGTTGTTGATCAGTCTCTCACGTCGCTGTGGAGGAATTTTGGCCCACTCTTCCATGCAGAACTGCTTTAACTCAGTGACGTGTGGGTTTTCAAGCATGAACTGCTCGTTTCAAGTCCTGCCACAACATCTCAATTGGGATTAGGTCTGGACTTTGACTAGGCCATTCCAAAACTTCCAATTTGTTGCTTTTTAGCCATTTTCATGTAGACTTGATCGTGTGTTTTGGATCATTGTCTTGCTGCATGACCCAGCTGCGCTTCAGCTTCAGCTCACAGACGGATGGTCTGACATTCTCCTGTAGAATTCTCTGATACAGAGAAGAATTCATGGTTCCTATTAAGGCAAGTCGTCCAGGTCCTGAGGCAGCAAAGCATCCCCAAACCATCACACCACCACCACCATGCTTGACCTTTGGTATGATGTTCTTACTGTGGAATGCAGAGTTGGTTTTCGCCAGGCATTACTGGAACCATGTCGTCCAAAAAGTTATAATTTTGAATAATCTGTCCATAGAATGTTCTTCCAAGAGTCTTGATGATCATCCAGGTGCTTTTTGGCAAACTTGAGTCAACTTTTTGGACGAAATGGGTCCCATTATGCCTGGTGAAAACCAAACACTGCATTCCACAGTAAGAACATCATACCAAAGGTCAAGCATGGTGGTGGTGGTGTGATGGTTTGGTACTTTTTCATAGCACTGTAGAGGAGAGCCTCAGACTATTTACCCTCTCTTGGATCACCAGCTGGATGATTAGTTTTCAATCAGTGGAGGTATGACCTTGGCATGATGAACAGTTTCGTGACTAGAGAAAATGGCTGAGTCACAATGGGGGGCCTTGCATTAGATATAAGAAATTATTGGTTTAAATGAGAACTGTGACCTTGACTGGAAGATGGTCCAATGGTGTCTCTTTGGATTACTTTGATTCCATGCTGCCCAATTTACCATATTTAGCCTGTTCCCCCTTTGGGTCTACTCCCCTCTCCATTGTTATTGTCTATTGGTAAAGGCAAGTCTTTAATGGTAAATCTTCAGTGCTAAAACACCTTAAATGCATTTGGGAGCTATCTATGTCGCTATGTCGAAGCACTAATACTGTATATACTATGCAACCTGCTGTACATTTTAAAGCAAATATCTTAGATGTGCAAGCCCTGCCACAGGTTGGCTGGCTGGTTAGTTAGTTGCCAGGACCGGTAAGCCACTGACCGAGAGGATGCGATCTCCCCTTCTGAGCTCTCCGCTCAGGTCTGCTGGTCCTCCGGCCAGGATGAAGGAGACAAAGATGCCCTCTCCGTCCTCGCCGCCCACGATGTTGAAGCCCAGCCCCGTGGAGCCCTTGTGCAGCAGCACCTTCCGCGGCTCCCTGCCAAACAGAGCGACAGCGTCAGGGCGCGTTGCGGGACTGGGAGCACAGGAGAGAGGCAGAGACAGACAGAGAGAGGGAGAGAAGTGTTTAGATTATTCATTTGTTCATTCATTCATTCATTCAACAACAAAAAAAACATAAAACTTGAAAAAAAACATACATGCACTTGAGTAAAATCATCGAGAATAACACAAAGTCTGGGACTTATTTCCATTGTGGTCCTCTTGAGACAAGATGGCTAGGCAAGATCGGACACGGTTGAACACAGTATGACAACGAGATAATAAAACATAAAAACAAAGAAGAAGAACATCTATCTCATCATTGCAGTTACATCGTAGGGTACATTCATATGGGCACAGAAGACATAACATTTTTTAACTTTATTTTTAAAGCTGCCCAGAGAGGATGTTGTTTTTATGGTCAGAGGCAACTCATTCCACTCTGAGGCTCCAGTATACAAGAAAGTACCATTCCCAGCATTACTCCTGAACCTGTTTTAGCGCACATTAGCAACACCTGATCTGGTGCTGTGGTTGTGTGCATCCCTAACATGGGGAAAGTAGTCATTCAGATATCTGGGTGCAGAACCATAAATCCTCCTGTAAACCAGACCCAGTCTAATCTGGGACACCCTAATTAAACCAGACCCAGTCTAATCTGGGACACCCTAATTAAACCAGACCCAGTCTAATCTGGGACACCCTAATTAAACCAGACCCAGTCTAATCTGGGACACCCTCATTAAACCAGACCCAGTCTAATCTGGGACACATTAATTAAACCAGACCAAGGTCTAATCTGGGTCACCCTCACTAAACCAGACCCAGTCTAATCTGGGAGACCCTAATTAAACCAGACCCAGTCTAATCTGGGACACCCTCAACGGGCAGCCAGTTGATTCCTGAAAGCAGCTCCTGCCTATGTGAGTATATGGACTCACCTCACCTCACCTATTTACCAAGAGAGTTTTCAGCTATATTTTTCATAGCTGTCTATTTACCACCACAAACCAATGCTGGCATTAAGATTGCACTGAATGAGTTGTACAAGGCCATTAATCAACAGGAAAACGCTCATCCAGATGCAGCGCTCCTAGTGGCCGGGGACTTTAATGCAGGGAAACTTAAATCCGTTCTACCTAATTTCTACCAGCATGTCAAATGTGCAACCAGAGGGAAAAAACTCTAGACCACCTTTACTCCACACACAGAGACGCATACAAAGCTCTCCCTCGCCCCTCCATTTGGCAAATCTGACCATAACTCTATCCTCCTGATTCCTGCTTATAAGCAAAAACTGAAGCAGGAAGCACCAGTGATTCGGTTAATAAAAAAAGTGGTCAGATGACGAGATGCCAAGCTACAGGACTGTTTTGCTAGCACAGACTGGAACATGTTCCGGGATTCTTCAGACAGCATTGAGGAGTACACCACATCAGTCACTGGCTTCATCAATAAGTGCATCGATGATGTCGTCCCCACAGTGACCGTACGTACATACCCCAACCAGAAGCCATGGATTACAGGCAACATCCGCACTGAGCTAAAGGGTAGAGCTGCCGCTTTCAAGGAACGGGACTCTAACCCGGAAGCTTATAAGAAATCCCGCTATGACCTCCGACGAACCATCAAACAGGCAAAGAGTCAATACAGGTCTAAGATTGAATCATACTACACTGGCTCTGACGCTCGTCGGATGTGGCAGGGCTTGAAAAACTATTACAGACTACAAAGGGAAGCACAGCCGCGAGCTGCCCAGTGACACAAGCCTACCAGACAGAGCTAAACCACTTCTATGCTCGCCGAGGCAAGCAACACTGAAGCATGCATGAGAGCACCAGCTGTTCCGGACGACTATGTGATCACGCTCTCCGTAGCCGATGTGAGTAAGACTTTTAAGCAAGTCAACATTCACAAGGCCGCTGGGCCAGACGGATTACCAGGGCGTGTACTCCGAGCATGTGCTGACCAACTGGCAAGTGTCTTCACTGACATTTTCAACATGTCCCTGACCGAGTCTGTAATACCAACATGTTTCAAGCAGACCACCATAGTCCCCGTGCCCAAGAACTCTAAGATAACCTGCCTAAATGACTACCGACCCGTGGCACTGACGTCTGTAGCCATGAAGTGCTTTGAAAGACTGGTCATGGCTCACATCAACAGCATAATCCCAGAAACCCTAGACCCACTCCAATTTGCATACCGCCCCAACAGATCCACAGATGCATGCAATCTCTATCGCACTCCACACTGCCCTTTCCCACCTGGACAAGAGGAACACCTACGTGAGAATGCTATTCATTGACTACAGCTCAGCATTCAACACCATAGTGCCCTCTAAGCTCATCACTAAGCTAAGGATCCTGGGACTAAACACCTCCCTCTGCAACTGGATCCTGGACTTCCTGACGGGCCGCCCCCAGGTGGTAAGGGTAGGTAACAACACATCTGCCACACTGATCCTCAACACGGGGGGCCCCTCAGGGGTGCGTGCTCAGTCCCCTCCTGTACTCTCTGTTCACCCATGACTGCATGGCCAGGCACGACTCCAACACCATCATTAAGTTTGCCGACGACACAACAGTGGTAGGCCTGATCACCGACAACGATGAGACAGCCTATAGGGGAGGAGGTCAGAGATCTGGCCGTGTGGTGCCAGGACAACAACCTCTCCCTCAACGTGACCAAGACAAAGGAGATGATTGTGGACTACAGGAAAAAAAAGAGGACTGAGCACGCCCCCATTCTCATCGACAGGGGCTGTAGTGGAACAGGTTGAGAGCTTCAAGTTCCTTGGTGTCCACATCACCAACGAACTATCATGGTCCAAGCACACCAAGACAGTCGTGAAGAGGGCACGACAAAGCCTATTCCCCCTCAGGAGACTAAAAGATTTGGCATGGGTCCTCAGATCCTCAAAAAATTCTACAGCTGCACCATCGAGAGCATCCTGACTGGTTGCATCACCGCCTGGTATGGCAACTGCTTGGCCTCTGACCGCAAGGCACTACAGAGGGTAGTGCGTACAGCCCAGTACATCACTGGGGCAAAGCTCCCTGCCATCCAAGACCTCTATACCAGGCGGTGTCAGAGGAAGGCCCTCAAAATTGTCAAAGACTCCAGCCACCCTAGTCATAGACTGTTCTCTCTGCTACCGCACGGCAAGCGGTACCGGAGTGCCAAGTCTAGGTCCAAAAGACTTCTCAACAGCTTCTACCCACAAGCCATAAGACTCCTGAACAGCTAATCATGGCTACCCGGACTATTTGCACTGCCCCCCCACCCCATCCTTTTTACGCTGCTGCTACTCTGTTAAGTATTTATGCATAGTCACTTTAACTCTACCCACATGTACATATTACCTCAACTACCTCAACTAGCCGGTGCCCCCGCACATTGACTCTGCACCGTTACCCCCCTGTATATATAGCCTCCCTACTGTCACTTTATTTTACTTCTGCTCTTTGTTTTTCTCAACACTTTTTTTTTTTTTTTTTTTGTTGTTGTTTTATTCTTACTTTTTTTGTTTAAAATAAACGCACTGTTGGTTAAGGGCTGTAAGTAAGCATTTCACTGTAATGTCTGCACTTGTTGTATTCGGCGCATGTGACCAATAAAATTTGATTTGATTTGACCTTCAATAGTACCCTGTTCTTCCCTTTAAGAAATGGAACACTAGTCACTTTAATCATGTTTACATATCTTGCACTACTCATCTCATATTTATATATTCTATTCTATAATATTCTACTGTATCTTAGTCCATGCCGCTCTGTCATTGCTTGTCCATATATGTATATATTCTTACTAGTTTTGTGTGTATTGGGTATATGTTGTGAAATTGTTAGATATTACTTGTTAGATATTACTGCACTGTCGGAGCTAGAAGCACAAGCATTTCGCTACACCTGCTATAACATCTGCTAAACATGTGTATGTGACAAATACAATTTGATTTGATTTGATCATCTTATTCTGGGCTATCTGGAGCTTCCCCTTCAGAAGCTTAGATAAGCCCCCAAACCAGGAAGTACTAGCGTGATCAAAATGGTATTGAATGAGGGCAATGGCTAGCACTCTCATGGAGTCCTTATCAAGCAGCTTGGACATTTTAGCCAGAAACTTGGTCCTGGCATTAACCTTCCCTAGCACTTTTGTGGCCATGCTCACCCCCCCAAGCTTCCATCAAGGATGCATCCCAGGTAGCTAACAGAGGTTTTAGTAGTGGAAAGTGAGGGAGAGAAAGACAGAAGGGGAGACAGAGGCAGTTTAGGAAACAGCCCACACCAACATCTGTTTATACATGCCACCAACTTGTATTCTGGAAAAGGTGACACATACATATCTCATTTTGCAATAAGTATACAATCCTTGGACTATGCTGCCGCAGAGCCTGAAGAGAAGTGCTTTATATACATGTTTCAAAGTAAGTACTTTCATTTACCTTTGCAGGAAAAAAGATTGCAGCATATAAATGAGTAATAAACATCCTTACACAAACAGGAAATTAAATACTTAGACGGCACTCTCACACGTGCTGAACTACACTGGCAATAGGCCTGTAGGAAGAACATGTGGTGATTATGATCAGACTTCACCTCGAACAATGCTTTGAGTTTCAAGGCACAACTGGGCCCACCAAGACATGCTGTCTTTTGCATGAACTATTTGCCCCCTCAAGCGCTGTTCCGTTTCACGCTCATGTGCGTGTGCGGGCACACAAACACACACACCCACAATGAGCAGCCCCACGCATGACTGCTCCTGCTGCAGCTCTGTTTTAGTTTTAGCTGCTGTGAGTCAACAGGCAGGCTGAATTCCAGACTGTGTCGGACTGAGGATCCTGAAGAGGCCAAACCACTGCTAGGGACCATCAAAAACCTTCTGATAATATGCCTCAGACTATAAGGCAAAGACACACTCTGCAGAGGCTCTGGAAGCTTACACACACAGTCGCCCCTCTCAGCAGAGCCCTCCGCATGGTTCCCATTAGTGGTCTTCACTCCCAGTACTCAGCCTGCGGTCCACAAGAACAATTCCTACTCAATCCCTAATGGCTTTGCTCTAAGTTGCTGAAGAGACTCTTTTTACGTCAATGGGAGCCAAGACTGCATACAATATACTTTCCTAGCATTATGATTGTTCCAGTAAAACATGTGAAGAGGCATGGTACGTTTTAAATGGTTTCACAAAGGTTGATTAACATGAATAAAAGGTACTTAGACTGAAGAGCAATGATTGTATGGTACATACATAAATACCTCATATTGATCTAAAACCCATATCAGCACATTCTGGATTGTTACAAGAGGGTTGGATCCAAAATTATTTTCCAATCGTTCCGTTCTGAACATAACCCTTATTTTTTATGTTCCATTCCAGTGTTCCAACCAGAAAATAAAGTTCTGAACTGGTTCAAACCCAAAAAAAGTAATGGTTCATATAGTTCCTTTTTGTAATTTTTTTACCTGTGAAATCAACATAATTTTTTACAAAATAGCTCATTAATTTACTTGACCCATTAGTATAGATAGAAAAGCTTGCTATGGAACGCGTAAGCTAGTTGTTTGATTGGTCAGATAAATGCAGGCTCGAGATGCGACTGAAATTTCACTGATGGGGAGAAAGTGAGAGAGAGGGACAGACATGGAGGGGGCTTGGCTTGAAGCGCCGAACATCATGACATGATATGAATTGGAATATGGTTAGGCTATTACTAGCATTGTAACTTCACCAAATTACAGAATGATATACTAGACATTAGGAATATTTTTGGGAACAAAAAATAACATTATTAACCGGTTCTCAAGATTTGAAATGAACGGTTCTGTTCCGGAACACTAGAGATCACTTTCGTTCCCGGTTCTGTTTCCGTTCCTCGGTTTTCAGTTCTGTTTCCTGAACCGGTTCCAACCCCTGGTTACAATACCCTCCAAATATAATGCATTTCCTCTAATGAGAGTCCATTCATTTAGGTTCATGCCCATGGCCTCAATCTAGACTCTAGAGCATACTGTATGAATAAAGTTTATTCAGCAATGAAAGCCTGATGAACAATAGTAGCAGTGCAGTAGGTCTGGGTCTGAATAAGGCAGTCTTTTTCAAATGACTGCATTAGGTTTGTTCCCACATGGGAGGGTGAGTCACAGAGATTCATTAAGCCCATACTGACCACACACATACACACTCAATCTCTTTCTGTAATCCATGTACAATTCTGCTTAGCAGAGGCTCTTTTTTATCTTTCTAAAGGATGAATACCTTTTTGAAAAACGACATAACACTAACAAACATAAATAGAAGACATGAGATATGATCTTAAAAGACTTCATAAAATAGCAGCAAGCAGCGACACAAGAGGACCGTTGTACCCCGCAAAGCGGACCAGGCAGTATTTGATCATCCAGAGGAGCTCTATGTACTCCCATTCCAACACAGACAGCCGCATCACCATGGTTACCTGAGGTTCCTATGTATGCGCCTGATTGACAGTTGCTTCCTCAGCTGCTCGGGGTGAGCTCTCACAAACGACATGGAGAAGGAGATGTTCACCGTGAACATTGCGGCTACTGACTGTGGCACATTATTACTCTAACTCCAGGCATTATTACACTAACCCCAGGCATTATTACACTAACCCCAGGCATTATTACACTAACCCCAGGCATTATTACACTAACTCCAGGCATTATTACACTAACTCCAGGCATTATTACACTAACTCCAGGCATTATTACTCTAACCCCAGGCATTATTACTCTAACTCCAGGCATTATTACACTAACCCCAGGCATTATTACACTAACCCCAGGCATTATAACACTAATTCCAGGCATTATTACACTAACTCCAGGCATTATTACACTAACCCCAGGCATTATTACACTAACTCCAGGCATTATTACACTAACCCCAGGCGTTATTACACTAACTCCAGGCATTATTACACTAACTCCAGGTATTATTACACTAACCCCAGGCATTATTACACTAACTCCAGGCATTATTACACACTAACACCAGGCATTATTACACTAACTCCAGGCATTATTACACTAACTCCAGGCATTATTACACTAACCCCAGGCATTATTACACTAACTCCAGGCATTATTACACTAACTCCAGGCATTATTACACTAACTCCAGGCATTATTACACTAACCCCAGGCATTATTACACTAACCCCAGGCATTATTACACTAACTCCAGGCATTATTACACTAACTCCAGGCATTATTACACTAACTCCAGGCATTATTACACTAACCCCAGGCATTATTACACTAACTCCAGGCATTATTACACTAACTCCAGGCATTATTACACTAACTCCAGGCATTATTACTCTAACCCCAGGCATTATTACTCTAACTCCAGGCATTATTACTCTAACCCCAGGCATTATTACACTAACTCCAGGCATTATTACACTAACTCCAGGCATTATTACACTAACTCCAGGCATTATTACTCTAACCCCAGGCATTATTACTCTAACCCCAGGCATTATTACTCTAACCCCAGGCATTATTACACTAACCCCAGGCATTATTACACTAACTCCAGGCATTATTACACTAATCCCAGGCATTATTACACTAACTACAGGCATTATTACATTAACTCCAGGCATTATTACACTAACTCCAGGCATTATTACACTAACTCCAGGCATTATTACACTAACTCCAGGCATTATTACACTAACCCCAGGTATTATTACACTAGCTCCAGGCATTATTACACTAACTCCAGGCATTATTACACTAACTCCAGGCATTATTACACTAGCTCCAGGCATTATTACACTAGCTCCAGGCATTATTACACTAACTCCAGGCATTATTACACTAACTCCAGGCATTATTACACTAGCTCCAGGCATTATTACACTAACTCCAGGCATTATTACTCTAACCCCAGGCATTATTACTCTAACTCCAGGCATTATTACTCTAACTCCAGGCATTATTACACTAACCCCAGGCATTATTACACTAGCTCCAGGCATTATTACACTAGCTCCAGGCATTATTACACTAGCTCCAGGCATTATTACTCTAACTCCAGGCATTATTACTCTAACCCCAGGCATTATTACTCTAACTCCAGGCATTATTACTCTAACCCCAGGCATTATTACACTAACCCCAGGCATTATTACTCTAACCCCAGGCATTATTACTCTAACCCCAGGCATTATTACTCTAACTCCAGGCATTATTACTCTAACCCCAGGCATTATTACACTAACCCCAGGCATTATTACTCTAACCCCAGGCATTATTACTCTAACTCCAGGCATTATTACTCTAACTCCAGGCATTATTACTCTAACCCCAGGCATTATTACTCTAACTCCAGGCATTATTACTCTAACTCCAGGCATTATTACTCTAACTCCAGGCATTATTACTCTAACCCAGGCATTATTACTCTAACTCCAGGCATTATTACTCTAACTCCAGGCATTATTACTCTAACTCCAGGCATTATTACTCTAACTCCAGGCATTATTACTCTAACCCCAGGCATTATTACTCTAACTCCAGGCATTATTACTCTAACTCCAGGCATTATTACTCTAACTCCAGGCATTATTACTCTAACTCCAGGCATTATTACTCTAACCCCAGGCATTATTACTCTAACTCCAGGCATTATTACTCTAACTCCAGGCATTATTACTCTAACCCCAGGCATTATTACTCTAACCCCAGGCAGTATTACTCTAACCCCAGGCATTATTACTCTAACTCCAGGCATTATTACTCTAACCCCAGGCATTATTACTCTAACTCCAGGCATTATTACTCTAACCCCAGGCATTATTACTCTAACTCCAGGCATTATTACTCTAACCCCAGGCATTATTACTCTAACCCCAGGCATTATTACTCTAACTCCAGGCATTATTACTCTAACCCCAGACATTATTACTCTAACTCCAGGCATTATTACTCTAACCCCAGGCATTATTACTCTAACCCCAGGCATTATTACTCTAACTCCAGGCATTATTACTCTAACCCCAGGCATTATTACTCTAACTCCAGGCATTATTACTCTAACCCCAGGCATTATTACTCTAACCCCAGGCATTATTACTCTAACTCCAGGCAGTATTACTCTAACCCCAGGGAGAAGTTAGCTATCCCCCTAACACCGCTCTCTATCGCTCCCTTACTGGTGAGAGGAGCTCTGGTTGAGTCTCGCTGTGTACCGACGGAATCTCGGGCTGTTGTGTGATTGGGAAACAGCTCCACATTGGGCTGTCAAACTCTCCTGCTCATCATCAGCAATAGGACAAGACTTAACCCTCACCCAGACGCAGCAACAGCACACCAGCATTCCTGTCCATCAGCCCAGCCCTCTGGAGATTAGGCAGACAGTCTCCCAGCAACTCCCTGCTAATCTGTGATAGAATAAACAAGCTGAGGAAGTCGTGAACTTAACTTTCAAACCCCTGACATCGCATCCTAAAAGAACTGATGACAGTCAGGACCCGGCAATAACAGAGGCCCAAAGTTGTCTTTCAGTAAAACAGCAGGATACAACTGAGGAGAAAATGTGAATAACCGAAGTGACAAGGAGATTTGTTTACGTTCTTTGAGTGTTGGTGCTCTCTAGTTAAAGGTGTGCGTTTGTTTTGTGTGCCAGCACACGTGTGTATGGAATCCTGATAACAGAAAAAAGGCTTAGGCAGTGAATCCCAAAGGTTACGAACACAGGGATCAAGCACTCCCTCCCTATCATGTGACTACCTCCCCCGTCGTCTTTTCATCCACGCCAGGAATGTAAACAGTTATGGTGCTGTAAAACCTTTACTCTCTATGCCTGTCTATGGGCCTCTCTCTCCCGTTCACCCTGTCTCTCTCTCCTTCTCTTTCTTTGTCTCTCTCTCTCTTTGCCTCACTCACTCTCTCTCTATATCACTGCCCCAGCCACCCCCTTCCCCTCAGTGTTTTGGCTGAGGCAGCTCAGTCCTAATGCTCTGAATGGAGATGTGGGCTGTGGGGTTCAGCGGGTCGTGCTGCCCCAGTGCTCTGCTGCTCTGCTCTGGCAGTCTCCCTCTCCTCAGCCCAATAATTGGCTCTGCTTGGCTGATTAATAGTGGACACTGTGGACCACCATTTTCCATGAACACAGAGAGACAAAGTCTCAGTGGAAAACATTAGCTCCCTCTCTTTCTCTCTGGCAGGGTCACAAGCCCGTAGCGTGCAGGGCTGGCGTATACAGATGAAAGAAAGACTGCTCTCTCGTCCCTCTTTTAGTTTTCCCCTTTACATTCTCCAGTGGATTGTACCGCTACTGCCTCTCTCTCTTCTTAGACCTACTATTTCATTCTAATTCAGTGGTATTCAAACTTCTTCAGCGGGGACCCCATTTTTTCCGCCAGTATTTCTTGCGACCACACCCCAAATCTAATGACACAACCTTAAAATAATAATTCAAATAATTCTAAATTAATAGCATTTTCATCTCTTATCAAAATGTAAAAAAAAACAATAAATACATTTACTCAATAACATTGTATCTTTCAAAACTATCTTCTCAAAAACGTTTGTATATTGTCCCAATCTGTACTCTTAATTTTTTGTTCCCAAATATATATATATATATATATATATATATATATTTTTTTTTTTATGGCAACCCCACTGCAGTAGTGGGGCCGCGACCCCGACTTTGAATACCACAGTTCTAATTTGACATGGAAAAGAAAGTCCTCACTGCTAAGGCGACAGACGGTTCAATATATTTCAAGCCTCTCTGAGCACCTAAGAATAAACCAGACGCAATGAATGATTAACAGTTTAGACTCACTCTGGAGTTCAACTGAACAATTACTTTGTTCTAACCTTTCTGCTGTCTCTGTCCAGACTCACTCCTATCTCTGCTATGAATGGTTTCCAGTGGCCATTGAAGACCCTGCTGCTAATGTGTATAAATCCCTGTGACCCTCTCTAAAAGCTTGCCAGGTCAAAGGTTGATCGGATTCCAGAATGAAGAACAACGTCAAGTTACTGATTAGCTCACCTGCTGCAGGCTCTGTGTTTACAGTAGCTAGTCTCTGGGAAAACAGTCCTGGCCAATAGCATTCTTTACTCTGATAGCGCCCAGTTACACAGTTCAGGTGGCAGTAATGGTCAGCTGAGACACAAACACATGCGCTGGTCATGAGGTCTCATTTGAAAAAATATATTGTATCTCAACAAGATTAACCTGGATTAATAAAGCTCACATTGCCTGTAGCAGGGCTCTCCAACCCTGTTCCTGGAGAGCTACCGTCCTGTAGGTTTTCACTCCAACCCTAATCTAGCACACCTGATTCTAATAATTAGCTGTTTGGTAAACTGAATCAGGATAGTTACACCTGGGGTTGTAGTGAAAACCTACAGGAGGGTAGCTCTCCAGGAACAGGGTTGGAGAGCCCTAGCCTATAGAAACCAGTGATATATTAAGATATCTGCGTATGATTCCAGTGAGCTAGTAGTGCCAGTGGTGGACCTGGGTGCATGGCCTGGTTTTCCCAGAGTGCAGATGAATCACGACAGCTGCAGGAATGTCCGGTGTCTGGCGCTCCTCATTTGCTGCCCCGTGCCGGATCAGCCTCTCACTTCCCAGTACGTTTATGGTTAAGACCACGGCCCAGTGTTTATATTTACATAAGGACAGCAGCAGGCAAAACATTCCTGTGCTGCAGAGCTGTGTGTGTGAGCGATGACAGCCTCCAGTTACCCCTCCTCCCAATACTGTCTGTTCGCTTTACCCCTACAGTCTGTCTACAGCAAGACCTGGATACCAGGGTACAAACACCTGCATGCAAGCATATATGCATAAACACACACTGGCACATACACACAGGTACTGGTGGCATGTACTGTACACACACACAGGCATCCATGCACATTGACATAGATTAGACACGCATACTCTACACAATCATAAATACAGTGGCATGCACCCAGCAACATAAAGGCCTCCATGATGACATTGTGATTGATAAGGGAAGTGCAGACATTGTAGAGTGGACACGCAACATGAATAGACACTGAGTGTACAAAACATTAAGGACACCTGCTCCTTCATTTACATTTGAGTCATTTAGCAGACACTCTTACCCAGAGTGACTTACAGTAGTGAGTGCATACATTTTTCATGCTTTTTCGTACTGGTCCCCCATGGGAATCGTACCCACAACCCTGGCGCTGCAACTGAGCCACGTGGGACCGCCAGTCTATTTCCATGACATAGACTGGCCAGGTGAATCCAGGTGAAAGCTATGATCCCTTATTGATGTCACTTGTTAAATCCACTTCAAATCAGTGTAGATGAATGGGAGGAGACCGGTTAAAGAAGGATTTTTTAGCCTTGAGACAATTGAGATATGGATTGTGTATGTATACCAGTCAGAGGGTGAATGGGCAAGACAAAATATTTAAGTGCCTTTGAACGTGGTATGGTAGAAGGTGCCAGGCACACCGTTTGTGTCACGAACTGCAATGCTGCTGGGTTATTCACGCACAACAGTTTCCTGTGTGTATCAAGAATGGTCCACCACCCAAAGGACATCCAGCCAACTTGACACAACTGTGGGAAGCATTGGAGACAACATGGGCCAGCATCCCTGTGGAACGCTTTCGACACCTTGTAGAGTCCATATCCCGATTAATTGAGGCTTTTCTTAGGGCAAAAGGGTGGGGTGCAACTTAATATTAGGAAGGTGTCCTTAATGTTTTGTACACTCAGTGTATGACAACACATAAAAACAAATCAACTAAACAGACACAGAGATAGGTAGATGACTTAAAATACACTCATAAACAACACAGACACACACTAACAGACATTCTATCCATATATCCACTGTAGAGGTTTTCAGTAGGGAAGCTAGGACAATGACAGTGGCTTGGCTGGGGACTCAGGCCTGGGTTAAACTCAGCTCCTGACAGATGGAATTGAACAGCATGTGGGAGCGAGTGGCCCTGTCAGCCATACTGCTGTGGAGACGTGTGTCTCTGTGAAGGGCAAGTATGACTCTCTCATCTTGAACTATCACTTAGCCGACTCTGCCTCGACCTCGCCTCAGTTCAGACTGGAGTGATGTTACTGTTTCTAATTCATATACATGATCAGTTTGATGACTGATTAAAGGTATTTAACACTATTAACACAGTATTTACAATCTTAATTAATGTGAAATTGTATTTATGAACATTTCCAATAACTGAATGGAGGTTAGAATGGAAGTCTCCGCTCTAAACAAAACAATCAATCAAATGTATTTATAACACCTTTTTACATCAGCAGATGTCACAAAGTGCTTATACATAAACCCAGCCTAAAACCTCAAAGAGCAAGCAATGCAGATGTAAAAGCACGGTGGCATGGAAAAACTCCCTAGAAAGGCAGGAACCTAGGAAGAAACCTAGAGAGGAACCAGGCTCTGAGGGGTGACCAGTCCGCTTCTGGCTGTGCTCGGTAAAGATTATAAGAGTACATGGCCATTAAGGCCAGATCGTTCTTTAAGATGTTCAAACACTCATTGATGACCAGCAGGGTCAAAGAATAATCACAGTAGTTGTAGAGAGTGCAACAGGTCAGCACCTCAGGAGTAAATGTTAGTTGGCTTTCCATAGCTGAGAATTCAGAGGGAGAGGGAGAGGGAGAGAGAGAGAGTGTGTAGGGAAAACAACCTTTAATATGTTAACTGGAAAATACAAATGTAGATGAGTGGATGGAGAGGATGAAAGGAACATCAGTGGAACACGTTCACACTTGACTTGAGGGGGAGTTTCTGTCATTTCTTTGTCATTCCAAGGCAGGGCCGTAGCTTGTTAGTAAGGTCAGCTAAGCGTACGCAGCGATGTCTCTGGGTTAGTACCTGCCAGAGGAGGGGACAGGGCCTTGGCCAAAACAGTAGCCTGTGTCCCGGGGTGCCCCCCCACTGTAGAGACCCAGGGGGACACTGCTGTAGAGACCATGGGGAACCCCGCTGTCCCCATGTTGTTTGTGAATGACACTGTAAATAGGTTCAGGCCTGGTGGCCTGGTGGGGGAGTACAGAGATCACAATGACTGGGGCTTGAGAAGGACACAAACACAGAACACACAAACACACTTACAATACACATGACAAATACACAGGACAATACTCATACGTACGTGCACATACATAGAAACTATTACACACAAACATTGTAGAACTACACGCCCATACAGTCATTGCCACGCACATCCCACATACACACATGCACACGCACCCACACACATCAACACGCACACTCACTCACACACACACAATAGCTCGGGGTATTAAGGTGATGCTGCGCCTCTTAAATCAAGCTCTGTGAATGTTGTTTCAGTGTTTGGCCAAGAGGTCGTAAGGCAGAATTAGGGACTATGTGATGAGCAGAGCCCCACCTGTTTTGAGCCCTACATTTGTAGCTTTTTTTTTTGCTTGCCTGTTTTGCATGTTATTTTGGCATTAATACGTGTCACATATCAGTTTGCAAACAGCATGGCTACCACAGCATTCTGCAGCAATACGCCATCCCATCTGGTTTGAGCTTAGTGGGACTATCATTTGTTTTTCAACAGGACAATGACCCAACACACCTCCAGGATGTGTAAGGGCTATTTGACCAAGAAGGAGAGTGATCAGATGACCTGGCCTCCACAATCACCTGACCTCAACCCAATTGAGATGGTTTGGGATGAGTTGGACTGCAGAGTGAAGGAAAAGCAGCCAACAAGGGCTCAGCATATGTGGGAACTCCTTCAAGACTGTTGGAAAAGCATTCCAGGTGAAGCTGGTTGAGAGAATGCCAAGAGTGTGCAAAGCTGTCATCAAGGCAAAGGGTGGCTATTTGAAGAATCTAAAATATAAACTATATTTTGATTTGTTTAACACTTTTTTGGTTACTACATGATTCCATATGTGTTATTTCATAGTTTTGATGTCTTCACTATTATTCTACAATGTAGAAAATAGTAAAAATAAAGAAAAACCCTTGAATGAGTAGGTGTGTCCAAACTTTTGACGGGTACTGTATATTGAGTTGATAAAGCCGCATACAAACATGGTCTCTTTTTTGCTTTCTTGAGTAAGGCAGCTCCAAAATGCAGGTGTTTCAGCCTAGCTCAGCGCTTTCTGTGGTGGTGGGGAATCAAGCGGAAAATACGGAGTGTAGGTGTTGGTATTGTTCTCTAGTTGCGCTGTGATTGGCTCAGTGTTCTTTCACTCATGGGGACACTACATCCCCGCCAAGTCTAAGGGTAGAGCTCGAAAATTCAAGCCCATTGGGTGCTGCCATTGAGTTACATTAGAAGTGCCCATCCAAGAAGACTTAAGGTCAATGGCCACAGATAAGATGACGTCAAATCACATTATATCTACAGTAGCTTTGATTGGACTGATCATGTCAACATCATACTTTCAAAATCTTAGCTAGCAGTCATCATCATGAATCAAGTCGACAATCTACTGGCAAATCCTTTTTAATCCTTGTCATATGAAGATAAATAATGAAGAGAAATTATAGATAAAACGTATCGGTGCTCATCGGCCATTGGACATAAACATTACATAACAAGTTGGAAATCGCAAATTCAACTATGAGTGGTTTGGAAGGAATCAGTGGCTAACTGCAAGCATTTCAAAGCAATCACTAGCCTGTTATTCAGTGGAGTGGCTGTGTGGTCGCAAATCTGGGATTAAGAGTCTCTTTTCCAAGTTTAAAATGATAAACATTCAACATTGGCCATGCTGTCAATGAAGCATGATTTGTGCCGCGCTCAAAACAACTATTAATTCGGAACTGCGAAAACTTTACTTCAGTGAGTTCAAGGCAACTGGGAACTTGGGAAAAAATGAGCTCCGACTGGGAAAATACGCTTTGAACGGTCATCCAACTCGAAATTGTAAATCCGGAACTCGGGCCTCTTTCTATAGCTACGACCTGAAGATCACTGACGTCATCATGATTCTACCTGTTTTTTTTCAGAGTTCCCAGTATGAAAAATGTATGCACTCACTAACTGTAAGTCACTCTGGATAAGAGCATCTGCTAAATGACTCAAATGTAAAAATTTAAAAATGTCTTGAAAGCACTATAAATCCAGAAAATGCCAGAATCTGATGTCAAAATTTGCCCACGAAGGACCGCTGCATTTACATTTACATTTTAGTCATTTAGCAGACGCTCTTATCCAGAGCGACTTACAGTTAGTGATTACATATTTTTTTTATACTGGCCCCCCGTGGGAATCGAACCCACAACCCTGGCGTTGCAAACGCCATGCTCTATCAACTGAGCTACATCCCTGCCGGCCATTCCCTCCCCTACCCTAGACGACGCTGGGCCAATTGTGCGCCGCCCATGAGTCTCCCGGTCGCGGCCGGCTGCGACAGAGCCTGGATTCGAACCAGGATCTCTAGTGGCACAGTTAGCACTGCGATGCAGTGCCTTAGACCACTGCGCCACTCAGGAGCTGCGCCACCTTCCTGTTCAAGTGAGCACAGCATAACAAGTTGAGTCCAAAAATGTATTGTATGCTGCTGCATAAATGATGTAATATGCCAGGGAGATATGTATACTGTAACTAAGAAAGTAATACTAAGTGTATGTTGTGTAGTAAAATGTTAGTAGCCCATGTGCCTCACCCTAATAATTTGGTCTATTTTCCCCTCTTAATTTCGCCTACTGTTCTGACTTGGTGGTACATATGTAGCCTATAGCCTGTTTTAGAGAAATGTCATCATCGAATATTGTAAGAGCTTTCATTGTCTGCTTATATGCCCCCTTATTTATCCTACGGTTCTGACTCGGTGTACAGGGAGAATACTGTAAGAACGGCTCATGTTCTGAATTCTGTCGCTGTACATTTCAAAAGTGCTGAACAAATAGTTATATTGACTACGTCTGTCCTAGCTTGCTCATTAATGTCTTAATCAAAATTACAGATTGCCTCTTATCCGCTCGTCGTCCCCTTATGCCATAGATTGTACATCTCAATTGTCAGTAGAAACCACATTTGTTTAAGCAAGTCAGCCATATCAGCTATGTTATTTTTTTTATGCAGTAAATGAGGCTGAATGAACTGTTTCGCTGCCAGACAAGGCTCCGCTGATAGCCCCAGTCTAAGGTCCTGAGCGCTCTGGAGGCGGTTTTCATCAAGGATCTCTCTGTACTTTGGTCCGTTCATCTTTGCCTCGATCCTGACTAGTTTCCCAGTCCCTGCCGCTGAAAAACATCCCCACAGCATGATGCTGCCACCACCATGCTTCACCGTAGGGATGGTGCCAGGTTTCCACCTGACGTGACGCTTGGCATTCAGGCCAAAGAGTTCAATCTTGGTTTCATCAGACCAGAGAATCTTGTTTGTCATGGTCTGAGAGTCTTTAAGTGCCTTTTGGCAAACTCCAAGTGGGCTGTCATGTGCCTTTTACTGAGGAGTGGCTCCCGTTTGGCCACTCTAACATAAAGGCCTAATTGGTGGAGTGCTGCAGAGATGGTTGTCCTTCTGGAAGGTTCTCCCATCTCCACAGAGGAACTCTAGAGCTCTGTCAGAGTGACCATCGGGTTCTTGGTCACCTCCCTGAGCAAGGCCCTTCTCCCCCGATTGCTCAGTTTGGCCAGGCAACCAGCTCTAGGAAGAGTCTTGGTGGTTCCAAACTTCTTCCATTTAAGAATGATGGAGGCCACTGTGTTCTTGGGGACCTTCAATGCTGCAGAAATGTTTTGGTACCCTTCCCCAGATCTGTGCCTCGACACAATCCTGTCTCAGAGCTCTACGGACAATTCCTTCAACCTCATGGCTTGGTTTTTGCTGTGGGACCTTATATAGACAGGTGTGTGCCTTTCCAAATAATGTCCAATCAATTGAATTTACCACAGGTGGACTCCAATCAAGTTGTAGAAACATCTCAAGGATGCTCAATGGAAACAGGATGCACCGGAGCTCAATTTCGAGTCTCATAGCAAAGGGTCTGAATAATAATGTAAATAAGGTATCTGTTTTTTGTTTTTAATACATTTGCAAACATTTCTAAAAAAACTGTTTTCAATTTGCCATTATGGGGTATTGTGTGTAGAGTGATGATATTCTAAAATTGATAAAAAATATATATATACAGTGGGGAAAAAAAGTATTTAGTCAGCCACCAATTGTGCAAGTTCTCCCACTTAAAAAGATGAGAGAGGCCTGTAATTTTCATCATAGGTACACGTCAACTATGACAGACAAAATGAGAAAAAAAATTCCTGAAAATCACATTGTAGGATTTTTAATGAATTTATTTGCAGATTATGGTGGAAAATAAGTATTTAGTCAATAACAAAAGTTTCTCAATACTTTGTTATATACCCTTTGTTGGCAATGACACAGGTCAAACGTTTTCTGTAAGTCTTCACAAGGTTTTCACACACTGTTGCTGGTATTTTGGCCCATTCCTCCATGCAGATCTCCTCTAGAGCAGTGATGTTTTGGGGCTGTCGCTGGGCAACACGGACTTTCAACTCCCTCCAAAGATTTTCTATGGGGTTGAGATCTGGAGACTGGCTAGGCCACTCCAGGACCTTGAAATGCTTCTTACGAAGCCACTCCTTCGTTGCCCGGGCGGTGTGTTTGGGATCATTGTCATGCTGAAAGACCCAGCCACGTTTCATCTTCAATGCCCTTGCTGATAGAAGGAGGTTTTCACTCAAAATCTCACGATACATGGCCCCATTCATTCTTTCCTTTACACGGATCAGTCGTCCTGGTCCCTTTGCAGAAAAAACAGCCCCAAAGCATGATGTTTCCACCCCCATGCTTCACAGTAGGTATGGTGTTCTTTGGATGCAACTCAGCATTCTTTGTCCTCCAAACACGACGAGTTGAGTTTTTACCAAAAAGTTATATTTTGGTTTCATCTGACCATTTGACATTCTCCCAATCCTCTTCTGGATCATCCAAATGCACTCTAGCAAACTTCAGACGGGCCTGGACATGTACTGACTTAAGCAGGGGGACACGTCTGACACTGCAGGATTTGAGTCCCTGGCGGCGTAGTGTGTTACTGATGGTAGGCTTTGTTACTTTGGTCCCAGCTCTCTGCAGGTCATTCACTAGGTCCCCCGTGTGGTTCTGGGATTTTTGCTCACCGTTCTTGTGATCATTTTGACCCCACGGGGTGAGATCTTGCGTGGAGCCCCAGATCGAGGGAGATTATCAGTGGTCTTGTATGTCTTCCATTTCCTAATAATTGCTCCCACAGTTGATTTCTTCAAACCAAGCTGCTTACCTATTGCAGATTCAGTCTTCCCAGCCTGGTGCAGGTCTACAATTTCGTTTCTGGTGTCCTTTGACAGCTCTTTGGTCTTGGCCATAGTGGAGTTTGGAGTGTGACTGTTTGAGGTTGTGGACAGGTGTCTTTTATACTGATAACAAGTTCAAACAGGTGCCATTAATACAGGTAACGAGTGGAGGACAGAGGAGCCTCTTAAAGAAGAAGTTACAGGTCTGTGAGAGCCAGAAATCTTGCTTGTTTGTAGGTGACCAAATACTTAATTTCCACCATAATTTGCAAATAAATTCATAAAAAATCCTACAATGTGATTTTCTGGAATTTTTTTCTTCAATTTGTCTGTCATAGTTGACGTGTACCTTTGATGAAAATTACAGGCCTCTCTCATCTTTTTAAGTGGGAGAACTTGCACAATTGGTGGCTGACTAAATACTTTTTTTCCCCACTGTATGGATGTAACGTAACAAAATCTGGAAAAAGTCAAGGGGTCTGAATACCTTCTGAAGGCACTGTACTTATCACCAAAGAAAGCCACAACACCAACACCGGGGAATGCCAGGTAAAGCAACGGTCACCACACCAAGATCAAAGAAGGAATATTCTAAAGTTCACTACAAAACCCCTTTTACTGCGCTCTCTGATGGCTCTGTGCTATTTTGTCATGAGAAGGTGACGAAGCTTAGATTGTAAAAAATACTCCTTAAAACCTACATTCACATGGTAAAAACATAATATAATTCATTTTTTTGTGAATTCTACATTATATCATCCTGTAAAAAAGATGAATGTGCTGTACAACAATGAGATAGTAAGAAAACATGCAAAAATGGTACTGACCTGGTGAAGTCTTCCTCCCCCAGCATGTGACGGGGGTCTGGGGAGTACCTGGAGGGTGTGACCTGGGGGGGCTGGCTGTAGACGGGCTTGGGCTCCATAGCTCCCATGTAGGCCATGCCTGAGTTGTGGCTGACGTGGTTGTCCACCATGGTGGGGAAGGCTGGAGGGAGGGCGGGGAGGGCCAGACCAGTAGATAGAAAGGAGGGATGATTAAAACAGTGGTCCACTGGAGGCCGCTGGAGGCCTGGGAGCAGTCTTGTCAGGAGGGATCCACTCATACAACTATCATACATGTGACGATGCCTGTTTATATGTGGTATAAAACCTTTGGCCCATAAAATACAGTATTCTCTCTACATTAGATTAGTCAGTGTGGGTGTTGTCTATACCTGAGATATAATGGATGTGTGCAGGCTACTGTGAGACCACAATAGGTTCTACACCAGTAGTTTAGAGTAGCTAAAGTTGAGAAAGTCCCCAGATTTACATTCCGTCATGGGGGGCTATAGTACTTATAACCCATGGAGGGCTACAGTCCTTATAACCCATGGGGAGAAACAGTACTTATAAACCATGGGGGGCTACAGTACTTATAAACCATGGGGGGCTACAGTACTTATAAACCATGGGGGGCTACAGTACTTATAACCCATTGGTGGCTACAGTACTTATAAACCATGGAGGGCTACAGTACTTATAAACCATGGGTGGCTACAGTACTTATAAACCATGGGTGGCTACAGTACTTATAAACCATGGAGGGCTACAGTACTTATAACCCATGGAGGGCTACAGTACTTATAAACCATGGGTGGCTACAGTACTTATAAACCATGGGTGGCTACAGTACTTATAAACCATGGGTGGCTACAGTACTTATAAACCATGGAGGGCTACAGTACTTATAACCCATGCAGGGCTACAGTACTTATAAGCCATGGGGTGCTACAGCACTTATAACCAATGGAGGGCTAAAGTACTTATAACTCATGGAGGGCTACAGTACTTATAACACTTGGCTCTAAAAATGACTATACTGTAGAACACAAGTGTCAAACTCATTTCACGGAGCGCCGAGTGTCTGCGGGTTTCACTCCTCCATGTGCCTGATTGATGAATTAAGGTCACTAATTCGTAAGGAACTCCCCACACCTGGTTGTCTGAGTTTAATTGAAAGGAAAAACCAAAAACCTGCAGACACTAGGCCTAAAAATGGAATGAGTTTGACACCCCTGCTGTAGATCATACTGTCAGAGCTGGTTTAAGTCAGTATAAAGGCCTTGCTCAAACCATGGCAACCATACGTACTAAACAACAACATATACAGTCCCCCATATATCTTTTTTTTATAAATATATACTGTATATTATTTTAAATGTATACACTACCAGTCAAAAGTTTGGACACACATACTCATTCAAGGGTTTTTCTTTATTTTTACTATTTTCTACATTGTAGAATAATAGTGAAGGCATCAAAACCATGAAATAACACATATGGAATCATGTAGTAACCAAAAAAGTGTTAAACAAATCAAAATATATTTTATATTTGAGATTCTTCAAAGCAGCCACCCTTTGCCTTGATGACAGCTTTGCACACTCTTGGCATTCTCTCAACCAGCTTCATGAGGTAGTCACCTGGAATGCATTTCAATTAACAGGTTTGCCTTCTTAAAAGTTAATTTGTGGAATTTCTTTCCTTCTTAATGCGTTTGAGCCAATCAGTTGTGTTGTGACAAGGTAGGGGGGTATACAGAAGATAGCCCTATTTGGTAAAAGACCAAGTCCATATTATGGCAAGAACAGCTCAAATAAGCAAAGAGAAACGACAGTCCATCATTACTTTAAGACATGAAGATCAGTCAATACGGAACATTTCAAGAACTTTGAAAGTTTCTTCAAGTGCAGTCGCAAAAACCATCAAGTGCTATGATGAAACTGGCTCTCATGAGGACCGCTACAGGAATGGAAGACTCAGAGTTACCTCTGCCGCAGAGGATAAGTTCATTAGAGTTACCAGCCTCAGAAATTGCAGCCCAAATAAATGCTTCACAGAGTTCAAGTCACAAACACATCTCAACATCAACTGTTCAGAGGGGAATGTGTGAATCAGGCCTTCATGGTCGAATTGCTGCAAAGAAACCACTACTAAAGGACCCCAATAAGAAGAAGAGACCTGCTTGGGCCAAGAAACACAAGGAATGGACATTAGACCGGTGGAAATCTGTCCTTTGGTCTGGAGTCCAAAATTGACCGCTATGTCTTTGTGAGGCGCGGTGTGGGTGAACGGATGATCTCTGCATGTGTAGTTCCCACCGTAAAGCATGGAGGAGGAGGTGTTACGATGTGGGGGTGCTTTGCTGGTGACACTGTCTGTGATTTATTTAGAATTCAAGGCACACTTAACCAGCATGGCTACCACAGCATTCTGCAGCGATACACCATCCCATCTGGTTTGGGCTTAGTCGGACTATCATTTGTTTTTCAACAGGACAATGACCCAACACACCTCCAGGCTGTGTAAGGGCTATTTTACCAAGAAGGAGAGTGATGGTTGCTGCATCAGATGACCTGGCCTCCACAATCCCCCGACCTCAACCCAATTGAGATGGTTTGGGATGAGTCGGACCACAGTGCAGGAAAAGCAGCCAACAAGTGCTCGGCATATGTGGGAACTCCATCAAGACTGTTGGAAAAGCATTCCAGGTGAAGCTGGTTGAGAGAATGCCAAGAGTGTGCAAAGCTGTCATCAAGGCAAAGGGTGGTTATTTGAAGAATGTCAAATATAAAATATATTTTGATTTGTTTAACACTTTTTTGGTTACTACATGATTCCATATGTGTTATTTCATGGTTTTGAGGCCTTCACTATTATTCTACAATGTAGAAAATAGTAAAAATAAAGAAAAACCCTTGAATGAGTAGGTGTGTCCAAACTTTTGACTGGTAGCATATACAGTGGGGAGAACAAGTATTTGATACACTGCCGATTTTAGCAGGTTTTCTTACTTATAAAGCATGTAGAGGTCTGTAATTTTTATCATAGGTACACTTCAACTGTGAGAGACGGAATCTAAAACAAAAATCCAGAAAATCACATTGTATGATTTGTAAGTAATTAATTTGCATTTTACTGCATGACATAAGTATTTGATACATCAGAAAAGCAGAACTTAATATTTGGTACAGAAACCTTTGTTTGCAATTACAGAGATCATACGTTTCCTGTAGGTCTTGACCAGGTTTGCACACACTGCAGCAGGGATTTTGGCCCACTCCTCCATACAGACCTTCTCCAGATCCTTCAGGTTTCGGGGCTGTCGCTGGGCAATACGGACTTTCAGCTCCCTCCAAAGATGTTCTATTGGGTTCAGGTCTGGAGACTGGCTAGGCCACTCCAGGACCTTGAGATGCTTCTTACGGAGCCACTCCTTAGTTGCCCTGGCTGTGTGTTTCGGGTCGTTGTCATGCTGGAAGACCCAGCCATGACCCATCTTCAATGCTCTTACTGAGGGAAGGAGGTTGTTGGCCAAGATCTCGTGATACATGGCCCCATCCAACCTCCCCTCAATACGGTGCAGTCATCCTGTCCCCTTTGCAGAAAATCATCCCCAAAGAATGATGTTTCCACCTCCATGCTTCACGGTTGGGATGGTGTTCTTGGGGTTGTACTCATCCTTCTTCTTCCTCCAAACACGGCGAGTGGAGTTTAGACCAAAAAGCTATATTTTTGTCTCATCAGACCACATGACCTTCTCCCATTCCTCCTCTGGATCATCCAGATGGTCATTGGCAAACTTCAGATGGGCCTGGACATGCGCTGGCTTGAGCAGGGGGACCTTGCGTGTGCTGCAGGATTTTAATCCATGACGGCGTAGTGTGTTACTAATGGTTTTCTTTGAGACTGTGGTCCCAGCTCTCTTCAGGTCATTGACCAGGTCCTGCCGTGTAGTTCTGGGCTAATCCCTCACCTTCCTCATGATCATTGATGCCCCACGAGGTGAGATCTTGCATGCAGCCCCAGAGCGAGGGTGATTGACTGTCATCTTGAACTTCTTCCATTTTTTAATAATTGCACCAACAGTTGTTGCCTTCTCACCAAGCTGCTTGCCTATTGTCCTGTAGCCCATCCCAGCCTTGTGCAGGTCTACAATTTTATCCCTGATGTCTTACACAGCTCTCTGGTCTTGGCCATTGTGGAGAGGTTGGAGTCTGTTTGATTGAGTGTGTGGACAGGTGTCTTTTATACAGGTAACGAGTTCAAACAGGTGCAGTTAATACAGGTAATGAGTGGAGAACAGGAGGGCTTCTTAAAGAAAAACTAACAGGTCTGTGAGAGCCGGAATTCTTACTGGTTGGTAGGTGATCAAATACTTATGTCATGCAATAAAATGCAAATTAATTACTTACAAATCATACAATGTGATTTTCTGGATTTTTGTTTTAGATTCCACCTCTCACAGTTGAAGTGTACCTATGATAATAATTACAGACCTCTACATGCTTTGTAAGTAGGAAAACCTGCAAAATCGGCAGTGTATCAAATACTTGTTATCCCCACTGTATATACACTACCGTTCAAAAGTTTGGGGTCACTTAGAAATGTCCTTGTTTTCGAAAGGAAAGCAATTTTTTTGCCCATTAAAATAACATCAAATTGATCAGAAATACAGTGTAGACATTGTTAACGTTGTAAATGGCTATTGTAGCTGGAAACTGCAGATTTTTAATGGAATATATACATATGCGTACAGAGGACCATTATCAGCAACCATCAGTCCTGTGTTCCAATGGCACGTTGTGTTTGCTAATACAAGTTTATCATTTAAATAGGCTAATTGATCATTAGATCATGCTGAACTTCTAGGCAGAGTTGCAAAGAAAAAGCCACATCTCAGACTGGCCAATAAAAAGAAAATATTAAGATGGGCAGTCTGAGATGTGGCTTTTTCTTTGCAACTCTGCCTAGAAGGTCAGCATCTCGGAGTCGCCTCTTCACTGTTGACGTTGAGACTGGTGTTTTGCGGGTATTATTTAATGAAGCTGCCAGTTGAGGACCTGTGAGGCGTCTGTTTCTCAAACTAGACACTAATGTACTTGTCCTCTTGCTCAGTTGTGCACCGTGGCCTCCCACTCCTCTTTCTATTCTGGTTAGAGCCAGTTTGCGCTGTTCTGTGAAGGGAGTAGTACACAGCGTTGTACGAGATATTTAGTTTCTTGGCAATTTCGCATGGAATAGCCTTCATTTCTCAGAACAAGAATAGACTGACGAGTTTCAGAAGAAAGTTATTTGTTTCTGGTCATTTTGAGCCTGTAATCGAACCCACAATTGCTGATGCTCCAGATACTCAACTAGTCTCAAGAAGGCCAGTTTTATTGCTTCTTTAATCAGCACAACAGTTTTCAGCTGTGCTAACATAATTGCAAAAGGGTTTTCTAATGATCAATTAGCCTTTTAAAATGATAAACTTGTATTAGCAAACACAACGTGCCATTGGAACACAGGACTGATGGTTGCTGATAATGGGCCTCTGTACGCCTATGTAGATATTCCATTAAATATCAGCCGTTTCCAGCTACAATAGCCATTTACAACATTAACAATGTCTACACTGTATTTCGGATCAATTTGATGTTATTTTAATGGACAAAAAATTGCTTTCCTTTCAAAAACAAGGACATTTCTAAGTGACCCCAAACTTTTGAACGATAGTTTAAATTTATTATTTTAAATATATTTTCCTTTATTATTATTATTCCCCCTCCCCTAATTTGAGTAAACTAATGGACAACAACACTTAAACTTCTACTTCCAGCTTATAAATACTACATACATTTTACGGACACAGTACATTTAAATTAGTTATCTTTTGTTTGTTTTAATATACAGTGCTACTGTACAGGCCCTTTGATAATAAACCACTAGTTGACATGCATATTGTTTGGTGCAATATAGTATATGTGTAATAATTACATACAGTCAAGTACAGGTATGTGTGTGTGAGTGTGTGGTTCTTCTGTAAATCGATGTGTGTGGCTGGCAGGAGCCCCAGGCCGTGGGTTCTCCTGAGCAGGCATGTGGTATGTGAGAAAGCCTCCGCACTCAGTGGGAGAGACAGAGAGACAGACAGACAGAGCTGTTGCTGTGGGCAGCGGTGTGTGTGCACCATGTAGGAGTCTGGGCACAGCCGCGCCGAGGAGAACACACTGAAACAGCTCTACCGCTCACTAAGATCATCTATAAACATCCCTGTTACAGGGACAATGATGTGCACCTAGAGTTAACACTAATCAACAGAGCATTCTTCACACTGTTGCTGGGGTTTGTTTTTGAGGTTGAGGTATGAAATGATAATGAGCGTTGTGAATAGAGACCACCAGTGTTATTACTGCAGGGTTCCTGTGGTCTTCCATTAAAACAAAGTGTGTGCCGGTACCATTGAGGCATTGCCTGGGATATAAAAGTGTAGTTGGATGCATTGTAAGCAGTATGAGGGTAGGAGAGGAGTGGGAGTGTTTAGTTTGAGCCATAGGGGACTACAGTTGCTAGCAGAAGAAGGTACGTACTACTGGAGTAGTCCGGAGGGGCGTACATGTCGTTGAGGTGTACAGGTCCGGGCTTGGCCACCTTGAGGTAGACCATGTCAGAGGTGTTCTTCAGCGCCGCCACCGCCTCCTCGTGACGCACGTCCTGCAGGATGATGTTGTTCACCTGGAGCAAACAGACCACAGTGAAATCCTCAGGTCCACAACACTGAGGCTTATAGCTACCTCTCTTAGTTTGCCTGAGCCACACCCAAATCAATCATACACGACTGTTGCTGTGTCCTACTTAGATACAGCATGTGATATGCGAGCATAAGATGGCGCCGACGGAGATGGTCCAACCCGACTGACTCGGTACCCCTGGTATATAACCTCCTTATTGTTATTTATTGTGTTACTATTTAAAAAATGTATTTGCTCATTTTCTTACTTTTTAACTCTGCATTGTTGGGAAAGGGCTTGCGAGTAAGCATTTCACGATAAAGTCACAGGAAAGTCTGTTGTATTCGGGGCATGTGAGAAATAGAATTGGATTTGATTTGATAATATTTCCAAGGTTTTGAAGAGAGTTGTTCCATATAAGAAGCGAGAGATTACTTACTTAAGGAACCACCACGTCTGCATCATTGTGTCTACAGATAAAATTATGGATTTGGGCAAACACTTTAATCAAATAGCACAAACGATCAATACGGCTGTCCGTCCAGAAGTGTACTGTGATGAAAACAGTGCGGCGGGGATTCAATGTTGGGCAGCTGTAGTCACTCACAGCTCTCCCCACACAAAGGTAGCAGTGCTTTAATGACTTTGTTTTTATGTATGACAGCCTTAAACACATCTCATATTTTTCAAACAGCGTTGTCAATCATTCAGCCTGGCAGGTGGTTCTCTTTATGTTCTACCAGTGTGGCACAGAATATGCCCGGGGAGCAGCCGGGCTGTTTGTGCCCCGTCTCCAGCACCGTATCAATCACACACATGGAAATAAACGCTGATGAGTGTCGCCTCGCCTGGCTCTCTTGAGGAACGGCCAGGGATGGGCACAGAGAGGCACCCACCAAAGTGGCAGTGTCCTGATGTGTGCAGGGTATGAATGTAGGTGGGGATGGAGAGTAAAGACCACATAAAAAAGAACTCTGGCACTGCTCTGCAAGCAGCCATGGACACGAGTACTGCCCAACTTTATTTGTTTGTTTGTTTTGTCACAAACTAGGGAAAGTAATGCGCACTATTTTGCATTTAACGCACGAGTGACTGGCAAGGATTACTGGACTACTACTAACATGGCTGATTATATTCAGCGTCACGCAATGTTCCACTGCTACGATGCTGCACTTGGCACAGGGTGATCGGGCTTCATGGACATACACCAGGAAGGAGCTCCCAGCACTACGGGACTACGGAGATCAATCGCTCAAAGCCTAAATCTTGAGACTGGCCAAGACAGCAGGGAAGATTATAGGCATGATACTTCCCTCCTCTCTCCAGGACATTTTCCAGGAGACCATCATCAGACAGGCACTGAACGCAGAGTTCCAGCTGATGCCATCGAGGAGGCTACATGGTGCCTATATGCAGGCTGAACAGATATAAACTGTAGGCCTTCATCATGTGGAACTGCCCGCTAGTCACAGCCTTGCCTGACATGAACTTATTCACTTTTTGTGTGGGTGGGGAGGGGGTGTGTATGATGGGGTTTTGTGTCAATTGATGCTATGTATTTATGTGGAAGCAGCAGCACTCTATCGTCCAAGTCAAATTTCTCCTCAGGGACAATAAAGTATATCTTAACATTACAATAAGAGAATGAAGAGTGTTCTTGGGCATCCATTAGAGCTCAGTATCTGTGTGACTGACTGGGTATGGAACAAGACTGTGTTAGGCTGCTGAGCTTAAGTCTAGGCATTCCCTCTGGCTTCACCAAACCACCTCTGCTACATCAAAGCAGGGGTAAGCTCAGTTAATGAACGAAGGTCAAGAGTAGATGTGGTCTTACAGCTAGCAGGCGGTCTCCGGTCTGCAGCCGTCCGTCTTTCTGCGCGGCCCCGCCCTCGATGATCTTTGTGATGTAGATGCTGTTGTCTCCAGGGATGTGCTGGTTGCCGATCCCCCCAGCAATGCTGAAGCCAAGGCCTGGGGGTGAGAAGCACACAGAGGACAGTCAGTACTGGTTCACAGGCTGATCTCTAGGGGTTGGGGTCAATTCCACGTCCTTTTAGACAGCTAAGTGAAGAATAGAAAATAGCAGAAAATCTTCAATTCAAGTTCTCGGAAATACTCTCAATTTATGTTCCAATTTCAGAGTTGAACTAGAATTTCCCAAGGAAACAGGGGTTTTGTTAAGTTTTAGGGGCCTAGAAAATCCTGTCCCTCACAATGAGGATTCATTCATGTATGTAGTATATATCGCTGACCTTTGGGCCCCTTCAGCAGGTTGATCTCCAGGATGGTCTCAGGAGGGGCCTGTCTTCTCCTGACCAGCAGCCTGACCACAGGGCCAGCCTCTTTCAGGGCCTCCACCGCCCGGCTGTGGACCACCTCAGACACATCCACCTCGTTCACACGCAGCACACAGTCATTCACCCTGGGGAGACGAGGGGAAACAACGTTCATATTTTACAATGCTGTTAGTACTGTAAAAACACATACATGCACCCCCTGTCAATCCACAGGCTCTACAATATGGATTGAATCAACTGTTAGTCATACTGCTAGTCAAATGCATGCAAAAATAGAGTGTGGGCACACACACACAATCAAACACATAGGCCAGCCGCACACCAAAAGCACTCAATATCATTTTTTTTTTTGGCCTTTGGTTTCCCAGTGAATCATAACTTAGTGGAAACACAAACAGAGCCCGGGGGCAGAGGGCTGTAGAGACACACACACAACACACACACACACACACACACACACACACACACACACACGCAGAGCTCTGGCTGCCTGGCGGGACGTGGTGGAGTGAGAGAGAGAGAGAGAAAAAGAGAGCGAGAGAAGGAAAGAGAGAGTGGGACTAACTCACCCCAGCCTGCCGTCCATAGCTGCAGCTCCTCCAGGGATAATCTTGGTGATGAAGATCCCTGGGTCATCTGGTATGTGTGGATTGTCCATCCCCCCAGCGATGCTGAAGCCCAGGCCAGAGTTACCCTGCAGAGCGGTTATGAGGCAGGAATCTTCTTTTTATCTTATGTTTGTTGTGTAGTAAATATTTCAGCTTTTATTTTCATTGTTTTTTATTTGTTTTTCCCTGTGAAGCACATTGCGTTGCATTCCATGTCTGAAATGTGCTGTATAAATAAAGCTTGATTTGATTACACATACAATAGAGAGGCACAATAGACACACACACACGAGTGTTCAGCTGTGCACACGTTCACACACAGACACGTGCACGCAAGCACACATAGCTCTACTGCATAAGTGATGGGTTGCGTCCCACTCTAGGAGTGTGGACTCAAGGTCAGTGGGAGAAGGGGCTTCTTAATGGTATTGCAGTCTCAGGGGAACATGAGATCTATGCAGACTGCTCGGGGGAATTCAACATTGCTGATGACCATGGCACTTTCTCATACGTGTGTGTGCATTTTCCTCCCATTCAATGTACTTTATACTATACTGAACAAAAATATAAACGCAACATGTAAAGTGTTGGTCCCATGTTTCATGAGCTGAAATGAAAGATCCCAGAAATTTTCCATATGCACAAAAAGCTTATTTCTATTAAATGTTGTGAACAAATTTGTTTACATCCCTGTTAGTGAGTGTTTCACCTTTGCCAAGATAATCCATCCACCTGACAGGTGTGGCATATCAAGAAGCTGATTAAACAGCATGATCATTACACAGGTGCACCTTGTGCTGGGGACAATGAAAGGCCACTTTAAAATGCAGTTTTGTCGCACAACACAATGCCACAGATGTCCGGCTTCTTCACCTGAGGGATCGCCTGGCTCCCCAGTGGGTGGGTCTGGCTGACAAGTGGGTGGGCCTATGCCCTCCCAGGCCCACCCATGCCCACACATGGTTGCACCCCTGCCCAGTCACGTGAAATCCATAGATTAGGGCCTAATGAATTAATTTCAATTGACTGATTTCCTTATATGAACTGTAACTCAGTAAAATCTTTGAAATTGTTGCATGTTGCGTTACTATTTTTGTTCAGTATAGATACATCAGGTCACTTAATTCAATTCTAAATGTATGTAAGACAAAGTGTGGGGGGGGGGGGATTCATAGGTGGAAGACAATATGAGTCAGGGAAGTTTCATTTCTCTGAAGACTTGGTCCTTTTCTTCTCTCCATCTATATGCACCCCCATCCCCCACCTCTCCCTCAGCATGACAAAGCACCCATTTGGATCCAGTGGGCCCAGGCGTGCTGTTCTATCTGACAGCCATGGCTGCAGAGACAGGCTCCAAACAAGACAGCTGAGAAAAGACTTCACTTTATTATTTTCTATTATTAATAAGCAACCGTCGCAACCAATTAGGACAGAGGGAGGCTGAGGCCTCCCAGTACGCTGCTCCCGTTCCAAAAGGAGTGCACTGGGCCCGACCACCAAATGTTCCCCACCCACAGACCTTTTAAAGTGTGATTTTATCTAGTTTATTTAAGCCTCTGCATGCAGAAATGCCACTCAAGAGCGGGAGATGGAGAAAGCAGCCCTGCATCTAGCTGCTGGTGGAATAACAAGAGCAGGAACATACAGGATGTCTGCACTCCACTATAGACTGAACTCTGCCACTGACAAGTGCAACTGTCAAGGGTTCTGAGAGTGTGTGTATATGGGGAGATGACGTAATAACTATTTCATATGTGTGCTGTTTAAAGATGCAGTGTGAGGCCTATAAGGGTCTGACGATGACGACATGCAGCAAGATTATATAAAAAGGATGCCTCTTTGTCGAATCTCTGCATATGGTCAGATATAGGCCCGCTGTTACAAATACCGACGTATACTGATGTCATAATCTTTACCACTTACATATAGAATGACTATATGTAAGATATTCAAAATGTCATATGTGATAGAGAAATAATTTGCTTTGGTTTTCTATAAATATACTGGACAAAAATATAAATGCAACATGTAACAATTTAAAAGATTTTACTGAGTTACAGTTCATAGAAGGAAATCAGTCAATTTAAATTAATTCATTAGGCCCTAATCTATGGATTTCACATGACTGGGCAGGGTTGCAGCCATGGGTGGGCCTGGGAGGGCATAGGCCCACCCACTTGGCAGCCAGACCCACCCACTGGGGAGCCAGGCCCAGCCAATTAGAAATAGTTTTTCCCCACAAAAGGGCTTTATTACAGACAGAAATATCCTCAGCAGCCCCCCACCAACCCTCCCTCAGACGATCCCACAGGTGAAAAAGCCGGATGTAGAGGTCCTGGGCTGGCATGGTTACACATGGTCTGTGGTTGTGAGGCTGGTTGGATGTACTGCCAAATTCTCTAAAACGACATTGGACGCAGATTATGGTAGAGAAATTAACATTAAATTATCTGGCAACAGCTCTGGTGTTCATTCCTGCGTCAGCATGCCAATTGCACGCTCCCTCAAAACTTGAGACATCTGTGGCATTGTGTTGTGTGACAAAACTGCACATTTTAAAGTGGCATTTTATTGTCCCCAGCACAAGGGGCACCTGTGTAATGATCATGCTGTTTAATCATCTTCTTGATATGTCACACCTGTCAGGTGGATGGATTATCTTGGCAAAGGAGAAATGCTCACTAATAGGAATGTAAACTAATTTGTGCACAACATTTTAGAGAAATATGTTTTTTGTGCGCATGGAACATTTCTGGGATCTTTTACTTCAGCTCATGAAACATGGGACCAACACTTGAGTTTATATTTTTGTTCAGTGTATATGCAACATTTACTGTCCTGAGAAACCTTAAAGCCAAAGAGAGCTGCTTACTGCCATCTAGTGGGAAAAGCTCATGTGTTTAACAAAAGGCTTTGAAAAGAACACATGATCACAAGACAAGAACATAATAAGTGGTTATAAAGGTTTTAGTGAACCTCACCCTCTCCAAGATGATCTCTTCATATTTATACATCCCATCACTGCCATTTACCTGTCAACACAGAACACATACAGGTCAGTTACATCATCATCATCATCATCATCCCACATGAAAACATCCTACAAATAATTTAAAACAGAAAAGGATAACAGAACATTGACTGTAATCTTTCATCTCAATATAATCATTTTTAATTACCATAGAATTTAACATAGACATACAGGTAACTGCCAAAATAAAGGAAACCCTTGCGTAAATGAGGGATACATAGTATATTGAAAGCAAGTGCTTCCACACAGGTGTGGTTCCTGAATTAATTAAGCAATTAACATCCCATCTTGCTTAGGGTCATGTATAAAAATGCTGGGCAGGCCATTAGTTTGGCTACCATGACTAGAAGAAGAGATCTCAGTGACTTTGAAAGAGGGGTCTCAAAGGAGCATAGGGGGTTTAAAGGGTGTGTGTGTGTCTCAGTCACCAGATCTCAACCCATTTGAACACTTATGGGAGATTCTGGAGCGGCGCCTGAGACAGCGTTTTCCACCACCATCAACAAAACACCAAATGACGGAATTTCTTGTGGAAGAATGAATCCCTCAAATAGAGTTCCAGACACTTGTAGAATCTATGCCAAGGTGGATTGAAGCTTTTCTGGCAGCTTGTGTTGGCCCAACGCCCTACTAAGACACGTTTTGTTGATGTTTCCTTTATTATGGCTGTTACAGTGCCTTCAGAAATACCCCTTGACTTATTCCACATTTTGTTGTGTTACAGCCTGAATTTAAAATGTATTAAATGCATGTTTTTCTCTCACCCATCTACACACAATAACCCATAATGACAAAGTGAAAACATGTTTAGAAATTTGTTTGAAATACAGAAATATCTAATTTACATACAGTTGAAGTCAGAAGTTTACATACACCTTAGCCAGATATATTTAAACTAATTTTTTCACAATTCCTGACATTTAATCCTAGTAATAATTCTCTGTCTTAGGTCAGTTAGGATCACCACTTTATTTTAAGGATGTGAAAATGTCAGAATAATATTAGAGAGAATGATTTATTTCAGTTTTTATTCCTTTCATCACATTCCCAGTGGGTCAGAAGTTTACATACACTCAATTAGTATTTGGTAGCATTGCCTTTAAATTGTTTAACTTGGGTCAAACGTTTCGGGTAGCCTTCCACAAGCTTCCCACAATAAGTTGGGTGAATTTTGGCCCATTCCTCCTGACAGAGCTGGTGTAACTGAGTCAGCTTTGTAGGCCTCCTTGCTCGCACACGCTTTTTCAGTTCTGCCCACACATTTTCTATATGATTGAGGTCAGGGCTTTGTGATGGCCACTCCAATACCTTGACTTTGTTGTCCTTAAGCCATTTTGCCACAACTTTGGAAGTATGCTTGCGGTCATTGTCCATTTGGAAGACCCATTTGCGACCAAGCTTTAACTTCCTGACTGATGTCTTGAGATGTTGCTTCAATATATCCACATAATTTTCCTTCCTCATGATGCCATCTATTTTGTGAAGTGCACCAGTCCCTCCTGCAGCAAAGCACCCCCAACAGCATGATGCTGCCACCCCCGTGCTTCATGGTTGGGATGGTGTTCTTCGGCTTGCAAGCATTCCCCTTTTTCCTCCAAACATAACAATGGTCATTATGGCCAAACAGTTCTATTTTTGTTTCATCAGACCAGAGGAAATGTTTCCAAAAAGTACGATCTTTGTCCCCATGTGTAGTTGCAAACCGTAGTCTGGCTTTTTTATGGTGGTTTTGGAGCAGTGGCTTCTTCCTTGCTGAGCGGCCTTTCAGGTTATGTCGATATAGGACTCGTTTTACTGTAGATACTTTTGTACCTGTTTCCTCCAGCATCTTCACAAGGTCCTTTGCTGTTGTTCTGGAATTGATTTGCACTTTTCGCACCAAAGTATGTTCATCTCTAGGAGACAGAACGCGTCTCCTTCCTGAGCGGTATGACGGCTGCGTGGTCCCATGGTGTTTATACTTGCGTACTATTGTTTGTACAGATGAACGTGGTACCTTCAGGCGTTTGGAAATTGCTCCCAAGGATGAACCAGACTTGTGGAGGTCTACAATTCTTTTTCGGAGGTCTTGGCTGATTTCTTTTGATTTTCCCATGATGTCAAGCAAAGAGGCACTGAGTTTGAAGGTAGGCCTTGAAATACATCCACAGGTACACCTCCAATTGACTCAAATTATGTCAATTAGCCTATCAGAAGCTTCTAAAGCCATGACATAATTTTCTGGAATTTTCCAAGCTGTTTAAAGGCACAGTCATCTTAGTGTATGTAAACTTCTGACCCACTGGAATTGTGATACAGTGAATTATAAGTGAAATAATCTGTCTGTAAACAATTGTTGGAAAAATTACTTGTGTCATGCACAAAATATATGTCCTAACCGACTTGCCAAAACTATAGTTTGTTAACAAGAAATTTGTGGAGTGGTTGAAAAACAAGTTTTAGTGACTCCAACCTAAGTGTATGTAAACTTCCGACTTCAACTGTAAGTATTCCCACCCCTGAGTCAATACATGTTAGAATCATCTTGGGCAGCAATTACAGTGGTGAGTCTTTCTGGGTAAGTCTCTAAGAGCTTTGCACACCTGGATTGTACAATATTTGCCCCTTATTCTTTTCAAAATTCTTCAAGCTGTCACAGGAGGTTGGTGAAACCTTAAATGGGCAGGACGGGCTCATAGTAATGGCTGGAACGGAATAAATAGAATGGTATCGAACTCATCAAACACATGGTTTCCATATGTTTGATACTATTCCATTGACTCCATTCAAGCCATTATTATGAGCTGACCTCCCCTCAGCAGCCCCCTGTGAGCTCTGTCAAATTGATTGTTGATCATTGCTATACAATAATTTTTAAGTCTTGTCAAAACTGTAACTCGGCCACTCAGGAACATTCACTGTCTTCTTGGTAAGCAACTCCAGTGTAGATTTTGGTGTTTTAGGTTATTGTTGAAAGGTGAATTAATTTCCCAGTGTCTGTTGGAAAGCTGACTGAACCAGGTTTGCCTCTAGGATTTTGCCTGTGCTTATAACTCTATTTTAGTTTATTTTTTAGCCTGAAAAACTCCCCAGTCCTTAACGATTACAAGCATACCCATAACATGATGCAGCCATCACTATACTTGAAAATATGGAGAGTGGTATTGGATTTGCCCCAAACATAAGGCTTTTTATTCAGGATAAAAAGTTAATTGCTTTGCCACATTTTCTGCAGTATTACTTTAGTGCCTTGTTGCAAACAAGATGCATGTTTTGGAATATTTGTTATTCTGTACAGGCTTCGTTCTTTTCACTCTGTCATTTAGGTTAGTATTGTGGAGTAACTACAATGTTGTTGATCCATCCTCAGTTATCTCCTATCACAGCCATTAAACTATGTAACTGTTTTAAAGTTACCATTGACCTCATGGTGAAATCCTGAACTTATTTAGGCTTGCCATAACAAAGGGGTTTAATACTTATTATCGAGACATTTCAGCTTTTCATTTTTGATGAATTTGTAAACATTTCTACAAACATAATTCCACTTTGACATTATGGGGTATTGTGTGTAGGCCAGTGACAAAAAAACTCAATTTAATCTATTTTAAATTCAGGCTGTAACACAACACAATGTGGAAAAAGTAAAGCGGTGTGAATACTTTCTGAAGGCACTGTACCTGTACATAAAACATAGCATTGCTGGTTTGGGCTATTATATCCAGATTTTTACAATGAACACACAACTTATATTTAAATATCTTGCATTATCAAACTAAATGCATAACTGCATCATATTCATGCTGTAGAGGCAGCGTCAATAGAGATCATGAAATAAATCCACATGGTGAACACAACAGGATGCTGCGACTATGAGACATTCATTTACACAGAGAGACAACAGAATAGATACTCCATCCACACAGAGAGACAACAGAATAGATACTCCATCCACACAGAGAGACAACCGAATAGATACTCCATCCACACAGAGAGACAACCGAATAGATACTCCATCCACACAGAGAGACAACCGAATAGATACTCCATCCACACAGAGAGACAACAGAATAGATACTCCATCCACACAGAGAGACAACAGAATAGATACTCCATCCACACAGAGAGACAACAGAATAGATACTCCATCCACACAGAGAGACAACAGAATAGATACTCCATCCACACAGAGAGACAACAGAATAGATACTCCATCCACACAGAGAGACAACAGAATAGATACTTACATAAGGGCCTGCATCCAGTGAGTCTGCGTTGACGATGACGGGGGGAGGGTTCGCCTGCAAAGATAGATGAAGAGATACAACATTACCTCAGTGTGTGTGTGGGTGTGGCTTGCATCACACATTATCAGTCAGCTAGGAGACAGTAAGTGAATGCCATGGGAACAGTCGTTGTGTGTGTCTCACTGGGGATGGGTGGATGATGGCTACAGTAGGTGTGAGGACTGAGAATGAGCAGTGGGGAAAGGAGACCAGTGGTGTTATTATTGCCTGCTTCCTGTGTTAGACTCCATTTGAACAAACTGTGTGCATGTTAGGACCATTGGGCCATCACCTAGGATATCACAATCATCTCATCCTGTCCCCTACTTTCACTACCTGTTCTAATCGCTAGAAATGACAACTTTAAGTCTGGCATCCAACACTTCGTCTATGTTTTGATGGCCTATAGCAGGGGTACTCTAGTACTAGTTGAGATGGTCCAGTCACACACATTTCTTAGGTGGCAAAAGTCTGGATGGATAATGTCATTTATTGGCATGGTAACAAACTCCCACCCCGCAACCCATGCGACCCCAAAATGTTTTTATACAGTACCCAAGACCAATCTGTGAGTTAATTTGACCATTGGAAAAAGAGCTACTGCGTAAATACTGCAATGCAGGTTAGATTGAATTGAGCCCCTAATCTTCATTTTCAAGGTGATGATTGCATTTTTCTTCCCAACACAATACCGCAATAAAAGTGAGTCCACACTTCAAAGATTTTTTTGCACCCCATGCAGGATTCGAATTTACACTGCAAGTGGCAATAGATGTCAGGAACTCGGCGCCTTACCAATGTGAGACGTATATGCTCGCGATGCACATCATTTTGTTATCAGAGTGTGACAGTGGACTTCTGGTAAGTATGCTTTAGTGAGAAAGTGTTGGGATCAGGTACAACTACATTTACCCACACCCAAAATGTATATTCATGAGCAATTCCCCCACCCACAACCTCTCACCTGAAAGCATTAGATTTTTTATGAAGAGGTTTGGCAAAGGCTGAAATCAGGGTTGAGAGTTACCATTTAAAGCTAATTTCCTGCAATTCTATACATTTTGCCATGAGGCAGAGAGAAAATGTTGCCCGTATTGGCCTCATTCTGGGTCTGGATCCGGACCGCGTTCCACCTGTTGAATATGGCTGGTCTAAAGGGTCAGTAAGACACAAAAACTGTTGCATTCCTGTATTTTATCAGAAATAGATCTCTTAGGAAGACAATCTGGCTGTTTAGGCTCCATTACGCCACCTAGTGGCTGGTGTTCATTTCCCAACATCTCATGCATGTTGTATCAGAGGAGATGTTAAGGTCCTGTGGAAGGGCACCAGTCAAAGCAGAGTGCAGGAGAGGGCATTGCAAAGATATGCCTCTCACAGCAGCAGTTATAAACGTGATTTCTTCTAAGAAAACGTCCCCTCACAAGGATCTGATCCTTCCTTCCTTCCTTCCTTCGTCCCCTCCTTCCATCCATCCCTCCATCCATCCCTCCCTCCGTCCATCTAGCAGCAGTTATAAACATGACTTCTTCTTAGAAAACGTCCCCTCACATGGATCTGATGTGAATGCTATTCTCAGTTAAATGTTACAGAAAGCCTAGCAGCTCTCAGTAGAGGAGAAGACTGAGGAGGAGCAGGTCATAGCCCCAGTAGACTGGACTGGACACAGAGCTGGCCAGCGTAATGGCCTCTCCTTATAGCCCTGGAATGATGGACCACTTGCTGTTCTCTCTATTGATCTGATTGAGCTGTAAGGTGATGCTGCTGACAGGGCAGCTAGGGGACCAAGGCTGCCTGAAGTCTAGCAGAAGTCCAGCAGAAAGGAGCTACTGGTCCCTCACTACCTCCCCCTGCCTCTCCTCACTGTCTCCCCCCAGTATTCACTATTCACACATTACCAGGGTCTTGGGGCTTTCAATGTGGAACCACTCCTACTGATCCCCATTGATTCCAATCTTCTTCCACCAACCTCTATCGCACACATGCTTTCTCCATGTTTTGGCTGCGTAATGTGGCAGCCTATGGCCTGTGATATTACATATTACATGACTACTTTAAAACGCGACGAGGGGTCGTTTCAGCTACGGGCTGATTGCTTTCGTGGCACAGACTCTCGTACATTCATTTATTTCCGTAGCGTCTCTCCCCCCTAGTGACGGCATCGAAGGATCACTTGAGATACGTTTTTAAAAGCTTTTGTATTCCTACCTGGCACTTCTTTCACACAGGACTCACAGGAGGTGCAAGCGCGGTGCAACACTCCAATATAACAGGTCACAGTCTGAGAGAAGAGAACCACACTATTTATATTACAGCTCAAGTTATAACAGTCCTTTGATGCTGGCCCATTCTATATGAATACACACATACAATTAGAGCTGGTTTGAGCAGAAAACGCTGAAGCACAGCTAAAATACTGGAGTGGTACTGAAGTCATAAGATGATAGCATCAAGCCCCACTCACTTTGATCGGCATCATTCATCACCCAGCATGCAAGCTGCTACACCCCAGTATGCCTCTTTATTGTTCCAGAGCTTTGTTATTTATTTTCACTCAGTGACTTCTCTTATTATGGAAACTCCTCTAAAAATCCAACATAAAAGCTACATACTGTAGACGTGACCTCTTCCTCAGATCTGTAGTATAGTTTTATGGCTCTGGCTAGCTGTGGACGCACACAAACGTCCCTCAGTCAGCACAATCATGGCTTGTAATCTGCATATGGATGAACAGACGCTCGCGACAATGCGTGCACGTCTTTCATGTACCGCACACATTTAGGCATTTCCTGTTTATCATAAATATACAGGGCAGAAAGGTTCTCATCAGACCTAAAACAAAAGGCTTACGGCAGCAGCAGCTCCCCTTACATGCTTTTAGAAGTGTGTGTGTGTGTGTGTTAGATGTGCCATAGCACCATAGACAGTGGGGAGACACCCAGGCCTTTAAGAGGTCTATTCATCCCCACAGCCAACAGGTCCCAGTGAGCAGCCGTGTGTAAGGTAGAGGAGAGACGGAGCCTGAGGGCAACAGTGGGGACTATTTCTGCTCTGTCACTGTACTGGACTAAGCTAGTGAACTGAATCCAGTGCCACAGCCAAAGGACCACAAAAGACAAGCACAACAGCAGGAACAAAATGGTTTATCATAAGCAACAGAGAGGTTACGTCCTAGCTGGCTAATCAATTATTTAAAAAATAAAATAAAAAAACAGTGCATGTTACAATAATAGCACTATAAACCTCATAGGGTTCAGACTGAAATATCGTCTGAAAATAAAAACGTCATCCTAGTCTGGGATTGAAGCGGGTAATCCCAGTATCTGTATCACCCTTAACAAGCAAACAAAAAGGGGAAGATAATCTCAGTGTGTGTAATCCTAAATCCTCCCCACAGAGTGGTGTGTTGTCTCTGAAGTGGGAGTTGGGTTGGAGGAGGAGATGGTTGCTCAGCGTGGGGCCAAGGCACAGCACACAGCTTTATGACATAGATACAGTATCAGACAGCGTGTTCTTTCTGCTTGGACTGAGAGAGCCCTGGACACGTCCCTGAGAGAGCCCTGGACACGTCCCTGAGAGAGCCCTGGACACGTCCCTGAGAGAGCCCTGGACACGTCCCTGAGAGAGCCCTGGACACGTCCCTGAGAGAGCCCTGGACACGTCCCTGAGAGAGCCCTGGACACGTCCCTGAGAGAGCCCTGGACACGTCCCTGAGAGAGCCCTGGACACGTCCCTGAGAGAGCCCTGGACACGTCCCTGAGAGAGCCCTGGACACATCCCTGAGAGAGCCCTGGACACGTCCCTGAGAGAGCCCTGGACACGTCCCTGAGAGAGAGAGAGGCTTACACAGTCTGATCTCTAGGCTCACAGAGGTCAAGATAAACACACATTTACAGATCAATACCAGGGTACGGTGCATACAGTGCTGTGTGTATGTGTGTGTATGTGTGTGTGTGCGTACGTGCCTGTATGTGCACGCGAAAGACACGCACACCTATTTAGGCGAGGTGCTGACTAGCAGAGTAGAACACTTGAAAAAATAAACGAGAGCCACACACTCTAGGAGCTCAGATGCAATAATTGAATAACCTAATAACCAACGTTTCGACAGACAAGCTGTCTTCACCAGGGTATAAAGGGCAGAGGGGAACAGGGGAGGACGCCGGTTAAAAAGGTTGGCGACCGTCCAGATGTGGTAGAAGGGTGTGACGGAGCTGCATGGGGGGAATTGACCAAATCTGGATAAGATTATCATAAATTCCCTTAATTTCCTTTTAATTCAAACAGTAATCATTAAATGCTGTTTTCCCAGCCAGCTGTCGCTGTTCACTTCTGTCCACCTGCAGCTCAGGACTCAGGGCAGGCTTGGAGAGGACACACACACACATATAAAGACAAACACATACACACACCCTGCTCAGGATGCTCTCCCAACAGGAATGACTGTACAACCATTAGAACCAACCAATCCCAACTGACCACCATACCAGACAGAAACACTAATGTATATCTGTATACATCCATCTGTTCACATTAGTGTCCTCCAAATTGTTATCTATCAATTTATTGATCCATCCCTCCTTCCATCCATCCCTCCTTCTATCCATCCCTCCCTCCCTCCCTCCCTCCCTCCCTCCCTCCCTCCATCCATCCATCCATCCATCCATCCATCCATCCATCCATCCATCCATCCCTCCCTCCCTCCCTCCCTCCCTCCCTCCCTCCCTCCCTCCCTCCATCCATCCATCCATCCATCCCTCCCTCCCTCCCTCCCTCCCTCCCTCCCTCCCTCTATCCATCCATCCATCCACCCCTCCCTCCCTCTATCTATCCATCCCTACTTCCATCCATCCATCTCTCCTTCCATCCATCCATCATCCCTTCTGACTTCCATCCCTCCTCCCATCCATCCATCCATCCCTCTATCTATCCATCCATCCCTCCCTCTATCTATCCATCCCTACTTCCATCCATCTCTCCTTCCATCCATCCATCCATCCTTCTTCCTTCCTTCCTTCCTTCCTTCCTTCCTTCCTTCCTTCCTTCCTTCCTTCCTTCCTTCCTTCCTTCCTTCCTTCCTTCCTTCCCTCTTTCCATTCATCCATCCCTCCTATCCATCCATCCCTCCCTCCTTCCATCCCTCCTGTCTTCCACCTCTCCTTCCTTCCTTCGTTCGTTCGTTCGTTCGTTCCTTCCTTCCTTCCATCCATCCATCCATCCATCCCTCCATCCATCCCTCCCTCCCTCCCTCCCTCCCTCCCTCCCTCCCTCCCTCCCTCCCTCCCTCCCTCCCTCCTTCCTTCCTTCCTTCCTTCCTTCCTTCCTTCCTTCCATCCATCTCTCCTTCCATCCATCCCTCCTTCAATCAATCAATCAATCAAATGTATTTATAAAGCCCTTAACATCAGCAGATGTCACAAAGTGCTATTCAGAAACCCAGCCTAAAACCCCAAACAGCAAGCAATGCAAATGTAGAAGCACTGCAATAATCCTTCCTTCATCCATCCATCCATTCATCCTTCCTTCCATCCATCTATCCCTCCTTCCATCCCTCCCTCCGTCCATCTATTAATCTTGTTTCCTCATGTATTATCTCCAAACAGCACTGCACCTTACAGCACTGATTTGGCTCGGGTCTGCAAAGCTACAAAGACTCCCGCTAAACCTTGGCAAGCGTAGGGCACAGGCTTCGTCCAAATTGTTAAATAATCAATGTGTTCCCATGACAACCAGTGCTCGCCAGCATTGGCTGCGCGGCCCGCTTAGCTGCCTCTCCCTGGTTCACCTCTCAGGACGTTGACTGCAGCTTATGCGTCTCTCTGTCGCACATGCGTGGCCATGGGCTCAGCCTCAGCTTGGCTGGCCTGCCTGTCTGTCCACATAGCATTAGGACTATAGCTACAATCCTCATCCTGCAATGAATGAATGAAACAGCAGAGGGGCCAGGAGGAGAGACTGTTAGTTATGCTGGTTCCAGATCTCTACTAAATACTGTCAATCAGAGCCCACACGATCAGACGCCCTGTGTCTCCACTACCTAGCTAGAGTACAACTTTTTTTTAAATCCTCTTTTGTGAATGAAGTGTGAGGCTACACCTTTAAATTGTTCATCTGATTCACTCAGATTTTTCATTACAGTTATGATTCATTCTCTGAATAATTATATGAAAATACCTATTATTATCATATAAACTCCAGGTAAATACCAGTGAAAACAGTACCGTAAAATAAAGTACAAACAATATTAGCCTATATATGATGATGCCATATGTTGGCACTGCAATAGATAGTGAGGCCACGCCTCAAATGAAATCCAAGCGCCTCCTCATGCAGCAGTATTTCTATGGTGTTTTTAACTCCTTGAGTTCCCTTGGGTACAGGAGGGTTCGGCATTTGCATAGCAATGAGATGCTGACAAGACAATAACCCTCAGTTCCTTAGCAGATATCGCCATCCTCCTTTACAGAGCACACTGATATCGTATGGCAGCCCTGTATGGCAGCCCAATGGCAACATCACAGTGAAATATGACTCTGATCCCCTCTGAGACAGGGTAATGGAGGCTGTTCTGTCTGAAGATACGTGTACCATTAGGAGATGGTTTCCCTCTGCCTTCACTCATTCATGCTGATTACTAAAATATAGACATTGTGTGCCCAAGACCAAAAGTCAATCTCAACATTTACATCATCAACCTTCCCTACAGTACCTACTAGGCTTGGGCGGTATCCAGATTGTCATACTTTCATACCGACCTTGTGCCATACCGTGATATTAGGTAAAACCGGCACTGAACACAAGGGGCGCTGTTTTCAAACCTCACTGATACTCTGTAATCCGATGGTTAGCAATGCTAACAAGTACATGTACAATCCCATAGAGAATGCTAACTAAATGCTACTGAGCGCATTGCGAACATTTTGTACAGTTTCTGATCTAAACTATACAAGTATACAACAGTGGAGGCTCCTTAGAGGAGGAAGGGGAGGACCATCCTCCTCAGTGAATTTCAGAAAAATCTAAATAGGGACACATTTATCCTTTTTAGATAAAACTATGCTAAATATATACACGTCACCAAATAATTGATTAAACACACTGTTTTGCAATGAAGGTCTACAGTAGTCTCAACAGCATTCTGTAGGGTAGCACCATGGTGTAGCCGGATGACAGCTAGTTTCCGTCCTCCTCTGGGTACATCGACTTCAATACAAAACCTAGGAGGCTCGTGGATCTCACCCCCTTCCATAGACTTACTCAGTAATTATGACAATTAGGACATCCTCCAACCTATCAGAGCTCTTGCAACATGAACTGACATGTTGTCCACCCAATCAAAGGATCTGAGAATGATTCTAGTACTGAAAGCATAAGCTACAGCTAGCTAGCACTGCAGTGCATAAAATGTGGTGAGCAGTTGACTCAAAGAGAGAGAAAGACAATAGTTGAACAGTTTTGAACAAATAAATGTCTTCAAAAATGAAGGAGAAGCAAGAGAGAGAGCGAGAGAGAGAGAGAGAGAGAGAGCTAGCTATATTTCACCCCTCCCCCCTGTGTGTAGCGGTTATGATATGAAGGTTTGGCTTGGAAAGGTTTTTTCACCTGGTCACAGACAGCTGATGCGTTGTGCATTGAAGTCCACAAGCAAAGGGAAAAGGTGAGATTAGGAGAGCGCACAGATGGAAGAAGGAATTCTACAACGATCTGGCTGCTATGAAAGTGAACTGTGTTTGCATGTGATCAGGGGTGAATTCATTCTGCCGATTCTGTTGAATAAATGTCTTAAAAGGAAGCAAACGGAACAGAGATAAACATACCTGAATTAGACCAATAGAAACTCTCGTTTGCAACTGTTGGAGTAATGATTACACCCTAGATCAGCTAGATGCAGGCAAGATTGTGCACGGTGGTATTGAATGTGTCAATGTCTGTCACCTTGATTACTCAAATTTATCTTGACCTGTGCACCTATGTTGTAAACATTCATTCATAGGCTAGGTTGTAGCAACCTCGTGATGGGTATAGGGAAAATGTGAGTATCATGTAGTAAGTAGCCTAAACCTATCCATGTTACATTGAGCTGGGTGAATGGAATATGAATGACAGTCATCCAATATGCTGTAATAGAAATAAGGCCATGCTCATAAAAATAAAAATAAATTGGCCTCACTCATCTTAAACAGCACCGACTGCCACTGGTACACAAGTAACAAAAAAATGCTACTCACAGTTTGCTGCATGCACAAAACAAATATTAGCCAACAAAGCTCTTGATCCAGAAGGGGATTCTCTGCTGTTACCAAGCAAATGCTTGATTTTGGAACTAGCTACTAAATTAGCAAATCAAATACACAACTGCAGAGCATTTAGCACATTTTAGACAGTTACCTTAATAGTTATAAGATATCTAGCAGGAAAACATTTAGTAGTGAATTCCATACTGTAACTAAGATCACCTGGCGCATGCTGCACAACAATGAGTGACAAGGCTCCGGTCTCTTGTCGTTGTGTGCTTGTAAACAAACACCATGTGACATGTGACTGGGGACTACCATAAGCTTCATAATAATGTGACAGGGGAAATGAAGAACGCAATGTTCTTCAAAGAAATTGTTTGAAGGTATTAAAAAACCATCTGGTGGCTTTTTTCCAAATACCCCGGTATATGGTATATACGGTATTCCACCCAAGCCTAGTACCTACTGATGCTTACAGAACAACGGTTACATACACTATATATATAAAAGTATGTGGACACCCCTTCAAATTCGTGGATTTGGCTATTTCAGCCACACCCGTTGCTGACAGGTGTATAAAATCGAGCACATAGCCATGCAATCTCCATAGACAAACATTGGCAGTAGACAGGCCTTACTGAAGAGCTCAGTGACTTTCACTGTGGTGCCGTAAAATGTCTGCTAGAACTGCCCGGGTCAACTGTAAGTGCTGTTATTGTGAAGTGGAAACGTCTAGGAGCAACAATGGCTTAGCCGCGAAGTGGTAGGCCACACAAGCTCACAGAACGGGACCACCGAGTGCTGAAGCTCGTAGTGCGTAAAAATCGTCTGTCCTCGGTTGCAACACTCACTACCGAGTTCCAAACTGCCTCTGGAACCAACATAAGCACAATAACTGTTCGTCGGGAGCATCATGAAATGGGTTTCCATGGCTGAACAGCCGCACAAAAGCCTAAGATCACCATGCGCAATGCCAAGTGTCGGCTGGAGTGGTGTAAAGCTCGCCACCATTGGACTCTGGAGCAGTGGAAACGCGTTCTCTGGAGTGATGAATCACGCTTCACCATCTGCTTGTCCGACGGACAAATCTGGGTTTGGCGGATGCCAGGAGAACGCTACCTGCCCGAATGCATGGTGCCAACTGTAAAGTTTGGTGAAGGAGAAATAATGGTCTGGGGCTGTTTTTCATGGTTCGGGTTAGGCCCCTTAGTTCCAGTGAAGGGAAATCTTAACACTACAGCATACAAGGACATTCTAGACGATTCTGTGCTTCCAACATTGTGGCAACAGTTTGAGGAAGGGCCTTTCCTGGTTCAGCATGACAATGCCCCGTGCACAAAGCGAGGTTCATACAGAAATGGTTTGTCGAGATCGGTGTGGAAGAACTTGACTGGCCTGCACAGAGCCCTGACCTCAACCCCATCGAACACCCTTGGGATGAATTGGAACGCCAACTGTGAGCCAGGCCTAATCGCCCAACATCAGTGCCCGACCTCACTAATGCTCTTGTGGCTGAATGTAAGCAAGTCCCCACAGCAATGTTCCAACATCTAGTGGAAAGCCTTCCCAGAAGAGTGGAGGCTGTTATAGCAGCAAAGGGGGGACCAACTCCATATTAATGCCCATGATTTTGGAATGAGATGTTGGACGAGCAGGTGTCCACATACTTTTGGTCATGTAGTGTATCAATACAACATCATCTACAATCGCTTGTCCCTGTCAGCTGGTCAGTGTGTTGTAAGCCGTGTTTGGTTTGTGTGTTTCCTGCAGAAGGTGGGATGAGAGGCGCAGTGAGTTGGTCAGTAGCGCCTCGCTCTGATCCTCGGGCCTTCATTGGCCTCTCGTATGCCACGCTGCAGTGCAATCAATACCTATTCAATTACCATGCACTCAACATCTTATTCAGGCTGAGCTCACTGCCAGAGGGACCAGGGGAGAGGAGAGGAGGAGAGGAGAGAAGGAGATAGGAGGGAGAGAAGAAGGACGGGAGAGAGAGAAGGAGGGAAGGAGAGAAGAAGTGACAGACATATAGACAGTATATAGAGAGAAAGGGACAGAGCGGAAAAGGTGTTTTACCTTGAACCTGCTCTTGTTGAATATTACTGTTGTATTCTCCATTAGTGTTCCATTCTCCCTTAATGTTACATTCTCCCTTAGTGTTCCAATCTCCCTTAGTGTTCCATTCTCCCTTAGTGTTCCATTCTCCCTTATCCCTCTCCTGCAGTCATTGACAAAAGCACCCTCTTTGGCCTCACGGGTGGAATGCTATTCATATTGTTCATAATTTCATTTTATTAATTTTTTTAAACGACGACAATCCGGTGTTTCTATGTCAAACAGTTTTGTTATATTTCAGTGATGTGCATTCGGAAAGTGTATTCGGAAAGTATTCAGACCCCTTGACTTTTTCCACATTGTGTTACGTTACAGCCTTATTCTAAAATATATATATTTTTAAATGTGTTCCTCATCAATCTACACACAATACCCCCTAATGACAAAGCGAAAACAGGTTTTTAGAATCTTTAGCAAATGTTTTACAAATAAAAAACAGAAATACCTTATTTGCATAAGTATTCAGACCCTTTGCTATGAGACTCAAAATTTAGCTCAGGTGCATCATGTTTCCATTGATCATCCTTGAGATGTTTCTACAACTTGATTGGAGTCCACCTGTGGTAAATTAAATTGATTGGACATGATTTGGAAAGGCACACACCTGTCTATATAAGGTCCCACAGTTGACAGTGCATGTCAGAGCAAAAACCAAGCCATGAGGTCGAAGGAATTGTCAGTAGAGCTTTGAGACAGGATTGTGTCGAGGCACAGATCTGGGGAAGGGTACCAAAAAATGTCAGCAACATTGAAGGTCCCGAAGAACACAGTGGCCTCCATCATTCTTAAATGGAAGAAGTTTGGAACCACCAAGACTCTTCCTAGAGCTGGCCGCCCGGCCAAACTGAGCAATTGGGGGAGAAGGGCCTTGGTCAGGGAGGCACCTAAAGGACCTGAGGACTCTCAGACCATGAGAAACCAGATTCTCTGGTCTGATGAAACCAAGATTGAACTCTTTGGCCTGAATGCCAAGCGTCACGTCTGGGGGAAACCTGGCACCATCCCTACGGTGAAGCATGGTGGTGGCAGCATCATGCTGTGGGGATGTTTTTCAGCGGCAGGGACTGGGAGACTAGTCAGGATTGAGGAAAAGATGAACGGAGCAAAGTACAGAGAGATCCTTGATGAAAACCTGCTCCAGAGTGCTCAGGACATCAGACTGGCGAAGGTTCACCTTCCAACAGGACAACGACCCTAAGCACACAGCAAAGGCAACGCAGGAGTGACTTCGGGACAAGTCTCTGAATGTCCTTGAGTGGCCCTGCCAGAGCTCGGACATGAACCCGGTCGGACATCTCTGGAGAGACATGAAAATAGGTGTGCAGCGACGCTCCCCATCCAACCTGACAGAGCTTGAGAGGATCTGCAGAGAAGAATGGGAGAAACTCCCCAAATACAGGTGTGCCAAGCTTGTAGCGTCATACCTAAGAAGACTCAAGGCTGTAATCACTGCCAAAGGTGTTTCAATAAAGTTCTGAGTAAAGGGTCTGAATACTTATGTAAATGTGATAGTTCAGTTTATTATTTTCTATACATTTGCAAACATTTCTGAACCTGTTTTTGCTTTGTCATTATGGGTTATTGTATGTACATTGATGAGATATATATATATATTTTTAAATCCATTTTAGAATAAGGCTGTAACATAACAAAGTGGAAAAAGTAAAGGGGTCTGAATACTTTTCTTATGCACTGTAAAGTGTAATATTGGGATGCAAACTTAAAATTGAATAGATTTCAACTCTACACTGAGTATACCAAACATTAGGAAAACATTCCTAATATTGATTAGGAAAACCTTCCTAATATTGAGTTTCCCCTCCACACCTTTTGCCCTCAGAACAGCCTCAATTCGTCGGGGCATGGACTCTACAAGGTGTCAAAAGAGTTCCACAGGGATGCTGGCCCATGTTGTCTCCAATGCTTCCCACAGTTGTGTCAAGTTGGCTGGATGTCCTTTGGGTGGTGGACCATTCTTGATACACACGGGAAACTGTTGAGCGAGAAAAACCCAGCAGCATTGCAGTTCTCAACACAAACCGGTGCGCCTGGCACCTACTATCCATACCCCGTTCAAAGGCACTTAAATATTTTGTCTTGCCCATTCACCCTATGACTGGGACCCATACACAATCCATGTCTCAATTGTCTCAAGGCTAAAAAAATCATTTAACCTGTCTCCTCTCCTTCATCTACACTGAATGAAGTGGATTTAACAAGTGACATAAATAAGGGATCATAGCTTTCACCTGGTCAGTCTGTCATGGAAAGAGCAGGTGTTCTTAATGTTTTGCGTTCTCAGTGTATATCTGACACGGTACAGGTGTCTTCTTTTTTTTAAGCCCATAACCATGTGTGTATACGTTTGTTTCAAAGTAGATGTGTTTAAGACTACCAAGAATCACTCTGTGTGACCCTGATTTAGCTCACTGCAGTAAAACGTTATTAAGGCTGGTTTATACTTTGTCTATCGACATGTCTGTAGACAATTAGAATGTCGCTGGTCAAAACAACATTTAATTTATACTCCGGTGGAATGTTTGTAGACTGTCGCTGCGACTGTCGGTTTCCTTGTGGCAGAAAGTTAAACTTTGACCCTGTCGCTGTGTCCGTTGTCATGGTTACCTGACAGACAGCAACGAGACAGCGCACAAGTCATAAGTTATCCGGTAGATGCCCTGCTTTTATTTCATTGCAAGCTATATTCTGTATATTGTTGTGAATTTCTTTTCCTGTAATAATTAACAAAAATTTGCTAAAGTCATAGAAGGAAATGCTCACTAACAGGGATGTAAACAAATTTGCGCACAACATTTGAGAGAAATAAGGCTTTTGTGCGTATGGAACATTTTTGGGATCTTTCATTTCAGCTCATGAAAAATGGGACCAACACTTTACATGTTGCATTTATATTTTTGTTCAGTGTATTTTGGATCACCAGGCTGCTGATGTCATTCATGCAGCCTGTCTTTTTTGTGTTTATACGTTTTCATAACGACAACGACAATAGAATGTTCATGATGTCACTGCAACAACTGTCTACAGACATGTTGATAGACCAACTGTAAACCAGTCTTTAGTATTCTCCCTTAGTGTTCCATTCTCCCTTAGTGTTCCATTCTCCCTTAGTGTTCCATTCTCCCTTAGTGTTCCATTCTCCCTTAGTGTTCCATTCTCCTTTAGTGTTCCATTATTCCATGCAAAACAATTGCACACATTTAGGTCTATCATCAGAGTTATACAGCAAGTAACTGCATTCTTTTCATGATCAGTAAACATCAATGATCATGTAATTTCAGATACGTGAAGGTACCTATCCATGAAGCTAAGCAGGGTTGGTCCTGGTCGGTCCCTGGATGTGAGACCAGATGCTGCAGGAAGTGGTGTTGGAAGGCCAGTAGGAGGCACTCTTTTCTATGGTCCCCCCCAAAAAAATATATGCCCCAGGGCAGTGATTGGGGACATTACCCTGTGTAGGGTGCCGTTAAACGGTTGTCCTGACTCTCTGTGGTCACTAAAGATCTCATGGCACTTATCGTAAAAGTAGGGATGTTAACCCCGGTGTCCTGGCTAAATTCCCAATCTGGCCCTCATACCATCATGGCCACCTAATCATCCCCAGCTTCCAATTGGCTCATTCATCCCCCCTCCTCTCCCCTGTAACTATTCCCCAGGTTGTTGCAGTAAATGAGAATGTGTTCTCAGTCAACTTACCTGGTAAAATACTGTATATATATTTTTTTGAAACAAGTAAATTAATTACTTCACTCATAAAGCAGGTCTATTAAACAACATGGTTTCCATGGGAAGAACAGATTTGATGCGAATGATTAAGCATTGTGACACGCTAACAGGCATGATGCTCTTTGGCTTTCTCACAGAGCGAGAATGACTAGCACACACAGTCCCATTTTTATGAAATGATAATTAATAGGCGGTCACAGCTGTCAGCAGCATTCCCTCCTCATCTTGATGTAATATTACTAAAGCATGCTCAGGCTTAGCTTCCTGTTTGGTCACGGTGATCGGCTCCAAATGAGCCTCAGAGAGGTGGCTAGTCTGACCTTCAGCACAGCAGACACAGCCACACTCTGTAAATGGTATTACTTATCATATGCCCTCCACACAACACCACTCCCAGTGGATGCTTCAGTATTCATCAGCCTGTTATGTGGTACTCAAGTTGGAGCATGGGAATGTGTGTCTGATGAGTGCATGTATGTACTGTATGTAGGCTGGTATATAGAGTAGGTGTGTATATAAGTGGACTGTGTGTGTGTGTGTGTGTGTGTGTGTGTGTGTGTGTGTGTGTGTGTGTGTGTGTGTGTGTGTGTGTGTGGACTAAGCCTTACATCTGAGTGTGTGTTTGGGTGTGTCAAATCAAATCAAATACAATGTTATTTGTCACATGCTTGGTAAACAACAAACAGTAAAATGCTTACTGACGTATGTGTTGATGCGTTCATGTAAGCTCGTATTTAAACGTGTGTTGTATTGTGGTTGTCCATGTGTTGTATTAGGGTTGTCCATGTGTTGTATTGTGGTTGTCCATGTGTTGTATTAGGGTTGTCCATGTGTTGTATTGTGGTTGTCCATGTGTTGTATCGTGGTTGTCCATGTGTTGTATTGTGGTTGTCCATGTGTTGTATTAGGGTTGTCCATGTGTTGTATTGTGGTTGTCCATGTGTTGTATCGTGGTTGTCCATGTGTTGTAATAGGGTTGTCCATGTGTTGTATTGTGGTTGTCCATGTGTTGTATCGTGGTTGTCCATGTGTTGTAATAGGGTTGTCCATGTGTTGTATTGTGGTTGTCCATGTGTTGTATCGTGGTTGTCCATGTGTTGTAATAGGGTTGTCCATGTGTTGTAATAGGGTTGTCCATGTGTTGTATTGTGGTTGTCTATGTATGGTCAGTGTTTATTTTTTGGGATGCCCAGGGCAGTGGCAGCTTCTGCCTGGTCTGTGGATTACGCTGTGTGGTAAGAGAATCAGCAAAATCTGGGTTAATCATTTAATCTACCCCCCACCCCACACCTCCTTGTCTGCCTGATGCCACTGGTGCCAGGTTACTTGACCCACCGCCGTCCGGCCGCACTGCTCTAATAATTTCCACTCACTATTACACGGAACGCGTCGGAATTGGCACACTATTCCCTATGTAGTGCACTACTTTTGACCACACCTGGACTGCAACAGGCTCTGTCACTCCTCAGATAGATGATTGACGGGTTGCTTCAAATGACCACAAAAAGATGTGCGTCATTACATCGTTACAGGAAATTATGAAAAATAAATAGAATTACTATACATTATTATTACTAGAAATTCGGAGAACGGTGGATACCTTTTCCAATCCATTAACATGGCACACTGATCTGGAGGGGGGAAAACGTGTCATATGTACGCATCATTACCAGTATGCTTGGTATGATCCCGCCCCCACTGCTCCCTCTACATCAGAGGTCTCTACAGATTGCTAGCTCGCAGGCAGCCCTCTCTCGGCTGGTTGCTACCCCTTGTTGCTAAGCTGAGAGCAACACGTGTTCCTCTGTGCTGTTTGGGATTCTGCCTGTACTGAGTGAGAGCCAGCGACAGTGTACAGCACTACGCTGCCATTTTGAAGCTATCTGACAATAATAGTGTTATAATAATGTTTTGCCATCAATAGTCAATTACATTACGACATAGAGGATTTTGTGTTCTGGTCATTAAACATAGTCCCTTACGCGGGCTGTTTCTCTGGGATGCTAAGTGTCTCGTGATGTAATAGCCTTATTTTGGCAGCTTATTTTGGCACCACACTGTGACCTTTGACCTTTGATTGTGTCGGTGTGCTGCTTCGGGGCATTAGCCAAGCTGACAGCTTCCAGGCCATCCCTGCCTGGGCACCACCATACACAGTATCGCCTATATAAACACAAAAACACCCTTGGCTAAAAGAAAACACCAAAACAAATTATGATTAATTTGTTTCTTTAAAAAAATACCATAATTTGAATCATTAAGCTGAACCTGCGAGCCATGGGGAGATGGTGAGGGAAGCAGAGAGAGGCAGTTGTTCAGTAGGGAGAAGTACACTGTACAGGAGAGGCAAAAAGGTGCTGTATGGTCAATCCGCCATCTGCACTGGCCGTGCAGCATTTACGGTGATACAGCCTCGGCAGAAGTCAGGGCATTCATACTTCTTGCGCTTCAAGGAGCAGTACAGAGCTGTTGTGAAGGAAGTTGTCAAGGAAGTGAGTTTGTGTTTATACAGGACCTCCCGCCCTCACCTACTGTCAACCAATCGTGTCAATGCGGATCTATACGGAGCCCTCCACATTGTTACAACATTTGGGAGTCGCACAGAGATGTGGTACGGAGCTCAATTTGGCCTCTGCATGCCTCCGGAGGCGCCGCAATTGCGTCACAACCTCCACACGGAGCTTCCGACCACATTTTCGGATTAAGCATACATTGCCTTTAAGGGGTCGGCACAGAGCCACTGTTAAAACAACCAACGCCGATGACAGAGCCACCTATGACCCTGACCAGGATAGAGAGAGGATGGAGGGGCTGGTCCCAGGCGGTACCCCCGTGGCACTAGAAACAGCCCAGCAGCCCTCTTCCCCCTCCCCTCCCCTCCCCTCCCTCCAGTCATCATGGCCCACAGGGCTCAGCAGGTCTTTATTCCTCGACCGTGGAACACCCACACACAGCTCCATTCACTGCCTGCCCTCCTGTGCTCTGCCCGCGTTCACGTTGGCTGGCAAAGCGTGTAGGTGTTGAAAGTGATGAAGAATTACAGTAAAGTAGGACAATGGCGAGGCAACAAAAAGTGTGACACTACTTTCTACTGCGCAATTATTAATACATTCATGAGCACGTTTGTCCATATGCTGGTGTATTTACTGCCAAATGAAATGGCGGTGGAAAAAATGTCCTTTTGTTTCAAACGTTTGTATCACTTTGGGAATTGCCAAGCCAATCTGCCTCCTGTTGAGGGTCCAGATTTCCCTGTCTCTTCTTCTCCTGTAAAACACCTCAGGTTGGATCACGACACGCAGGCATCATGGAGGACCGTGTCTCAGCACAGATCAAAGCAGACTCAGAGCAGCCATCATTTGGGTATGGACACATGACACAAACACTGATCAAAGCAGACAGACAAGAGGCTTAAAAGTTGTAACATTTCAGCATAGAGGCCTCAGATCTGATGATAAGGCCTTTTTTCATAGAGTCCTTCAGTCAGGCCATGGGAAACAACATTGGAGCATGGGGCAAAAGTAAAATATTCAAATTCAATAATATTTAAGATTTTAATATACACTGAGTGTACAAAACATTAGGAACATAGACTGGCCAGGTGAATGGCATAGACTGACCAGGTGAATCCAGGTGGAAGCTATGATCCCTTATTGAAGTCACTTGTTAAATCCACTTCAATCAGTGTAGATTAAGGGGAGCAGACATGTTAAAGAATGATTTTTAAGCCTTGAGACAATTGAGACATGGATTGTGTATGTGTGCCATTCAGAGGGTGAATGGGTAACACAAAAGATTTAAGTGCCTTTGAACGGGGTATGGTAGTAGGTGCCAGGCACACCGGTTTGAGTGAGTCAAGAACTGCAACGCTGCTGGGTTTTTCACGCTCAACAGCTTCCCGGGTGTATCAAGATTGGTCCACCACCCAAAGGACATCCAGCCAACTTGACACAACTGTGGGAATCATTGGAATCAACGTGGGCCAGCATCCCAGTGGAACTATTTTGACACCTTGTAGAGTCCCATGCCCCAACGAATTGAGGCTGTTCTGAGGGCAAAAGAGGGGAGTTACAACTCAATATTAGGAAGGTGTTCCTAATGTTTGGTACACTCGGTGTATATACAAGAAGGTTACAATAAACAAGATCATTCCTTTAGTGTGCTAAGATCAAAGAAGCATATCATGGTAATTTAATATCTCCCATGAAGCAACTCTGTGGTAATTCCATACTGTACATGACTACAGCAGCTCATCACTACATAGTTCTCTCTGAGGACGCTCAGAGGGAGGAATAGTTGGATGTTTCTCTATCTTTACAACACAGAGGAGGGTCATGACCTGAACAAAAAGAACAACAATACTTTGGCGTATAATACCATACTCCCCATGGCCATTCTAGCTGGGATGAGATTTTTTGAAATGACCAAATCTCTAACAGCTTTTCATCTCCTGGGCACAAGAGAGAGCAATCTGTCGTTGCGGTGTCATTGGCTTCATTTTGATAATGCGCTGTAAATAGCACCGCAACCACATGTAACCATGGCATTACCTGGTCAGCCTGCCTAGCGGACACAGCATACACAGGAGATGACATTTCAGGGTATAAAGTGCATGGCCTGATATTGCATCATTCCTCTCACTCCCAAGCCCCTCCCTGCCTCCTTCCGCCCTCTTCTCTCTCTCTCGGCTCATCCCCCCCATCCCTGCCAGGCACGTCATCAGGCTTAGAGATATTCCAATGAGCATATGCAACGCTTGGATTTGTCTAATTACATAATTTGAATTTTAAATGAGGAATATTAATCCACATCAGCCCATATTGGGTTTTATAAACTGGCTGATCATGATCTGCAGCCTCTCCAGCAGCCTATTCACAGCAAGGCTCTGGGGCTCGGCTGCCTGGAAGACCTCTCTGTGTTACACAAGTGGTACGCTAAGTAACACAGGAGAGGAGAGGGAAGCAGCACTAGTACCAGAATGGCTCCTCATTCCTCCACTAGCTGTCTCTACCTAAAACAGCATCCTTCTCTGCCTGTGCAATAGCAGTGGGAGCATATAGGATTTATACTGTCTTTCACAAACATCTTCATTTTACATGTTGGTGAAATAAAAACATTTATGAAAACGTGTATGTGTGTAATCTGTGTACGTATGTGTACTAGCTACATGTACTCCATATCTACAGTGGCATGAAAACATCCTTTGCTAAAAAAGGCCCTTTGCCTTGCTGCCTGCTTGCCTGCCTTACTACCTGTCTGCCTTACTACCTGTCTGCCTTACTACCTGTCTGCCTGCCTACCTTACTACCTGTCTGCCTTACTACCTGTCTGCCTTACTACCTGTCTGCCTTACTACCTGTCTGCCTGCCTACCTTACTACCTGTCTGCCTTACTACCTGTCTGCCTTACTACCTGTCTGCCTTTCTACCTGTCTGCCTTACTACCTGTCTGCCTTACTACCTGTCTGCCTTACTACCTGTCTGCCTTACTACCTTACTACCTGTCTGCCTTACAACCTGTCTGCCTTACTACCTGTCTGCCTGCCTACCTTACTACCTGTCTGCCTTACTACCTGTCTGCCTGTCTGCCTTACTACCTGTCTGCCTTACTACCTGTCTGCCTGCCTACCTTACTACCTCTCTGCCTTACTGCCTGTCTACCTTACTACCTGCCTTACTGCCTGTCTGCTGCCTTGCTGCCTGCACGTCAACATTGCAGTCTCTCTCCATAACTAACAGAGCAGCAGAGCTTATGTACAGCTCTGGTTAAGATTGCACCATGGCAACACACTGGCTCCCCTCCTCTCCCCTCCCCTATCCTCTCTTCTTAACTCCCCTCCCCTCCTCTCCTCTCCTCTCCTCAACTCCTCTCCTAAACTCTTCGCTTCTCCTCTCCTCTCCTCTCCTCTCCCCTCCCATGCCATCCCCTCCTCAACTCCTATCCCCTCCCCCCAACTCCTCTTGTCTCATCTCCTCTCCTCTCCTCTCCTCCTCTCCTCTCCTCAAGCTCCTCCGCCCCAGCGACAGAGACACAGCTGAAGACGCCTTATGGCTTCACATGTGGGAAAGCAGCGCTCAACATTACTGCCTTACTTATTCTAACACAGGGATATGTACTAGGATATTATGTAATTCAGTTAAACTACAAATTAGGGCCATCTCCAAGATACGGTGCCTAACATCAGTGCTTAGACATCACGCAGTTGCCCTCAGTGAATCTTTGTTTGTAAAAGGCTGGCAAGAGTGATATTGAGACACATGAATGATAAGGCCATTCATCTGATCGTTGATCATTTATGCGATTCATTGACATGAATAGCCCTGCACATTCAGGGACCAACACTAGGAGCCTGAGCTCTGTGACATTCCATGGGCCAATAGACAGACTGAGACGACTGAGAGAGCAGGCAACCAACCCCAGGTTCAAGCCCATCCAGCCCTGGCTTTGCTGCTCCGATTGCAAATGTAGCGAGCAGGCTGAGGCATCTCGCTATTGCAAAGGTTTAACGGGAGTTCACATCTCTTTTCCTATTTCCAGAAGCAGCCCTTCCAAAAATCACTAATGTCACATAATAAACTGCTGTTCTTCTTTTTTTCTGTCTTTGCCAGATGCAACATGAAACACGAAGCAAATATCTATTCTGTGCTCTTCAAGCATCACCGCCCTTTCCTTACTTGTCACGAGTTTTGGGGGACTCAGGTTTCAAGAGGACACCATCAGCCTGAGGTTAAATAGTCCACAGTTGACCCTAAATACCCAACAGACAACAGGTCTATACTGCATTCACCAGTGGTGGGCACCAATATCAATAATTTGATATGATATTGATATCGTTTGAGGCATCAGTTTATCCTTTCTGTTAACCTACACTTCTATGTAAAAAAGAATACATGACTGTTCCTGCATTCACAAAACCCTCTCAACTTAGCATACTTAAAGGGTTAGTGTGACATTTTGGCAACTAAGCCTTTTTTTCTACTTACCCAGAGTCAGATGAACTCAAGGATACCATTTTGGATACTGCATTCTAGTTGTTCCTGTGGACTTCCAGTCACTGTGCTAACGCTAGTTAGCAATGGCTCCAGAAACTATCTTCAAACTTCCTTCAAACTGCACGCAGAAACATGGTATCAATGAGTTCATCTGACTCTGGGTAGTAGAAATAATTGCCAAAATGTTGCACTATCCCTTTAATTGCCTGATCATGGTGCATTGATTGATGCCCATTGCATTCAGACTGTTTGGGTAGGTCTTAGGCTCTCAGAACATTCACACCTGACCTAATGGGAGACTAGTGAACATTCAAACAGTGGCAATGTTTCTTTTTATTTTTTTAAATTTTATTTCACCTTTATTTAACCTGGTAAGCCAGTTGAGAACAAGTTCTCATTTACAACTGCGACCTGGCCAAGATAAAGCAAAGCAGTGCGATAAAAACAACAACACAGAGTTACATATTGGGTAAAACAAAACATAAAGTCAAAAGTACAACAGAAAATATATATACACTGTGTGCAAATGTAGCAAGTTATGGAGGTAAGGCAATAAATAGTGCAAAATAATTACAATTAGTATTAACACTGGAATGATAGATGTGCAAGAGATGATGTGCAAATAGAGATACTGGGGTGCAAATGAGCAAAATAAATAACAATATGGGGATGAGGTAGTTGGGTGGGCTAATTACAGATGGGCTGTGTACAGGTGCAGTGATCGGTAAGGTGCTCTGACAACTGATGCTTAAAGTTAGTGAGGGAGATAAGAGTCTCCAGCTTCAGAGGTTTTTGCAGTTGTTCCAGTCATTGGCAGCAGAGAACTGGAAGGAATGGCGGCCAAAGGAGTTGTTGGCTTTGGGGATGACCAGTGAGATATACCTGCTGGAGCGCATACTACGGATGGGTGTTGCTATGGTGACCAATGAGCTAAGATAAGGCGGGGATTTGCCTAGCAGTGATTTATAGATGGCCTGGAGCCAGTGGGTTTGGCGACGAATATGTAGTGAGGACCAGCCAACAAGAGCGTACAGGTCACAGTGGTGGGTAGTATATGGGGCTTTGGTGACAAAACTGATGTTTTATTGGGGAGGGGATATGATATCAATAATGGAAAAATGTGACTGATATCAATATGGACTTTCCATATCGGTGTCTATCACTAGTATTTATGAACAGCATACAATATGGTCTCCATCACAAGGATTTTTCTCTGCAGTCTCTGAAATATCTGCCTTCAGAGACAAACCCAAGGCTACTGCTCAAGTGAGGTTCAATTCAAGACAGAAAAGACAAAATGAAGGTAACATTTCCACGAATTCCAATCGTATGTCACGTGCACATGCATACTGCACGATCCCACCTTTTCCTCGTATTGATAGGAGACTCACAAAAGCCAGTGTTGGAAAGGGAGATGGCATGCTTGTGGTATTTCCAGGTGGTAGTCGTGTATAAGCCCATAAAGACTTGAGGAGTGGCTTTCTAGTCCAGCAAAGTCATCGCAGTCATGACTCCTCTCTGTGCTACGTCTCATCAAACTAGGTCTTTATCCTAGTCACCATTCAGATAGGCAAACATACATATAATATATATGTAGTCTCTCCTAAAACCAGCTCTTCAGACCAACTCTATACAGTAAAGAGAATCAAATCCTCACTAGGATTTCGAATAATTATCCATGTTCACACCTCAGCTACACTTCCCTCTGTATTTATTTGGACAGTGAAGCTAAAACCTTTAATTTGTCTCTATACGCCAGCATTTTGGATTTGAGATGACATTTTTTATATGACGCGACAGTACATAACGTCACCTTTAATTTGAGGGTATTTTCATGTGGTTAATGCATCTCTTCCCATGTGTAGCGTAGTTGCACTGAGTGCCATCTCGATAATGCATTATCCAAGCAGCCCTTCAGCCATTTGGTCTTCTGGCCTCTCAATGTTTTTTTTCTTCAGTTTTTCTTTATTTCTGTCATCCTCCTCTCATCTCTTCCTCTGCCCTTCTGTCTTTCTCATACATTGTCAGAATCAAAAGCTCCATTTCAGGGTGTCGACTAGCTACATGGTGAGGGTATGTTGCAGCAGGCGGCTTCAGCTCTGTGCGTCAGTATAATTAGCACAGCTTTTCTCTGCCATTTTAAGAGGATGTGCAGAAGCTGCCGTTTCATTCAAATACAGCCGCTATGCCTTTAAAACAGTCATGTGTTTAATCTTTGAAGTCGCACTGAATACTGCATGTTTTTTCTTTCTAAATGAGGCCTTGACCAAATGTAGTACATTAAACTAAATGTTGATGGTTGATCCGTAGTTGAAATACGTGGATTACTTTTGTCAAATCTAACAATAAAACTGGATAAATCTTTTTGAACCTGCTGTTCATTGCACGTCTGTTTAACATAGCGCAGTTGGTTTGTAATTATTCATGTTTTCACCGCCATTCCTGTAGTTAGTCTTATTTTTTTACATTGCTCTTTAGATTGGGTTTAGTCAATGTGTCTCTGCAAAATCAGTCGCTCCTAAAGGGATGGACACAGTACAAGCACCATATAGCCACATATAGAAGCATATGTCTGTCTGCCGCTGCATTCTCCCTCCATCCCTCTCTCCCCCCTCTTCCTCCCCAGTGAAAAGACAGGATGAGTGAGAGGGTGACTGACGTTATCCAAACATATGTCTATGCTAGAACACAGACCACAGAATATCCTTTAACAGGCCCCAGGTTCATTATCAGTCATTATTGCCTAGTGGATATATACTGTGTCTACCCATTGAGCTTAATGTGCTTAAGATAGTGTCTCTCTCTCTCTCCCCTCCTCACTCTCTCTCTCTCTCTGGGAAATGGAGACAGATATCCCAGCCTAGAGACAGAGAGAGCAAGAAGAGAGAGAGAGAGAGATAAAGACAGAAAGAGAGAGCACAACCCGACCCGTTCCTGGTTACAAACAATACAAACAATCCCATCTTAATATCCTACATCTCATTGCACTGTAGATGGGGTACACCGGCCTTGACATAGCTTATTCTGGATTTATTACATCTCCTCTCCCTCTGTGCATCTAGGGTGTCTGTGAATATGCCATATTTGAGTGGCGGTTAGATGCCTGTCTGTGTCTTGTCTACTCTATATGATTGCATTGTTGCCCCTCAGGTACGCAGCTCTCTCCCTTATATGTCCTCTCCTCCCCTGGATTTGTGTTAGTGCCGTAGTATGGGAGTATTTGACTGTTCATTAAGACCCGTAAAACACTGCCGTGCCCACTGTCTTCAGACTACAGAGCAGTACTGTATATGAATATATTTGTTCTCTCTTTTTCCTTTTTGCTGAACATACATTTGATATCCATCTGCCCAGAAACATGGATGTGCGTAGGTCTATGTAATATTTCCCTGTACTGTATGGGCCTAAATGTCATCTCTGCATCTCTCCGTCCCCTGACTGTACTGTAGGACTGTATTTAAGATTTAACACAAGCTGAGTCTGTCCAGATTACATGCTGGATTACCATGGTATGTTATCAAAGTTTCTAAGTAGTACATGGTCAGCAGGCAGCAGCCCAACGTTGGAGCTGGCAGGGCTCAGCGGGCCGTACACAGCAAAACAATAAGAACTTCATTGGGCACTGATGTAATTGTCTTTATGCATCAGTGTAGCGCCTCTGCTGCTCACTGCTATTGCGTTCTTCTTCATGACTGCCGGCTGAGGCAAGGCACTTGTGGGTATTTGGGTGTGTGGTTGATTTCTAAGCATTGGAAGTATAGAGCGTTGGCACCCTGACTCATTGTAGATTATCATGCCATCTTTATACTAACAGCACAGCATCCATTTTGTAGCCATTACTTCAATGTAATGATGTTTATTGTTCACATCAAAAATCTACTGCCAATCCTCAACCTCAACCATGGATATACACGCCCCTACGTGTTTATTTGGACAGTGAAGCTGAAACTTTTAATTTGGCTCTGTACTCCAGCATTTTGGATTTGAGATAAAATGTTTGATAGGAGGTGACAGTACAGAATGTCACCTTTAATTTGAGGGTATTTTCATGTATCTTGTCCCCCCATTTGAAGGTGTCATAAGTACTTGGACAAATTCACTTATAGTGTATTAAATTTAGTCAAAAGTTTAGTATTTGGTCCCATATTCCTAGCACGCAATGACTACATCAAGCTTGTGACTCTACAAACTTGTTGGATGCATTTGTAGTTTGTTTTGGTTGTGTTTCGGATTATGTTGTGCCCAATATAAATAAATGGTAAATATTGTTTACCATGATTACGGATTCTACCACGATTACGGATAATCATGAATGAATCATGAATAATGATGAGTGAGAAAGTTACAGATGCACAAAGATCATTCCCCCAAAACATGCTAACCTCTCACCATTACAATAACAGGGGAGGTTAGCATTTTGGGGGGTATGATATTTATGCCTCTGTAACTTTCTCACTAACCATTATTCACAATTTATTCAGCATACACATGAACGTAGAAATGTTCAGAAACATATTACATTTTTATTACCCATAAAAGTGACTGCAAAATGACAAAACATTATTTACCATTTATTTCTATTGGGCACAACATAATCCGAAACACAACCAAAACAAACTGCAAATTCATTAGATCATTTGTTTTGGTACTGTCCATTTGTAGCTTGTTTTTGGACACAGGTTCAGGAATGGCTAAAGGATTGCAATATTTACCTGGAGCTAACCCTGCAGATAGCATTACTGGGTGATCTGAAAAGTCATAGTCAATCGATCAATAATATAATAATACTTTTAGCAAAAATGTTTATTTTCAATTTACAATCTATAGAAACAATGAGAATAGAAAGGTGCAGAACTTTTGTAAATCATCACAGTACAGTTGAAAAATATATGGCAAATATAAATCCAATATGGATGGTGTTAAGAGATAGATCGGTGGTGTTGAATGGAGTTGAAGGATGGGACTAATAACAACTAACAACAACTAATAACAAGATAACTAATAATGTAAGCATACTGTGTCCATAATAAGTATATAAGTTATAGGTTGAGAGCTTTTGTGAAAGAGCACAGTTAGAAGATATGGCATATAGAAGCAAACCGGATGGACATCATGAAAATGATCGGAGAGGTTGAGGGTAGAGGAAGTTCAGGAGTAAAAACAAACAAAATATAATTATTGTAAAATTGACTGTGTCCATAAAATGTATATAGTATGTATATATTTGCGAGAGAAAAAAAACATATGGGGGATTGGAAGTGATGCAGACAATTACATTGACGGAAGTTACAATCTATCTGCAATATTAAAGCTGATCTACCCCCCCAAAAAATAAAATCATCCAACAAGTTTGTAGAGTCACAATTTACGAAACTTTTGACTCAATTGAATACCCTATAAGTGAAGTTCTGTACTGTCGCCTCATATCAAACATTTGATCTCAAATCCAAAATGCTGGAGTACAGAGCCAAATTAAAAGTTTCAGCTTCATTGTCCAAATAAACACGTAGGGGCGTATATATCCATGGTTGAGGTTGAGGATTGGCAGTAGACCACCATTTTTTACATTGAACAATAAACATCATTACATTGAAGTAATGGCTACAAAATGGATGCTGTGCTGTTAGTATAAAGATGGCATGATAATCTACACTGAGTCAGGGTGCCAACGCTCTATACTTCCAATGCTTAGAAATCAACCACACACCCAAATACCCACAAGTGCCTTGCCTCAGCCGGCAGTCATGAAGAAGAACACAATAGCAGTGAGCAGCAGAGGCGCTACACTGATGCATAAAGACAATTACATCAGTGCCCAATGAAGTTCTTATTGTTTTGCTGTGTACGGCCCGCTGAGCCCTGCCAGCTCCAACGTTGGGCTGCTGTTTGCTGACCATGTACTACTTAGAAACTTTGATAACATACCATGGTAATCCAGCATGTAATCTGGACAGACTCAGCTTGTGTTAAATCTTAAATACAGTCCTACAGTACAGTCAGGGGACGGAGAGATGCAGAGATGACATTTAGGCCCATACAGTACAGGGAAATATTACATAGACCTACGCACATCCATGTTTCTGGGCAGACGGATATCAAATGTATGTTCAGCAAAAAGGAAAAAGAGAGAACAAATATATTCATATACAGTACTGCTCTGTAGTCTGAAGACAGTGGGCACGGCAGTGTTTTACGGGTCTTAATGAACAGTCAAATACTCCCATACTACGGCACTAACACAAATCCAGGGGAGGAGAGGACATATGAGGGAGAGAGCTGCGTACCTGAGGGGCAACAATGCAATCATATAGAGTAGACAAGACACAGACAGGCATCCAACCGCCACTCAAATATGGCATATTCACAGACACCCTAGATGCACAGAGGGAGAGGAGATGTAATAAATCCAGAATAAGCTATGTCAAGGCCGGTGTACCCCATCTACAGTGCAATGAGATGTAGGATATAAGATGGGATTGTTTGTATTGTTTGTAACCAGGAACGGGTCGGGTTGTGCTCTCTCTTTCTGTCTTTATCTCTCTCTCTCTCTCTCTCTTCTTGCTCTCTCTGTCTCTAGGCTGGGATATCTGTCTCCATTTCCCAGAGAGAGAGAGAGAGTGAGGAGGGGAGAGAGAGAGAGACACTATCTTAAGCACATTAAGCTCAATGGGTAGACACAGTATATATCCACTAGGCAATAATGACTGATAATGAACCTGGGGCCTGTTAAAGGATATTCTGTGGTCTGTGTTCTAGCATAGACATATGTTTGGATAACGTCAGTCACCCTCTCACTCATCCTGTCTTTTCACTGGGGAGGAAGAGGGGGGAGAGAGGGATGGAGGGAGAATGCAGCGGCAGACAAACATATGCTTCTATATGTGGCTATATGGTGCTTGTACTGTGTCCATCCCTTTAGGAGCGACTGATTTGCAGAGACACATTGACTAAACCCAATCTAAAGAGCAATGTAAAAAATAAGACTAACTACAGGAATGGCGGTGAAAACATGAATAATGACAAACCAACTGCGCTATGTTAAACAGACGTGCAATGAACAGCAGGTTCAAAAAGATTTATCCAGTTTTATTGTTAGATTTGACAAAAGTAATCCACGTATTTCAACTACGGATCAACCATCAACATTTAGTTTAATGTACTACATTTGGTCAAGGCCTCATTTAGAAAGAAAAAACATGCAGTATTCATTGCGACTTCAAAGATTAAACACATTACTGTTTTAAAGGCATAGCGGCTGTATTTGAATGAAACGGCAGCTTCTGCACATCCTCTTAAAATGGCAGAGAAAAGCTGTGCTAATTATACTGACGCACAGAGCTGAAGCTGCCTGCTGCAACATACCCTCACCATGTAGCTAGTCGACACCCTGAAATGGAGCTTTTGATTCTGACAATGTATGAGAAAGACAGAAGGCAGAGGAAGAGATGAGAGGAGGATGACAGAAATAAAGAAAAACGGAAGAAAAAAAACATTGAGAGGCCAGAAGACCAAATGGCTGAAGGGCTGCTTGGATAATGCATTATCGAGATGGCACTCAGTGCAACTACGCTACACATGGGAAGAGATGCACTGGCTGCATCGCCAAATGTCCTCCTCACAAGACACAACTCTCCAGAAAATGGAAGAAGACATCTAGATTCCCACGGGGGGCCAGTATTAAAAAAATAATGTATGCACTCACTAACTGTAAGTCGCTCTGGATAAGAGTGTCTGCTAAATGACTAAAAATGTAAATGTAAATCTAAATCTGTGCATTTCAGCTCTTCAGCTTTAGCATCTAGTATTCATTCAGCAGCTAAAGCCTCACAATAATGCATGAATAACAGCATCCCGTCAATGCTCAAATGAACAAAGCGACACAGTACTGCGGTGAATATTCTAGACGTGCAGGCCCTGGTCCACACCACTACAATACAATACATGCATCCACTGGAGCTGTGTTTGTAAAATGACTAGCCGTGGAACAATAGCGCGAGGGCTGTTGAAAGCACCCACGGACACCCACAAAAAAAGGAGAGGAGTCAGAAGGCTTGGGGATAGGCCCACTCTTCAGCGTTATCGATTGTGATGCATGCAGATTCCGTGGCAGTGTGTGGGTGTTCTAGTACGCTCTGGCCAGGATGTTAGTGCTGCGATCTGAAGCCTACCCAGCCAAGAGCAATAGAGGAATATAACACAGATAAGGTAACAGGAGAGTACTGTTGAAGCTAGAAGTATCCTACAGAAATCATACAGTACTGTTTTCTGTACATAACCTTTACTATTCATCATAGATTATAGCAGGAGGGGGCGTGACCATGTCTCCATCATCAACCAATGAAAGGCCTCTTCTTCCTCTCTTGTCTTCCTGACAGAACAAGGGAACGATGCTTCCATCCCTGAATCAGGAGTACAGCACAGTCCCGTTTTCTAGGCCAGTCGCTACTGTGATCAGCAAAAACAGCGAAATAAAACAAAGCAGGCCAGCAAACAAACAGCCCCTCCCCTTTCTCCTCTCCTCCCTGGCTGATTGGCTGGCTGGCTGGGTGGGAGAGGCAGAGGGTTGGGCCCAGGCAGGGGCTCTGACAAACAGCATAGAAAGCAGGCACACCTGTTTACACATACTGCAGAAACAGCCCACGCCAATAAACATGTCATTCAAATTCTGCAGTAAATGTTTTTATAAAGGACTCCACAAGATCGCTATGTTTTTATGATGGTTTGGTTGCATCTGAGAAGCATATTTGTATTATATGTTGAGTACAATATTTATATTTACAGTAAGCCTAACGTTGAAACAAAGCAGGTCCACCTCTCTGTGAATGATGTGAAAAAGCAGCAGATTTTACAGGAGGTGTGGGAGGTGAGGTTAGATACCGCTCCAGTCCAGGGTCAGTGTTAGACCAACATACCTGACCATTCAGAGATCAAGCTGCAATACTTTTCTAATGGCCGCTCAGCTGTCAAACGATCCCTGGCACTCTGACGTCCACGTCTGGCCGGCCTCTTCTCAACCACAGAATCCTTGCCATCTCTAATGGTGTAGAAAAAGTTGACTTCTGTAAAAGTGCACATAAATATTGCAGCACACCTTCTGCCCTCTGTTTCATAGTGCATTTGCAGTGATTCACCGTGCTGCTCTCCTTTATCTGTCTTGTAAATTTGGTTTTAGGCAAAGGTGTGTTTTATGGTGTGTGTGTGTGTGTGTGTGTGTGTGTGTGTGTGTGTGTGTGTGTGTGTGTGTGTGTGTGGGAGAGATCGAAAGAGACAGAGAGGGGAGACATATTGATGGATAAATACAGTATTGGACAGGCAGTATCCACAGGCAGTAAGTCGTTGTAAAATGACAATTGATACTGCAAGTGAGCATCAGTGTGCAGCCAGCCGCTGACAGGCAAGTCAGACAACATAGCAATTACTTACAGGGGAGAAAGTCTCGTGGTTGTTAACCAGTCTAGCAGATTGTCAGAGCTAATAAGATTATGCCGTAACTGTGTTGCACTGGACCACGTCAGCTAGCTGGACGACTCCTCTCTCCCTCCCCTCCTTTCCTCTCCCCTCCCCTCCTTTCCCCTCCCCTCCCCTCCTCTCCCCTCCTTTCCTCTCCCCACCCCTTTCCTCTCCCCTCCCCTCCCCTCCCCTCCCATGGCAGGGCACTGCTGGCCAGCTTGGCATGGAGGTTATACAATACCAAATCCAGCTTTATGTGCACACGGCAGCAAAGACAAACTGACAGACCTACTGTTCTATGTTTTATCACACCAAAATGTTCAAGGCTGAGATCCCATGAGTCTCATGTATAAAGTAGCACAATGTAGCAATTGGATTTCGTAAAAGCTACGATTAACAAACATGTGTAGGCCTACAGTACATTTATTCCACTAAGTATCAAACCAAGCACAGAACATCCCACACTGTCTGACATCAAGCTGACTCTGAACATCCAGTTCTGTAACCCCTGAGCATCCATCCAGCACTCAGCCCCAGTGATTAGTCAGAAACAAGCACACTGAGCTCTGTTTTGGAACAAGCGCGTAGGCCTCCATCCATCCATCTCTGTTTCTTCCCTGTTTATACCCCCCTTTTGTACAGACACCCAGTGCATTTCAAATGACATCATTCTCCGGATGCCAAGCTGTCTGGCCTTTTAGAGTCACCAGAGATAACGGTCAGGGAGGATAGAGGATGGAAGGGGGGAGGTGGGGGTAGGCCCCCCTGGGATCCACCCCAACCCCATCTCTGTCTGGGGCGGCCTGTGATCAACACTCTC